>NW_022436961.1:28266355-28669158 GCF_009761245.1 Sapajus apella
GTTGCAGTGAGCTGAGATTGCACCACTGCACTCCAGCCTGGGTGACAGAAGAAGACTCTGTCTCAAAGGAAAAAAAAAAAGTGCTCTCTTACGCCTTCTGAACAAAGACATGCATTGCTGAACACATCTGAACTTTACCTGACATGCCTTTAAAAAAAAAAAAAAAGAATGAAGCTTTCAATAGGTATCACACTAGCTTGAAGGGTTTACTTTAGCTCAGTAGATTCCTTGTTTTGATATCTTGAATAAGCAGTACCCATTTTTTTTCTTTCTGGTCAGCAGAAATACGTTTTCATAAAAATTTTCCTTCTGATTTTCACTTTCTACAAGGCTATGTATATCATTTAACCTCAGGGTATCATTCAGAAAGGAAGGAAGGAGAGAAAAAGAAAAAATGGAAGAGAGGAAGGAAGGAAATAAAAGGAAAGAAATGGGCAACTTACCGAAGGGCACACTTTCAGCTATTACAGAAAACAAAAGTCATAAACAATCCCACTGTAATCAAGAAACATTTATGCAGCTTGATGAGCTCATTTTTCACAGTTCGCTAGAAGAAAAATTCTTAATGATTTTTTTAAGGATTTGGAAAATGCTCAATAAAAGGGAAGAAGAAAATTGGGGAAAATACTGCCTACACTAGAAGATAAACAAAGATTCTTTCTCCTCACAGGGCTCTGAAGAAGAAATGATCCTAGAATGTGAATTGCATCCCATCCTTTGTAATCCCGCGGGAATACTTCCGTATCTGATAAACTGGAGGGTGTGGGCTTTTTAAAATCTGACATGCCACGATCTGAATCTAAGCTCTGGCATTTACTATCAGCAGTGCATTAAACCTCTGCATGCCTCAGTTTCTGTAGGCCTTTAAAAAAACGGTAACCTAGTTTTTTTCCTTATACAGTTTTTAGCAGGAGCAAATAACGTAATTGATGTATGCTGTAGCAATTAGCACAATTCCTCGCATGGAATAGGTAATAAATGTTAGTGTTCTCTCTCTCTTTCCTGTAGGCCTATCCAGTAGTGTGAACTTGATTATCATAGATGATCAATACAAGTAAATAATGGGACCTGATGGAAGAATGTATCAGTGGAATTAATCTCATTTTCACTAGTATAAATCAATTTGGAGAAGCATCTGCTCTTGAGACGAGCAGAAATGACTGAATTGTTTTAATACATGGCATAACTTGATTTTAATTTTGATGAGCAAAATATGAAGCCCACCTGGGTTATGATTATTGATTAAAAATAACTGCTACCATTTGTTGACTTAGTGTGAACCAGATGCTTGCCTTTTAATTTTCCTTAATGTCTTTTAAGGAAGATACTATGTATATTGGACAGATGAGGAAACTAAGGCTCAGGACAGAGAGGAGACATTTCTCAAGGTTACACAGCTAATGAGAAGAATAATCAGAATTTGAACCTAGGCCCTTTCTTTTGGTGTTTGAGGTTTTGTGCTGCATGACAACAGTGACAGACCATTACTGCAAACATGCATGTTATTTGACTCACAATATAATTTAATCCAGTACAACACTTATGAAAATTCTTGGCCCAGTGCAGTGGCTCATGCCTATAATCCCAGCACTTTGAGAGGCTGAGATGGGAGAATTGCTTGAGACCAGGAGTTTGAGACCAGCCTGGGCAACATGGAGAAACTATGTCTTTACAAAAATACAAAAATTAGCCACGCATAATGGTGCACACCTGTCGTCCCAGCTACTTGGGAAGCTGAGGTGGGAGGATCACCTGAACCAGGGGAAATGGAGGCTGCAGTGAGTCAAGATTGCAAAACTGCACTCCAGCCTGGGCAACAGAGTAAGACCCTGTCTAAAAAAAAAATTCTTATTTTCATATATTCCCTGGAAAACCTCAACAATCTCAGGTGTAAGGTAATTTTTTTTCTATGCAGTTTCCATATGTAACTCAGTTTCATTAAGTGATCAGTGATCAGTGTCCTGTCATTGGATATAAGAAAGAGTCATACTGACAAATGAGGCCAGCCCATGACTGAGGTGTCAAGACTGTATTTACTGACAAGTCAGGGAAGTAGGAGAATACGTTCTTCTTTTAGAGTTTCAGCACTTTCAAAGGAAAGTGAACTAACTTTCAAAGTAAACTTCAACCTGCAGTGTAACCAAAACTATTAATACAAATAGGAGTATAAAATTCATCCTCTCATTTAATACAACAATGGGTGAGACAAACATTATTTTCTCTATTTTATAGTGGAGAAATGGAGGCTTTGAAAGGTTAAGTAACTTATGGAAGGTAAGAAATACAGCTAGGTTTTGAGCCCCAGAAAATATAGTCACATTGAAGTGCTCATTCCTTGATGATGCTTATAAATGAAGTGTTGCAACTCTTTGCTCTAATTTCTGACTTACCTTGACAAGGAAAGCATTCATCATTTTTCCTAGTGGTTCCTTGGCCCATCTCGGGATCAGCCTATCTTTCAATTAAGTAATGTACAAATTGAGGAGCACAGATTCAGAACGTCTTCAGGAGAGCCCTCACTCTATAAGCTCAGAGTTGGTCAGGGTGAGTGGTTAGGGATGGGAATAATGGAAAATGATGTGATGTTATGGAAATGTAGATTTCAAAATGATTTTTAATCAAGTCAGCCAGGAGAACCTCTCTCCAGGTATAACCGAGATGTAATCAATAACTGACATTCCTGGCCCTCTTGTCTCCCGTGTGATTTTATTGAACACACATTTAATTGACCTGAAAAATAAACTTACTTGTTTGGAAAGGTGTGTGCACTGCCAGCAAAATAAACCTTCCTCAGTTCGGTATGGGAGTGTTGCAGGGCTGTTTTACATGATCACTTCTGACAGTAGAAATCTGTCAGGTCACCACATTGTAAATGCTTTGGAAGCAACAGTCCATGAGGCCATTTTGATAATGAGAGAAAGTATAAAATGTGGTGACGATTTCCTTTTACTTGGCTTGCTCATTCCAGAAATGGACTTGGATTGATTACCATGGAAAGACTCCACTGCATCTGTGTTCCAGAGGGGCAAGTGGCACAAAGGGCTTATACAGTAAAATTTTACCTCCCTTGATGTGATACAGTCCATGAGGATCCTATCTCAAGGGATTAGACTAAAAGTGATTGCTCAAGGAAAACCCCCATCTGTTTGTAGAATCCAGGTTATGCATTTTGTCTTTATGCACTTCGGTTTCGTCATCTGTGAAATAAAAATAACCCATACCTTGTCTGAATGGTACAAAGGCTTCTGTACTTAGCAACTCAAAGAAATTCAGTCAGTAATTTCCCACGGGTACCCAAATTCTTCTGTGTACTTAATAATACGTTGGTGGCCTGAAAAATCTTTCTTGAGCCCCATGTTTTTTATATGTAGAAGGAGATTGAGCTAGAATATCACTAACATCCTTCCCAACCCTAACACCAAATAACAGCACTTCCACCAATATCCTGGGAGTAAGGTGATCTCAAACTTATAAAATATTCTCAGACTCAGAGAGCTGATTTATAAATCAGCCATGACACAGAAAAAGGACCTTGAGTTAAGAGAGCTGCACTCAAGTTTCACTTTAGCCACATCCTTGTCATCCCTAGGCCTGAATGTTGTCTTTTACAAAATGAGGATAATAGTAATTTCCTCCTCTACAGACTTATTATGCAACACATAGTGCATATCCCTGCTTCCTTTTGTCGCTGATGTCCTGTTCCCCAGAGGAAACCACTGTCAACTGATTTTTTTATTTTTTGCAATATTTACCTCCATATATCTAAATAACTACTCATAGTGCCATTTCTTGACTTTTCAGTTTTAGGCATTATATGACTTACTCATTAAGGAAAATGAAACTTAGCCCTTTTTCATCCCCATCACTCTACTAATAGCAAAAACATGCACAGTTATTCATGTTTCTGTTCTCTCAAATATATATTTTGGCTAGATGTATCAGTGCTTAAATTGAGTACATAAATACTGTTCAAAGCTGAGCCACATAGAATACTATCATTTTTTTCTTTTGTTGAACAAGCATTTGTTTTTCCTAGATTTAATAATTGTTTTGTTTATGTATGGCGTTTTCTATGGTCTTCTCTCTGATTTACCCGAAGTTCTCTCACAATATGTCTTAATACATTAAGTATTTTTATCAGTTTTTTGTTTTTTTTTTTTTGAAATGGAGCCTCACTCTGTCACCCAGGCTGGAGTGCAGTGGCACAATCTTGGCTCACTGCAACCTCTGCCTCCTGTGTTCAAGTGATTCTCCTGCCTTAGCCTCCTGAGTAGCTGGGATTACAGGTATTACCACCATACCCGGCTAATTTTTTTGTAGTTTTAGTAGAGGCAGGATTTCACCTTGTTGGTCAGGCTGGTCTCAAACTCCTGATCTCATGATCTGCCCAACTCAGCCTCCCAAAGTGCCTTCTTAATATTTAGTCTTGACCATCAGTTCCAAGCCTATTCATTGCTACCATCCTGGGGTTATTCTCTGTTGTATCTTAGGGATTTCTTTTATTATATAATATCTCTCTCACTGAATTCCTCATTAATTGACCCCAATATCTACTTCTTTATTAGTTGGTCTTCTTGTTTTAAAAATGCAGCACCTTCTCCAGTAGCCTTCTGTAAATTTTTATATTTTGAGAACTTACATATCTGAAAGTATATTCGGTTTATCCTTATCCTAGGTTAATAGTTTGATCAGTTATGGAATTTAGGTTGGAAACAATTTTTCCTTATAATTTTGATGTCATTCCTCCAGTCTTACTGTTAAAATGTCCAGGGCCATTCTGACCCTTTGTATGCCCCTGATTTGACTTTGTAGAAGCTTTTAAGATTCTGAACACTTCTTTAGAACACTTTTCCCCAGTGTTCTAAAACATCGTGGTGGTGTGATCACAAAAATAAGTTTTATTTACTGTGCTAGTGCTGGGGTTAAACATATTCTCCATTCATGAGATTGGGTGAGTCACTTTTTGGTAGCTACTTTCAACTGTATAGTTTAACATTCTTCCATGATACTGAAGACACACTTCTATTAACAGTTGTTATGGCACTGTTTTATAGTTAGTTGTGTATATTCATACCGTATAGTATTACAGACCCCATTACTGAAACTCAGTGGAGTTTGGTTATATAAATGAAAAGCAATTACTTATGATCTTCTGGCTGCATGGGCATAGAAGCAAAATATGTAATATGGATAAAAAACATTAGTAAGTTATATTGAGTTTTTAGAAAACATACTCCTACTTGAAAGAATTCAGTTTGCTATACATTTTGTAACTTTTTGTAATGAATGACTTAGTTATCAACCAGAGCAAATTCTGAATTGCTCTCTGTAACCACTTGAAATTTAAAAGGAGAGAAGTAAAAATGGTTTGAGATTTTTGAGGCTTCTGAAAATTTTCAAACCCCCATTGTTTGTGATAGTCAAGATGTTTATGATCAAGGAAAAAAGGGAAGTGTTCTGGAAACATGCCGTTTCCACATTTATGGTGCCCAAAACAAAGATATAAATGGTGGCTCACATATGTATGTCTAAATATTTAAAATTTATAACCCAAGCTTTAAAAATACTGAACAACATTTGCCATAGCCTGGTACCTTAACAAACAGACTTTCATCAGGACTTGAAAGATTAGATTGCATTTAGAGTTCTGGGATTTCTTGGCAGCCCAGGAAGAGCCAACGCTCAGCCACCAACTTGACTCTCTTCTTTCCCTCCCCCAGATCTTTCTGGTCTTTGTGGTACCCTGTTTGCATGTGTACAGACATGTTAACATGATAGCCACATGGCCAAGCTCCATCACATGCTCTGCTAACAGCTGCCCTTTAGCCACCCCTTGGGAAAAGGGTAAGTGTGTTGGTGACTCAGTCAGCACTTGGGAGGACAGCGCTTGCCCTAGAAATGAATGAAGGGCCTTTTGGGAAAGGCATTCCCTTGTAGAGCAGGCATGTCGCCTTGATCCTGGGGACTCCTCCATAGGACGAGGGCCAGAAAGGAGTCCACTAAGTGCAGAGTACCGCAGACTCACCTCCTGACTGAGGCTGAAGGTGAGACTCCAGGACAGTGAGAGGTACCCAGCTGTGATCCTTTGGTCAATTGATAGCATATCTGAGAAGGAAACTCAGGTTGTTCTGAAGGATTCCTTTGGCATCTAACTGCCTTCTCACCTCCATGAGCAAGTTCATTAACCAAACCGGAAGGAACTGAGCAAGTTCAGTCCTCTTACTTTTATTTTACATTTAAAAAAGTAGCAATGGAACATGATCCTTCTTGATAACTTATACTAGTCCAGCCTAGACCATAAATCAGAATGTAATTGTCTCGTGGTTTGAGGTGAGGGCTAAGCTGACGTTATCTTCCCTTTTATGAAGCCTCGGAGGCTCGCAGACCCAGACTTAGTCCTGGTGATTTGGATATTAAAAACTTGTTCCTTTCTTTGGGTTTTATGTTCCACTTCAAATTCCTCTAGACAAGAAATAAGGGAAATAGTGGGAAAGCTCAAGGTACAAAGGGTGCCCACCCAGGGCTCCAGGAAGGACCCTCAGTAAGACTTTGAAAGCTCAGAATACCTTTGCTTCTGATGGACAGACTTATGAACCTGAACAAGGTTAAATTTTTTATTTCAAAAACTTTTTAAATAAAAAATGTCTTAAAGTCCTTCCTTCCTCACCCCACCCCTAGCTGATTTCGTTTTGTTTCACTATTTATAAAGCACCTGTAATTGTTTACATTTCGTCTACTCTTTCTGCAAGGCCCCAGGAATGCAAGGGGAAAACACACCAACATAGGCAAGCTTTGGAGTAAATTTTAAATAGTCGCTGCTCTTTCAATGCATCGTGTTGGATTATTGCTTAATAAACAGTATACTTTCTCAACCCCTACTCTAGCTCCATTGTCATGTACTTTATATTAGGAGTGCAAATAAATGAACTGCTAATAGGTTAGCTCCCAAGTTGAGTGGGTGGCTGGCTCAGGATGTTCTCTCTCAGTAGAAACAAAGGGTCAGCCAGGCAACAGCCTGAGTATTGAAGTCTTGCTTCCTTGTCTTTTCTAGTGGTTCAGATTGTGGGTTGGGTCTTCGAATCTGTTTCCCCTAGTTGATCTGGTGTGAACTTGGCATCTCATGGTGATCGACTCTATCTGATCTTGGCCTGTACTCCCCTTACCTACTCAGCTATGCTTTCCCACCCATATCTATCCCATTAACTGGCGCCTTCCTGCCCTTTGGTAGGCAGATTGGTCACTGAGAAAGAATATTACCCACCTCTATGTTAGAACAAGGAAATATTTTCTTTTTCACTTTTTAAAGTTTTAGGGGGTACACATGCAGGTTTGTTGCATGGATACATTTCATGACATAAGATTTGGAGTATGAATGATCCAGTCACCCAAGTGGTGAGCATAGTACCCAATAGGTAGTTTTTCAACCCTCTCCCCCCTCCTCTATCTAGTAATTCCCAATGTCTGTTGTTCCCATTTTTGACTTCATGTGTACCTCATGTTTAGCTCTCACTTACAAGTGAGAACATCCAGTATTTGGTTTTCTGGTCCTGTGTTAGTTAGCTTAGGAGAATGGCCTACAGCTGCATCCATGTTGCTGCCAAGG
This sequence comes from Sapajus apella, assembly GCF_009761245.1. Taxonomy (NCBI): domain Eukaryota; kingdom Metazoa; phylum Chordata; class Mammalia; order Primates; family Cebidae; genus Sapajus; species Sapajus apella. The sequence continues at coordinate 28,273,959 of NW_022436961.1, forward strand.
ACATGATTTTGTTCTTTTTTATGGCTGTGTAGTATTCCATGGTATATATGTACCACATTTTCTTTATGCAGTCCACCATTGATGGGTACCTGGGTTAATTCCATGTCTTTGCAGTTGAGAATAGTGCTGCAATGAACATTTGAATCCATGTGTCTTTTTGGTAGAAGAATTTATTTTCCTTTGGGTATATACTCAGTTATGGGATTGCTGGGTCAAATAGTAGTTCTGTTTTAAGTTGTTTGAGAAATCTCCAAACTGTTTTTGACAGTGGCTAAACTAATTTACATTCCTACCAACAGTGTATAAGCGTTCTTGAGAATAAGGAAAGGTTTTCACCCCTCAGTTCATTACCTGTAGGGTCATCTCATACCTATCAATTCTTATTTCCTTTTCTAGAGTTGTCTTATTTTTATAAAATATGATTGCACTATGATAAGAAGTTACTATAGAGACCTGAGGCTTTTTAAAAAGCAAATACAGCAGCACTTACAAAGTGCCATTGGCTTTGTCCTTCGGTGTCCTTTCCTTGTGAAGCCAAGTGTTCACTTCAATGTTGCTGCTTTGCTCAGTACTTTTTAGGAATTGTTTCTTTTTGAAGCTGCATCAAGAGCTAGTTCTGTATTGCTATATCTAAGAAATTGAAGTTCCTTGAAAGAAGAAAAATAAACATTGTTAAGGGTGTTCCAGAAAGGAATTCCATATATGTATAGTTCAACTGTGACATTAGCTAGCCTGACATTTTATCTTTTTTACAAAATTTGGCTTGGCGAGACTTTTCCAATTTGAAAAAAAAAACTGTCTACAAAGGTGTAAACTATGTAGCTACAAATAATAGTATTTAAAAGAACATCCAGAGTTCTGCTGGTTAGCAAGTAGGAGCATGTGAAAGAATTTAACCCCTGCCAAAACAAGAAGAAATCACCAGAGAAAACAAAAAACACACTTTTTATTTAGTGTCATTAAAGAGATATGGACACAAATCTAAAAGAACCAAATTCTAGAGGAATGAGCTCTTCCAAGATGAGCAAGGAAATAGAGGAGGTTGCACACCCGGATTGAGTTGCTGAGTTTGGGGGCAAAGTGACAGGGGAATGAGGCTTAAAGGAAGGTCAGTCTTTGCTTGGGTGAGGAGAAACTCTCTAAACCGACAAACTTGGAGGCTGGTATCATCGATTTGATCCTGGAGAAGCCCCCAGTGCAGAAATAATGCTGTCTTCTAAGTAACTCAGTAATGTTGTTAAGTAAACAGTTGCTAGAAGAGAAGGTAAAAGCAGTAAGAGCTCTCAAATCTAGCCTCTCAGTTTTTGAAATCTTGTGATCTCTAAGTCTCATGGTTCCAAACACTCACTGCCTCAAAATCTTAGCTCATGGGCTTGCTCTTGGATTCTTGAAAATTTGAGGTCATGAAGACTGGCAGTTTTAACATCTCTCGATCATCCACGCTCACCATTTCTTGGTTCTGAGATCTAGCTATCTTATAGCGTTTGGTCTTTGGACTTTGCCAGAGAACGAGGCCTGCACTTAACTTTCAAAGTGTTTGAAGACACTGTGGCTTTGGTTAGAATAAGTTTTTATACTTGTATTTAACGTCTGACGCATTCCAAGATTTCAGTACCATAACAATACATGAGTTAGGGGCAGGGCTGAAAAGAGAGACCAACTTGTTTACATCCTTCATACTAAATTCCAACTCCCTGCTGGAAGAATTAAATATGCAGTGCTTCCCCTAAACAATTCAACTCCTGACTGGATCCAGTTGATGAGCAGTCACCCAAGTTGCAAATGCCCATTTCTTTAGTCTCTACCATTCTTTTAGACCCAATGTCCAACACAATAAAATACTATGAGTCAGGCAACAGAGCATGGGAACATGACACAGATTAAGAAAAAATCAATAGTGAAAAACCCAACAACCCCGATGTTGGAATTATCAGACACTGTCCTTAAAATAGCTATTAAATATATTAATAGTTTTTTGATATGTAATACATTTTATTCCTCCAGACTTCATAATCATCATATATTGTTGATGGTTCTCCTTTAAGTAGTAAATGGTATTTTTAAAAAATGTTTAAAGGAAAAATAATTTATATTAAAGACATTTGTTAAGCAATTCACAGAAAAAGATGGATTGAATGGATGAAGAGGTGGGGGAATTTATGGAGAGATTTAGAAATGGTGAAAAAGGGATCAAATGGAAATCCTAAGATTGAGAAATGAATCTGAAATACAAATTTTACTGGATGAGATTAATAGCAGATTGGACAAAACAAAAGAAAGAGATGATGAATTTAAAGAAAGACGAATTTAAATTATTTGAACTAAAGCACAGAAAGAAAAAAACAACAAAGAACAGGACCTCAGCAACCAGGACACAGTATCAAGTAACCAAATATATGTGTATTTGACGTGTAAGGAGAAGATAAAAGATAAAGTAAGGCAGAAAAGGTTATTGAAGATAGCTAAAATTTTTCCAAACTTGGATAAAAAATGGCAATTCACAAATCTAGAAAGTTCAATAAACCCCAAGTAGGATAAATGCAAAGAAAACCACCAATAGGCGCACTTTGGGCAAACAATTGAAAACCAAAAGGGAAGAAAAATCACAAAACAGCCAGAGGAAAAAAGGCACATTACATATAGGGGGCAATGACTACTGGCTTCTCATGGAAAGCAGAGGAATGATCCAAGACGCAGACCTAAACTGAAGGAAATGCTAAGGGATGCTTTTCACGCTGCTGTAAAATTATACCCAATGGAAACTTGCATGTAGAGGAAAATATGAAGAACACTGGAAATGGTAAATATATGGCTGAATATGAAAGACAAAACTTTAAAAAAATTTTTAAATGCAGTTTACTATTTCAGGGAAATATTAATATGTTATGGGCTTGTAAGGTATGAAAAGAGAAAAATACAACACTATCCAAAAGTATGAGAGTGTAAAATTTAAGTTACTATGTTGTAAAATTTCTATATTATAAGAGAAGATGAATGTTGTTAATTCAAAGTAAATTGTGGCATGTTAAGGATACATATTGTAGCCAGATGTGGTGGCACATGCCTGTAGTTTTAGCTACTCCAAAGGCTGAGAGGATCACTTGAGCCCAGGATTTCAATCCTGCGGTGAACCATGATCACACCACTGCACTCCAGCCCGGAGGACAGAGCGAGACCCTGTCAAAACAACAAACAACCCAGATACAAAAGGATAGCTAAAAAGCCAGTAGAAGGGAGAGAAGGGGATAATAAAGCATACCTGATTAATCCAAAAGAAGACAGGGAAGATAAGAAAATGAACAAAACGGACAGGTAAAACAAAACAATTGTAGACTAAAGCCTATCGATGTTGATAATTACATTAAATAAAACACTTCAAGTAAAAGGAAAATATTGTCAGTCTGCTTAATGAAGTAGAGCCCAACTATATCTTGTCTACATAAGACGACCTTTAAATGGAAAGACACAGGCAAATTGAAAGTAAATCGCTGAAAAAATACAGACTATGTAAATACTAAGAATAAGAAAGTCGATTTGGTTCTTTGAATATCAGATAAAATAGACGTAAAGACAAGGAGTATTACCAGGGGTAAAGAGGGTAATTTTACAAAGAGAAAAGACATCATCCTTTTACAACTACATGAATATAACCAAAACTATTAAACTCTATACTTTGAGTGGTACGCATTTAAATTGTATATTTTACATAAATGAATGGCATAGTCTATAATGTATATCTCAGTAAAACTGTTAAAAAAGAAGAAAGGTGAGAAAGGTGGTCTAGAAATTGATTGAAATGACTCTTATTGGCTAATATATGGGATTACCCTTCCACTGGTTCAGAAATTTTTTCAGCTGTAATGTATTAAATTGGTCAAAAGCTTAGATATGGTAAAATACTTAGCTCTAGAGGTATCAGTTCCTAAGAGATAACCATGCTATTGTCCATTCAGCTATTCATATATTCATTCATTCATTTACTTAGGCTGTAAGATGTATGCTGTGTAAAGTGGCTTTGTTCACATAATAGCTTTGTTCACGTACCATGTTTGCCATTTAAAATAGCTATTTTGTGTTCACCTTTACAATATATTTAAGGTGTAATAAAATACCTACTTTACATTTTGTTATTTGCAATGTTTAATTTTTAAGATTCTTAACATAGGAGAAACTGTTTAAGGACTATAACCTCTTATCTTTGCAATATGACTTTGCCACTCCTTACATCCAGAGATGAGACCTGTTTCTTGGTCTCTTGAATTATTAATAGCTGGTCTCTTGACTTGCTTGGATCAAGAGCATGCGGCAGAAGTGAGACTTTGTAGGTTTCAGAGCCTCAGCCTCAAGAAGGCTTGCAGCTCCTACCTTGGTTGTCTTCAACCCTGCACTGAGGCTGCCATGGAAGGAGGTCGGTCAAGCCCGCTGGTGATAAGCCACGTGGAAGAGAGTCACGTGCTCTAGTAATAGCCAGTGCCAGCTTCCATACATGTGAGTGAGGACATATTTTACCTCCAGCCCAGTCAATCAGCAATAAACCCCAAGTAGAATAAATGCAGAATGTCATTGAATCTAGCTTCATGAATGATCCCAGCCTAAAGCAGCAGAGGAAATGCTCAAACTATAGAATTCTGACAAATAAGAGACAGTTGTTTTAAGCCATAGAGTTCTATAGTGCTTTGTTACACAGCAAAGGCTAAAGGAGAGAGAAATTGCTACCTGAAAGGGGGATGCTGTATAGCAAAAACCTAAATCATATGTCACTGGTTTTGGAATCAGGTGGTAGATGGAGGTGGGAAGGCTGTGGGAGGAAAAGGGGAGTGAAGTTGAAATGGTCACAAGAAAGTTCCTGTGGACACTGGAGAAAGACTCAGGTTATGCAGTGGTGAACAGATTAGCAAGATTGTTATCTTGAACAATTTGGAAGCTAGAATATGTGTTTAATGAATGTGTGGATGTGAATAAGGAAATACCTTGGCAGAAAGTTGAAAGTATCAGTTATTTTTTAGCTGTAATGATACACGAAGAGATATATGAACTCAAGAAGGAGCTGTTTCTCTTGTAAAGAAAAATTAAAATACATGCACTAAGTTCAGGACATACAGGATTAAATGGGCATTTATTAGGTACAAGGCATACCAAGCAACCAACCTCCCATAGTGCTGGGATTACAGACATGAGCCATTGTACCTGGCCTTAAAACTATGTTTTATTCCTAGCAAATATTTTCTACCAGCAAAGATTCTTAAATTAGGAAACAGTCTGAGGGTAAAGATCAAATTAAGGATATCGGTGTAAGATCATTTATTTCACAACTACTTAATGTAGTTGTAGGAAGATCCTCTTCTCTTCACAAAAAACTAAGAACCATAAGGACCATGTTCTAAAGCAGCTCCATGCAAGGTTCAAATAGAGAAAGGCCTTTCCAAAAAGATTTATGGATGTAGCTTTGGGGACATTTAGTGATTCCCAATCAAATTCATAGGAAAGCCACAAGTTTTTTTTGAAGGGTTGTATTAGAAGAAACACTACTAGCTTGCATAATAAGGGATAGAATACCAGACATGTCCTCCTGTCATAAATAATGATACATTGAAAAAAATAGATGAGGCAACTCTTTTCAGTCTTTAGAGAAGAGGCAGCTCAGGACTGTGACCCTTGAGAAAGGAAAAGTGCAGAAGAGGAATCCCACTGTTTTTCTACCTGGGGCAATTTGCTAATCAGGGCACAAGAAAATGGAGCCCACATAGAGTATAGCAATCCTGCTAAGCTGGGGGGATGATATGAGTGTTAGGGTCTGCTACAAGACCTGGAAATTTCAGGATAGGATACTTATAAAAGTCTCTGTAGACTTCAGAGTATGTATTTCAATTCCTAAAGTTCTCTCTCTCTTGCATGCATGCGCACACACACGCACACACACACACAAGCACATGGTTATAGCTAAAGAGCCAATAGAATAAAAGAACATAAAAAATATTTAACCCAAAAGAAAGCAGGGAGAGAAGAGCAGAGAAACAAAAGCAGATGGCACAGAGTGAATGAACAACAAAGTGGTAACATAAACCCAACCCATATAGACAACTTCCTTAATTATATATAGACTTAGAACTCCAATGGATTGGCAGAAATGGTCAGCCTGATTATAGAAGCAAAACTCAACTATATGTTGTCTAAGTGAGAGTAAAGATTAGGATACAGATTAGCTAAAAGTAAAAGGAGAAATACAGACCATTTGAATGGTAAGCAGGGGAAAGTTGATATGGATATATTAATATCAATATATTATGTTCTAATAAAAGTATCAATTCAGAAAGATGTAAGAATTCTAAATGTATGTGCTGCTAAAAATAAAACTTCAAAATATATGAAGTAAAAATGGACAGAACTAAAACAAATCTACAATTACAGTTGGAGAGTTTTAGCACTCTTAGGAATTTATAGAATTCCTGGATAAGCAATGAGTAAGAATATAGATGATAAAAATAATACAATCAGCCAACTTGACCTAATTGATATTTACATAATATCCCAATGCTGCCATGTGCATTTGAAACGTTTGCCAAGAGAGACCATAATTTCAAAAGATTGAAGTGTTTAACCACAGTAAAATTCAATGAGAAATCCGTAATAAGATACCTAGAAGATTGCCAAGTATTTGTAAAATAAATAATCCGCATGTCAATAACTTATGAGTCTAAGAACGATATTCAAATTGAATATTTCAAATATTTCAAATTGAATGAAAAAGGCTCTAAAATTAAGTTGAGTGTAGCTGAGTGCTCCCAATACAATTTATAGACTTAATGCTTGTATCAAAAAATAAAGATTTAAGATCAATGATCTAAAATTCCATAAGCTAGAAACAAAAGCAAATAACATGCAATGTAAGCTAAAACAAAAGCAAATAAAATGAAAACTATAAGGAAGTAAATAACATAAGATCAGAAATTAATGAAGTAGCAAACAACAGAAAATGGACAGCACCAAAAGATGTTTCTCTGAAAAGATTAATAAAATTGGTAACCACCTAGAAAGGCTAATAATCAAATAGAGAAAATTTAAATTTGCTTTGTGGAGAATGAGCAGAATAATACTACAGATTGAATAGACATTTAAAAGGATACGGCATATTATGACCAAAAACTTTTGTCATATGTCAACAACTTTGACAATGTAGATAAAATTGGTAAATTTCTTAAAAGAGACAAATTAGAAAACTGACAGAAGGATAGTTAGAAACTCTGAAAGCCTTGTATCTGTGAAAGAAGACGAACTTGTAATTAAACATCTTCCCACAAAGAAGACTGCAGGCCAAGATGGTTTCATTTATTAATTCAGTCAAATATTTGAGAAGAAATAGTGCTGATGTCACATAATTCTTTTTTCCAACAGAGGGAATACCTTCCAACTCGTTTTGTAAGGGTAGCATAAATCTGATACCAAACCTGACAAAGATATTAAAATAAACTTACAGACCAACAGCCTAATGAACATAGATACAAATCTTTTTAAAAGTTAGCAAATAAAAAACCATAAATATCTATAAATACATAGAAAGGATAACATATCATCAACAAATAGGAATGCAAGTTTCACTTTTTTTGAATACATCAGTAAAATTCATCTTGAAATAAAGAATCATGTGATATCTCAATAGATACATGTGTTATCTACTCTTGCATAACTAATTTCCCCAAAACTTAGTGGCTCAAAGCAATGAAGATTTATTATTTCAAAGTTCCTGTGAATCTGTTACGTAGCTTGGCTTCCTTCTGCCTTGAGGGTTCTCACAAGGCCACAAACAAGATACCGATTGATACTACAGTCACCTTTTGGTATTACTGGGGATGGTTCCACTTCTCAGCTCATTCATATGACTTTTGCAAAGATCTAATTATTTGGGTGGTTGAACTGAGGGCCTTGGTTCCTTGCTGGCTCTTGTTTGGAGCTCAGCCTCAGTTCCTTGTCACAGAGACCTTTTCTTAAGGCAGTTTGCAAATGGCCTCTTGCTTCATTTGTGGGAGCATATGAGGGCAAGACAGAGTGCAAGCAAGTGAAAAGTCAGTCTTTGATTACCTAATATCAGAAATGACGTCTTTATCCTGTTAATCATATTACATTCTTTAGAAGCAAGTCATGTGGTTTGGCTCAAACATAAAGGAGAGGGTTACACAAAAGATGTGAATATACAGAGGCCATCAGAGGCTATTTTACATGCAGCCTACAATACACCTAGAAAGCATTCCACAAAATTCAAAACCATTTATGATTTTAAAAAGTTACCAGCAAAGTAGGAATAGAAGGAAATTTCCTCAACCTAATAAAGGACATCCGTTGAAAAACTATAGCATTATATTTTATGATGATATATTAAATAATTTTTTCCTAAGATAAGAAAAAAAGCTAGAATATATTATCTTGCCACTTTTATTCAACATTGTACTGGAGTTTAGCCTGCGTAATAAAACATACAAATGCCTTTGAGGAAAGGAAGAAGTAAAACTCTTTATTTACAGATAATAGGAATCTATAAAAAATCAGTTAAATTTATATACATAAGTAACTAATAACTAGAAAACAAAATTTTAAAATACTCCCTTTTAAAATGCCACTCCAAGCATTAAATACTTTGGAATAAAATTAATAAGAGATGAAAAATACAATACATACTTTAAAACATTTTTGAGAGTAATTTTAAAAGATGCAATCAAGAATTATACCATATTCATGGACTAGAAGACTCAACATTAAGTATCACCTCTTCCCCAATTGATCTAAAGATTTAGCATAATACTAACCAAACTCCCAGTAGGATTTTTTTTGTAGCTATTGATAAACTGATTATAAAATCTGAATAAAAATATATAGGAGTTAGAATATACAAGACAAATTTGTAAACAAAATCAAGGGCTTATGCTGTCTAATCTTAACACTTAGTATAAGCTGCAGTAATCAAGAAAATATATTATTAAGATAATAAAAAGCATATCAATGAAACAAAATAGAGTCTAAAATTATACCCACATGTTTATATTCAATTTATTTGCAATGAAGCTATGAAGATAATTCATCAAAGAAATCTTTTCAACAAATGATGTTGGATGAATTAGATGTGCATATAAACAACATGAGTCAAACAACATTACACCATACTCATAAAAATTAATTTGAAATCGATTAGATATGTAAACATAAAAGCAGATATTATAAAACTTTTAAAAGAAAATATAAGAAAAATCCTTTGAATTTATGGTAGGCTGTAATTTTTTAAACAGGAGTCAAAAAGGAAACTATTAGAATATTAATAGTTATTTGTTGGTTTTTATTAAAATAACTGAAAAGGCAACAACATAGCAGGAGAAGAGGCAACCACGTAAAAGGAGAAAATACCTTTAGTAATATTATCTGACAAAAGACTTTTATCTAGAATAGATAAGGCATTCTCATAGTTGAGTAATAAACCAGACAACCCAATGAAACAAATGTGTAAAAACTTAAACAGAAACCTCGTGGAAGAAGTTTTACAAATGACGAGTAAGTACATGAAGGATGCATGCAACCACTCATCAGAAAAATCCAAATAAAGGCAAAATAGGATACTATTTCATATCCACTAGATTGAAGTCTTAAAACTGAAAATACCAAATGTTTTGGATGATGCGGAGCACCTGGAACTCTCATATGTTCCTTGTGGGAGTGTAGTATTCTACATCTACTTTGGAAGAGAATTATGTACAGTACCTATCTACTTAACGACTTGGAAATTCTCAGCCTAGCTATTTTCTGAAGACAAATAAAAACATAAATTCATAGAATCTTGCAAACAAATTTTCACAGCAGCTTTGTTTATAATAGCCCTAGACTAGAAAAACACACAAATGTTCATCAAGAGGTAAATGGAAATGGAAAACATTGAAATATTGGCTTTGAAACAATCATTTTGGCATACCATATATTATGGCACATCCATACAATAGATTATTATTCAGCAATAAAAATGAAGAAATGACTTTCTTCACTGGAATTAATCTCAAAAAGTTAAGTTGCACAAAAAAACTTGACACAAAAGAGTGCATAAGCACATCATTCCATTTACATGAAGGTCTAGGACCAGTACATTTAAGCCATGGCAGTGGAAATCAGATCACTGGGTACCCAAAACTTGTGAGAGTTGACTTCAAAAGAGCCCCCAGGAGCTTTGTGTGAATGACTGAAATGTTCTGCATCTTAATTGGGGTGATGACTTTGTGGGTGAACTTATTTTCAAAGCTCATTAAAGCAATACTCTTAAATTATGTTTATCTGATCTTAAATTGATTTTTAAAAAGAATATTTACAGACGCAGAGTTCTACTTTTTTGCATTAATTATTTTGTTCCTTTTAAAGCAGCTTGTACTTTACAGAAACTACTCTTTTAATGAGTGTCTGTCAGTGTCCTCCTAATTGCATATTTGATGGACTATTTATTCTTTCTTTGTTCCTCTTAAACTTTGGGGAGTATTTCACATTGTTATCGCCATTTTCTTGAAACTCTTTTCTCAGTCTGAGACCGCACAAACCTACTTTTCCTTCTGTTTCTCTAGTAAATTTTTCTCTGATCCCTTTGAGGTTCTTTCTCTTGCTTGCTGAATATAGTTGTCCATCATCTTCTCTTCTCCCTCTATATTCATTTCTGGGGTAATCTGATATTCACCCCATGACTTTGTCATTTCTATATGGAATTTAAATCTATAGCTTCACTCCCTGTCCTTACTTCAGAACTGTAGTTCTACCATTTTAGCTGCTTTCAGATTTATAAATCAGCCCTTTGAAGTCCAACTTGTTTATGGCAAATTCTGGACTTCAGATACCATTGTATCTCCACAGTCTTGCATGTGTCAAGTGTGGTGTCCGACTTACAGTTTGATGTAAAATTCATGGGTTTATTGGATGTTAGGAGTGGGTAGGTGGTAAGTATGAAAGATAACTCGTAATTTATTATTTGGATTAATGCAGAGATGATGGTTGTTAACTGAGGTAGGGAATAAGGAAGTAAGAGGCCCATGGGAGCAGAGAAGGAAAATAAGAGAATTAAGTGCAATTTTGAGCCTGTTGAATTTGAGATCCCAAAAGCATACTGATGTGAGAGTAAACCAAACCACAGTTTGATCATGATGTATCTTCCTTGTTCAAAAACCTTCAGTGATTTACCACCGTTGATCAAGTCCGTATCAAACTCCCTACCATAGAATTTAAGATTTTCCATCTCTGGCTACCACCTAACTTTCTCACACAATCTCAGATCCTTCCCTTCTAGTCTGTCAGCTCTTCCACCTGCATATCCATTAGACAGCGCAACCTACTGAATAACACCTTCCTTTTGGAGAGCACCCTCTCTCCAGTCTACCAAATTCCTATCTATCCTTTAAGACTCAACTCAGACAACATTTATACAATTAGAATAGTTTTCTCCAATTACCAGACAGAAGGACCTCCTATTCCTGAGGACATATCAATTTTGTCACATGTATTGACCACATAACATTCCTTCTCACCCTGTGTTCTGCTGTTTGTGTATGTTTTTATTACCCTTCCAAGACTTAAAGCTTTTCAGCTTTAAGTAGAGCTAAGGTACAGAATGTGTTTCATTCATATTTTCAATCCCTCTAAGTGACTAGCCCATCATGTGACATATATTTGTTTAATAAAAATAAAAGATGACAATAGAAATGAATGAATAATTGAAGGCATGAAGGAAGGAATAATTGAAGTAGTTGAGAATAATGGTTCGCTGGATGCTTTTACATACTTACTGTGAAGCAATTTCTTAATAACTGTGCAGAATGTGCCAACACTAAAATAATCATGTGTTCATGAGAAAATGAGACCAAAAAATTCAGCTTGCCTGTATGACTATCAAAGTATAGGCTGATTGATGCATGGCTTGGAGTTTGTAGCTGTTGGTCCCAGCTAGAATTCCTGTGCCAATTAATAGACTAGACAGAGTGAAAATAGAAGCCAAATGAAATGCTTATACTTCTCCAGTCTCACTATGCATAAATTATTAATGCTTCCTGATACTACATTTTCCTTGAATATATTTAAATGTGAATGCCTTGGTAGAAGAAGAAAATAAATTTATGTTTCCACTGCTCCAGTGTAATTTATAAAGGTAACATTATATATTTCTGATTATAAAATAAATATGTGTTCCTTGTAGAAAATTAGCAAAGTGCGTAGAATCATAAAGATAAAGATGAAATTAAAATAACCTATAAGGTTTCCGCTGTAATATAAATTTGTTAATATGTTGGCATATAATTTAGGGTTTTTTTTCTGTAGAATGAAATACTAGAATCCTCTTACTTTGTTTTCTTCATGTATTTAGAATATTTTTTCCATAATCAAGAATTCTTCATAGCATGTAACTTTCAATGTTTGCTGTATGCTCCGTCTTCTCAATAGGTCATGCAATCAGTTTGTTATTGACCACTTAGCTTGTTTTGAACATTTCATGATTATGTATAAGTCTGTGATAGACATCCCTGGACCCAAAGCCTTAGCACCTTTCATTATATTTTTTTAATTACAGCTATGGAATCGCTGAGTCAAAGAGAGCATGCACAGTTTTACGGGTTTTTTTCCACACATATAGCTTGGCAGAAAGATTTTAATTTTGTTTCGTTTTTATGCAGTTTACACTACCATCAACCTTATGTGAAATTTCCTGTTTCCCCATATCCCCCTCACCAGTTTTATAGGTAAAAAATATACACATCAAAAATCAAAAGCATTCCTATATACCAATAATAGCCAAATCATGAGTGAACTCCCACTCACAATTGCTACAAAGAGAATAAAATACCTAGGAATACAACTTATAAGGGATGCGAAGGACCTCTTCAAGGAGAACTACAAACCACCGCTCAAAGAAATAAGAGAGGACACACACAAAAAAGTGGAAAAACATTCCATACTCATGGATAGGAAGAATCAGTATCATGAAAATGGCCATACTGCCCAAAGTAATTTATAGATTCAGTGCTATGCTATCAAGCCACCATTGACTTTCTTTACAGAATTAGGAAAGCCTACTTTAAATTTCATATGGAACCAAAAAAAGAGCCCACGTAGCCAAGACAATTCTAAGCAAAAAGAACAAAGCTGGAGGCATTATGCTACCTGACTTCAAACTATATTACAAGGCCACCATAACCAAAACAGCATGGTACTGGTACTAAACAGATATATTGACAAATGGTACAGAACAGAGGCCTCAGAAATAGCACCACACATCTACAACAATCTGATCTTTGACAAACATGACAAAAACAAGCAATGGGAAAATGATTCCCTATTTAATAATTGGTGTTGGGAAAACTGGTTAGCCACATGCAGAAAACGGAAACTGGACCCCTTCCTGACACCTTACACTAACATTAACTCAAGGTGGATTAAAGACTTAAATGTAAGGCCTAAAACATAAAAACCCAAGAAGAAAATCTGGGAAATACCATTCAGGACGTAGGTATGGGTAAAGACTTCCTGACTAAAACACCAAAAGCTATGGCAACAAAAACCAAAATTGACAAATGGTATCTAATTAAAGAACATCTGCTCAGCAAGAGAAACTATCATCAGGGTGAACAGGCAACCTACAGAATGGGAGAAAAGTTCTGTAATCTATCCATCTGACAACGTGCAAATATCCAGAATCTACAAGGAGCTTAAACAAATTTACAAGAAAAAAAACCCCATCAAAAAGTGAACAAATAACATGAACTGACTCTTTGCAAAAGAAGACATTTATGCAGTCAACAACCTGAAAAAAAAATCTCATCATCACTGGTCATTAGGGAAATACAAATCAAAACCACAATGAGATACCATCTCATTCCAATTAGAATGGTGACCATTAAAAAGTCAGGAAACAACAGATGCTGGAGAGGATGTGGAGAAATAGGAACACTTTTACACTGTTGGTGGGAGTGTAAATTAGTTCAACCATTGTGGAAGACAGTGTGGTGATTCCTTAAGGATCTAGAACCAGAAATACCATTTGACCCAGCAGTCCCATTACTGGGTATATACTCACAGGACTATAAATCATTCTGCTAAAAAGATACATGCACACGTATGTTTATTGCCACACTGTTCACAATAGCAAAGACTTGGGACCAACCCAAATGCCCATCAACGACAGACTGGATAAAGAAAATATGGCACATATACACCATGGAATACTATGCAGCCATAAAAAACGATGAGATCATTTCTTTTGCAGGGACATGAATGAAGCTGGAAACCATCCTTCTCAGCAAACTAACACAGGAATAGAAAACCAAACACCACATGTTCTCACTCATAAGTGGGAGCTGAACAATGAGAACACATGAGCACAGGGACGGGAACATTGCACACCAGGGCCTGTTGGTAGGGTGAGGGTCTAGGGGAGAGATAGCATTAGGAGAAATACCTAATGTAGATGACAGGTTGATGGGTGCAGAAGACCACCATGGCACATGTATACCTACGTAACAAACCTGCACGTTCTGCACGTTTCCCAGAATTTAAAGTATATATATAAAAAATGCACTCCATGGTTGTTTAATTTGCATTTACCTGAGTACTTTGTTAAATTTCCTTCGATCTCATAATCTCTTTATATTTCTTCTTTTGTCACTTGACAGCTTGTATCCTTTGTCTTTCTTTGTATTTACATTTGTAAGAACTATTTATATCTTACAGATAATAACCTTTTGCCATATGTTACCACAATATTTTCCCAGTGTTCAAATACCTGTGAAGTTCATTTTTGTTGATTTTTTACATATAGAATTCTTTCATTTAATGTTGTCAGATGTATTCTTTTTATTTATAAATTCTGCCTTTACATGTATGTAAGATTAATAAGCTTTTTCATGTTACTTTATTTCAAATATTTTAACCTTTCAACTTATGGTTTATACTGGAGATGTTGTGAGATAGAATTAATACTACTTTATTTTTTCCCTAAATAATTAGGTAACTCTCCTATTGCTATTACTGAGTAATTCCTTTCTTTGAACAATTTTAAAAATCACCTTTATTGGTATCAAGTTCTTACACATACCTTTTTTCCACTCTAGACTTTATCTTGTTTCAATTATCTGTTTATCTGAAAGGAAACTTTTAATTATTATAGAATTTTAATGTGTCTAAATATTTACTAATGTCATTCCACCCTTCTTCTTCTTCCTCTTCCTCTTCCTCCTCCTCCTCCTCCTCTTCTTCTTCCTCTTCCTCTTCTTCTTCCTATTCTTCTTCCTTTTCTTCTTTAGAAGATTTATTGACTCTTCCATTTATTTTTCTATATAAACTTTAAAAATGATTAACTCAGGTTCCAAAAAGGTCCTTTAAGATTTACTAGAATGTCATTAAGATTCATACGTTAAATAATGGCTGACTGACAACTTGCAAAATCCTATCTGCCCATTCAGAAACATGATTTTGCTGCATCTTTTCTTTAGTTAGTAAAGTTTTCTTATGCATTAAGCAATTTTAGGAAATGATATTTATGTCTGGGAATCTCATTTTGTTGTTGCTATCATGAATTAAATCTTAATTTGTTACATTTCTAACAGAGTATTGCTAGTATAATACATTTATTTTATAACTGGCCAATTTAGTGAATTCTCTTGTAAGACCTAAGAAGCTCACTTCATTCTCACATTCTTAGGAATATCATCTACAAATATTTTTTGATTAGTTTTGCCATCTTTTCATGATTTTATGAGAGTCCTTTTTAATTCTCAATATTGATCTTTCATTGGCTTTTAAACATACAGATCCCATACCATATATATATATATATATATAATACTATATATGTGTGTATATAATGTGTGTATATATATACACATGTATATAATGCAATATACATGTGTTTATATAATGTATATATACACATTATATATATATATATAAAGTATAAGATACACACACACACACACATATATTTTTTTTTTCTTTTTTCTCCTTGGTTCTCACCCAGCAACTAACTGCATTCATGGTATACTTCATTGAAAAGAATTCTTTGATTTTGATGTAGTCAATTTCACTAAAATTTCACCTTAAAATTCATGGCTTTGGAGTTTCATTCAAAAGTGCCCTGCCCCACCACAGGTAAGATTTACTTCAACACTTTTATCGACTTTAAAATGTCGCATTCACATTTTGATCTTTAATCCATTTGGTGGATGATCTTTAATGATCTTTAATCCATAGATTTTTGCAAATAGTATGAGGTAGGATTTCTTCCTCCTGTGAGGCTGTTTTTCCAACACCATCAATTAGACAATCCGTTCTTTCTACATCAATTTGTGGTACCACCTCCTTGATGAACCCCCAATATATACACAGCAGTATAAAGTTGTTTAAGCTTTTCATGACCTTTCATTCTTACATATGAAACTTAAAATAAGTTGTTAAGCTTCTAAAACAAATCCTGCTGGAATGGTAGTTGGTCTTGCATAGAATATAGAGACTAGTTTGCTCAGATTAAAATTTTTATATCATGGGATACTCTCTCTTCCACAAGCATGGTAAGTCTCTTTATTTCATTAAAATTTTCCACTCTATCCTATGAGTTGTAAAATTTTCTCTACAAAAGCTGTATGTATTCTAGACACTCTATAAAACTTGTTGTGTTAGGAATGATGGCTTGTTTTCTAATTTATTTTCAATTGGTTATTGCTGTTGTAGAGGAATACTATAGAACTCTGGCTGAACTCTCTTATTAGTTCAAACAACTCTTACTAGATTTTCTGTATAGATGATCAACAAACAGTGGTAGTTTTGATTGTTCCCTCTTCCTGATCGTCAACATTTTACATTCAGTGCTATGTTAAAAGTAGCTATAATGGAGAAAATGCTTGTTTTATTCGTGATCTTAAAAGGAATGTGTTTCTAAGATTTTCTATTGTGTGTGATGTTTGTGTTAGGGTTTTGACATAAAGTCTTAGTTTCCTCCTTTTTCCTCAGTTCTTCAACAGACTTAAAAAAAATTGTAAGTATTTTTATTTTATTATTTTTAGTTTTATTCATTTATTTATTTATTTATTTTTTTTTTTGAGACTGGGCCTTGCTTTGTCACCCAGGCTGGAGTGCAGGCCCAATCATAGTTCACTGCAGCTTCAAACTCTTAAACTCCAGGGATCCTCCTGCCTCAGCCTCCCAAGTAGCTGGGACTATAGGTGCATGCCACCATGCTTGGCTAAGTTAAAAAAAAATTGTAGAGACAGGGTCTTGCTTTGTTGCTCAGGCTGGATAAATAAGTATTTTCATTTAATTTCTGAAGTGCTTTCTCTACATCTACCTTTGATGTGGTAAATTTTACTAATAGATTTTCTGATGTTGAATCACCCTTACTAATTAGGATAGAATCTATCGATCAAGATTCATACATTGGCTTTAGTTGGCTAATGTTTTCTTTGAAATGTGTGTATCTGAAATGGTTTATAATTTA
The DNA here is from genome assembly GCF_009761245.1 of Sapajus apella. Taxonomy (NCBI): domain Eukaryota; kingdom Metazoa; phylum Chordata; class Mammalia; order Primates; family Cebidae; genus Sapajus; species Sapajus apella. The sequence goes on from NW_022436961.1 coordinate 28,291,444, forward strand.
TTTCTCTCTTATACTCATCAATCTCTTCATTTTGTTGCTATTATCTAGAATTTTAATTCTGAGTTGTAATGGATATATGGTAAATTTATTACAGTAAATCCTCCATTTATATTATACTGTTCTCCTGAACTTCTTTTCTTACTGGAATACTTTCTCTAAGACTATTTCCAAAGAGGTATTTGTAGCAAAGCATTTTATGCCTCCCAAAATCTTTATTATGTGCTTATATCTAAATGGTGGTTTCTGTGGATATAAAAATCTAGGCTTTAAGATAATTTCTTCCAACATTTTGAAAGTATTTCTCTATTACTGTCTGCCTTTGGTCTTCTAATTAGTTTGATGTCCAAGTTATTCTTGATTTTCAGTAGATGAGCTGTTTCCTTCTTTCTGGAATCTTTTGGACATATCACTTTGGTTTTAGTGTTCTGAAATTTTGTAATTTTGGTGTTTAGTGCAGGAGAGCTTTATATTTACTCTGTGTTTATTTTTAATCTGAAAGTGATAGTTTATGAAATCTGGAAAGTCTAGTTATTTCTTCTCAACTGTGCTTTTTATATTTTATTTTTGTTTTTTCTCTTGCACCTGGCATTTCAAAATGTACATATTTTTTGTTTTATTGATACTTTTTTTGTGTCTTCCAGGAAGAGTTCTTTAGTATGATCTTAAAATGATTACATCTACATTCATGACATTAACTGAATTATTTCCATTCTATTTCTCATGCCTAATATGTGCAGATGATTCTTCTTCATGACTCCTTCCACCCTCAGTGTTGAAAGTGTCCTCCTTTATGTTCCTCTTTCATGTTTTGAACAACCTCTCTTATCTCACTGATAAGATGTATTTTAAATTCTTGCTCTATTCTGCCACTTTCTCTTTGATTTAGTTTATCCCAGTTGCCATCTTTCTTAAAAGTGCCAGGAAGATGTCTTGTGATTGTTTCCAGCAAACACAGTTTCCTGGGGGAGTTTGACCTTCTTGGTTCATGAAGTAAATCCCAGGAAAGGGGTTACAGCTTGGGTCCTAGTGTGTGTGTGCTCCAGAGGAGGAACACTTCAGCTCTGTTGCTTGTCTCTCTCTGCCCTGGCTGTTACTTTTCAGGAGCTGTAATTTTCTAGGTACTGACATATAGGTGGTTGCATTTTGGGGGAGGCCTGAGTGGTTTAGCTGCAGTCCTTTCTGGAGAGGCTGGTGCACTACCCTGATTTTCACCCCTCCCTTTATTGCTGGGCTGGGATTCCACACTGCTGCTATATTTGATGTTACATACTAGGTTCTGCCTGCAGCAGTAAAGACACTATCCCTGGAGAGAGAAAAACCGCATTAAAAAAACTTTCCATCCAGTCTGGGCAACGTGGTGAAACCTCATATCAATTACGAGAAATTAGCCACTTGTGGTGGCACTTGCTGTGGTTCCAGCTAATCAGGAGGCTGAGAAGGGAGGATTCCTTGAGCCTAGGAGGTCAAGGGTACAGTGAGCTGTGATTGCTCCACTGCAGTCACATCTGGGCAACAGGTGAGACACTGTCTCAGCAAAACACACAAACTTTCCCTCATCTGACCTGTGCTATCCAGCCTGCTTTTCATGTTAACTTACTATACTTGCCATGCTGCTTCATGGTGACTCTCAGTTTCACCATGACCCCAGTCATACACTGTTGCTCTGGAGTTTCTAGCATTTTGTTTAACTACTCTGATTCATCAGTTTCTCCCTAGCTTCTGTGGCATACATATGCCTTTATAAGAGGAGGCCAACATCATTTGTTAGTGCTGCTATCCTGTCGGTTATGAATTTTATTTTTTATTCTTATTTTAATTTTAGAGATGTGGTCTGGTTCTGTTGCCCAGGCTGGAGTGCAATGGCTTCATCATAGCTCACTGCTTGCTGTAGCCTCAAGCCCCTGGGCTCAAGGGATCTGCTTGCCTCAGCTTCCTGAGTAGCTGAGATTAAGCCATTGTACTCTGCTTGTTATGAATTTTATATGTTGATCTCTTACCCAGTGTTCTTGCCGAATCTTTATTAGTTTGCCTGCAGATTAGATATTCAATGTAGAAAATTGTATTTTCTACAGATAATATGAGTGATGTATCTTCCTTTACAATTCTTAAATTTTTCCCCCTTGTAATTAGAATATATAGTACAATATTAATAGTAGACTTGATATTGAGAATCATCATCTTGTTCTTGGCTTTAATTAGGATAATATTTGCTCTAGGCTTTGGATAGAGTTCTTAAAGAAATTTCCTTCCATTCTTTGTTTACTATGATTTTTTTCTTTAAATTTTGAAGGCGATTGTATTTTGTCAAATCTCTTTTCTGCACTCACTGTGATGATTATATAGTTTTTCTTCTATAATTTGTTAATATTCTAGGAATATGTCAGTAGATTTTCTGATGGTAAATCATCCTTGCATTCTTGGAATATATATTGAGTTGTATTTGCCAATAGCTTCAAGTTTTTGCACATAGGCTCATAAATGAGTTTGAGTTATATGATCTTATTTTTGTTCAGTTTGGGACACTACATCAAACCTATAAAATAAGTTGTATAACTTCTCCCCACCTACTGAACCTGTTTACATAAGAGAACATGTATTTCTTGAAGGTCTAAAAAAACTAAGCTATGAAACCATTTAGAATGGTAATGTTTTGTGAGGGTAAAGAAATATTTTATTGCCAGTTAAATTATTTTAAAGATTTTTGTTTGTTTGTTGTTGTTGTTGTTTTTCAGAGGGTCTCGCTCCGTCACCCAGGCCGGAGTGCAGTGGTGCAGTCTCGGCTCACTGCAACCTCTACCTCCCAGGTTCAAACGATTCTCCTTCCTCAGCCCCCCGAGTAGCTAGGACAGCAGGCATACACCATCACACACAGCTAATTTTTGTGTTTTTAGTAGAGACTGGGTTTTGCCATGTTGGCCAGACTTGTCTTAAACTCCTGACCTCAAGTAATCCACCTGCCTTGGCCTCCCAAACTGCTGGGATTACAGGCATGAGCCACTGTCCACAGGCATTTAAAGGGTATTGACAAATTTTAAATTCTCTTGTTGAGATAATTTTAAGAATTGAGGTTTTTCTAGAGAGTTACCCATTTAATCTAAGCTTCAACATTTATTGGCTTAAAGTTGTTCCTAATGTTGTCATGATTTAAAAATAAATTTTGTTACATATATGGTTGTGCCTCTTTACACATTATTAATCTTTACTTAGGATTTTTTGGTCATTGTACATTTATAATATATATGATGTATATATTATAATTCATGGTTCATGAATACTAAGCATCATATATCTACATGTCTGATTAGATATATATATTGATAGATATCTAGATCTATAGAGATAGAGATGTGGCACTTAATATTTAATATCTAATGAAGATTTAAGAACTTAAGAACTAAATGATCACCAAAAACGTGCATCTTTTATGGACTCCTTTCTAATCCTATTTGCCTGTCTCCCTGCTTCTCAGAAATAATCTCTAACCTAAATCTTGTTCAGTATTCTCCTGCTTTGAATATATATGTATATATATGTATGTCTCTATAGTACATGATTTGATCTTGCTTGATTTTGAACTTTATAAAAGGAGTGTCTTACTCTGTGTAATTATCTGGGATTTTCTTTTTCACATGACATTTTAAGATTCAGGTCATTTATATGGTTACGATTTTTCATTTTCATTTCTCTGAAATATTTTATTGTGTGAATATACCCATTTAACTTTGTCATTTTTTCCCCCTGACATTTAGGCTATTTCCAGATGTTGGGTATCATGAATAGTGCTGCTATGACATTTTTGTACATATCTCTTGAGACACACATACTAAAGATTTTCGTGGGTATATGCCTAGGAGTAGAATTACTGAGTTGTGGGGTATAGGAACATCGCTTTGCATGATAATGCCGTATTATTTTGTAAAATGAATATATTAGTTTGCACTCCCAATAGTTACACATGGGGATCCTATTGACACATAATTTTGCCAAAACAGTTTGTTTGGCAAAAAAAATATGTTGAATTTGATCATCATGGTGGATGGGAGGCAGAACTAGATTGCAGCTCCAGACAGAACAGCTTGAGAAAGCTTTCATTGTGAATTTTGGCTCCAGATTGATTGCAAGAACAAACCATCAGTCCTTACAGGAGGCAACATACCCTCTGAAGGAAGCAGATTGCTCCTGCAGGACTCAGGAGACACTGCAAATACTGTGGGAACCCCAACTGTGGAAGTGGCAAGGGGAGACCCTCTTCTCCCGAACACACCCACCCACAGGAGAAGCTAAATGTCCATTTGCAGAAGAAGTTTCTGACTTTACCTGGAGCTGAGTCAGTTTAGAGAAACGAGCAAAATACAGGGATCAGTGAAGCAGAAGAAAGGCCCTGGGAGCTTGCTGCATCCCCTAGCAGGCCATTCCTACTGGCACCACAGGGATCCATTGGGAGAGTGACGACAGGAGCAGTGGGCAAAACTCCATAGGGAGAAGGAATTCTCTAGCTGAACTTCGTAACAGTTTGAATGGGGTGAGAAACCTCTTGGCCAGAACTTGGGTGAGGGCAGAAATCCATTGTGCAGACTCCACAGGCCGGGGAAGAACCAAGCCCTTTTATTTCTCAGCTAGGGAGGCAGTTAGCCTGGGCAAGCTTTCAAGCCCATTACACCCTCTGCCTGGAAACAGACTTGGGCTGGTTGCAGGGTCACGGTGGGAGTGAGACCAACCTTTCGGTTTGCATGGGAGCTGGGTGAGGCCTGTGACTACCAGCTTTCCCTTGCTCCCCTGACAACATGCATGAATCGGCAAATAATCCTCCTAGGTACACAACTCCAGTGACCTGGGACTCTCATCCCCATCCCCCACAGCAGCTGCAGCAAGACCCGCCCATGGAGGTTCTGAACTCAGACATACCTAGCCCCACACCCACATGATGGTTCTTCCCCTAGCCACCCTGGTAGCAGAAGACAAAGGACATATAATCTTGGGAGTTCTAGAGCCCCATGCATTATCAGTCCCTCTCTATACTACTGCAGTGGATGCTTTCTATAGAACACCGCCTCCTGGAAGAAGGCCAACCAGCACAAAAATAGAGCATTAAATCGCCAAAGCTAAGAACCCTCACAGAGACCATTGCACAGCCCTACCATCTCCACTGGAATGAACAGGTACTGGTATCGGTGGCTGAGAGCCCAGTTCACATTACAGGACTCTGTGCAGACAACCCCCCTAGCCCATAGTCGGGTAGACTTGCTGGGTGGCTAGACTCAGGAAGAGAGACAACAAGCACAGTAGTTCAGCTCACAGGAAGCCACATCCGTAGGAAAAGGGGGAGAGTACCACATCAAAATAACACCCCATGGGACAAAAGAATCTGAACAACAGCCTTCGGCCCTACACCTTTCCTCTGACAGAGGCTACTGAAATAAGAAGGAACCAGAAAAACAACCCTGGAAATAAGACAAAACAAGGCTTTTCAGCACCGCCCCCAAAATCACACTCTCACTAGCAATGGATCCAAACCAAGAAGAAATCCCTGGTTTACCTGAAAAAGAACTCAAAAGGTTGGTTATTAAGCAAATGGGGGGAGAGGTCAGAGAAAGGTGAAGCCCAATGTAAGGAAATCCCCAAAACGATATAAGAAGTGAAGGGAGAAATATTCAAGGGAATAGATGGCTTAAAGAGAAAACAATAAAAAATTCAGGAAACTTTGGACACATATTTAGAAATGCAGAATGCTCTGGGAAGTCTGAGGAATGGCATGGAACAAATAGAAGGAAGAAATTCAGAGCTCGAAGGCAAGGTCTTCAAATTAACCCAGTCCAACAATGAGAAAGAACAAAGAATAAGAAAATATGAACAAAGCCTCCAAGAAGTCTGGGATTATGTTAAATGACCAAACTTAAGAATTACTAGTATTCCTGAGGAAGAAGAGAATCCTAAAAGCTTGGAAAACATATTCAGGGGAATAACAAAGAAAACTTCCCTGGCCTTGCTAGAAACCTAGGCATCCAAATACAAGAAGCACAGAGAACACCTGCAAAATTCATTGTAAAAATATTTTCGCCTAGATACATTGTCATCAAGTTATCCAAAGTTAAGACGAAGGAAAGAATCTTAAGAGCTATGTGACAGAAGCACCATGTAACTATAAAGGAAAACATATCAGATTAACAGCAGATTTCTCAGCAGAAACCCTACCAGCTAGAAGGAATTAGGGTCCTATCTTCAGCCTCCTCAAACAAAACAATTATCAGCCAAGAATTTTGTGTCCAATGAAACTAAGCATCATATATAAAGGAAAGATACAGTCTTAGACAAAAGCTAACAGAGTTTGCCACTACCAAGCCACCACTACTAGAGCTGCTAAAAAGGAGCTCTAAATCTTGAAACAAATCTTGGAAACACATCAAAACACAGCCTCTTTAAAGCATAAATTGCACAGGACTTGTGAAACAAAAATACATATTAAAAAGCAAAAACAAAACAAAAAAAACCAAAGTATACAGGCAACAAAGAGCATGACAAACGCAATGGTACCTCACATTTCAATACTAACACTGAATGTAAGTAGCCTAAATGCTCCATTTAAAAAATATAGAACCGCAGAATGGATCAGAACTCACCATCCATCTGCTGCCTTCAGATGACTCACCTAACTCACAAGGATTCACATATACTTAAAGGGGTGGAAAAAGGCATTTCAAGCAAATGCACACCAAAATTGATTAGAGGTGTCTACTCTTATATTAGACAAAACAAATTTTAAAACAACAGCAGTTAAAAGACATAGAGGGACATTGTATAATGGTAAAAGGCCTTGTCCAACAGGAAAATCTCACAACCTTAAACATATATGCACCTGACACTGGAGTTCCCAAATTTATAAAACAATTACTAATAGGCCTAAGAAATGAGATAGACAGCAACACAATAATACTAGGGGACTTCAGTATGCCACTGACAGCACTAGACAGGTCATCAAGACAGAAAGTTGTCAAAGAAACAGTGGATTTAAACTATATCTTGGAACAAATGGACTTAACAGATATATACAGAATTTTTAATCCAACAACAGCAGAATACACATTCTATTCAACAGCACATGGAACTTTCTCCAAGATAGACTATATGATAGGCCATAAAATGTGCCTCAATAAATTTAAGAAAATCAAAATTATATCAAGCACTCTCTTTGACCACAGTGGAGTAAAACTGGAAATAAACTGCAAAAGAAACCTTCAGAACCATGCAAATACGTGGAAATTAAATAACCTGCTCCTGAAAGAGCATTGGGACAAAAATGAAATCAAGATGAGAATTTAAAAATTCTTTGACCTGAATGACAATAATTACACAATCTTTGAAAACCTCTGGTATACAGCAAAGGCGATGCTAAGAGGAAAATTCAAAGCCCTAAGCACCTACACCAAAAAGACTGAAAGAGCACAAACAGATATTCTAAGGTCATACCTCAAGGAACTAGAGAAACAAGAACAAACCAAGCCCAAACCCAGCTGAAGAAAAGAAATTAGCAAGATTGGAGCAGAACTAAATGAAATCTAAACAAAAGAAAATACAAAAGATAAACAAAAAGCTGCTTCTTTGAAAAGATAAATAAAATTGATAGGCCATTAGCAAGATTAATCAAGAAAAGAGAAAATCCAAATAATCTCACTAAGAAACGAAATAGGAGATATTTAACTGACACCACTGAAATACAAAAGATCATTCAAGGGTACTATGAACAACTTTACACACATAAACTAGGAAACCTAGAAGAGATGGATAACTTCCTGGAAAAATGCAGCCCTCGTAGTTAAAATCAGGAAAAATTAGATACCCTGAACAGACCAATAACAGGCAGCAAGACAGAAATGTTAATTAAAAAATTACCACCACTACCAAAACCAAAGAAGTCCAGGACCAGATAGAATCACAGCAGAATTCTACTAGACATTCAAAGAAGAATTGGTACTAATCCTTTTGACATTATTGAAATGTCAAAAGAAAGAGAATGAAGGAACCGTCCCTAATTCATTTTTTTTTTTAATTTGACAACTTTGGCTTTTTAATTTATTTTATTTTTTAATTTTTTAATTTTTTTTATTGCATTTTAGGTTTTGGGGTACATGTGAAGAACATGCAAGATTGTTGCATAGGTACACACATGGCAGTGCGATTTGCTGCCTTCCTCCCCTTCACCTATATCTGGCATTTCTCCCCATGCTATCTCTCCCCTCCTCCCCACCCCCCTGTCCCTCCCCCATTTCCCCCCAACAGACCCCAGTGTGTAGTGCTCCCCTCCCTGTGTCCATGTGTTCTCATTGTTCAACACCCACCTATGAGTGAGAACATGCGGTGTTTGATTTTCTGCTCTTCTGTCAGTTTGCTGAGAATGATGGTTTCCAGGTTCATCCATATCCCTACAAAGGACATGAACTCATCGTTTTTGATGGCTGCATAATATTCCATGGTGTATATGTACCACATTTTCCCTGTCCAGTCTAACATCGATGGGCATTTGGGTTGGTTCCAGGTCTTTGCTATTGTAAACAGGGCTGCAATGAACATTCGTGTGCATGTGTCCTTATAGGAGAACGATTTATAATCCTTTGGATATATACCCAGTAATGGGATTGCTGGGTCAAATGGAATTTCTATTTCTAGGTCCTTGAGGAATCGCCACACTGTCTTCCACAATGGTTGAACTAATTTACACTCCCACCAACAGTGTAAAAGTGTTCCTATTTCTCCACATCCTCTCCAGCATCTGTTGTCTCCAGATTTTTTAATGATCGCCATTCTAACTGGCGTAAGATGGTATCTCAATGTAGTTTTGATTTGCATTTCTCTAATGACCAGTGATGAGCATTTTTTCATATGTTTGTTGGCCTCACGTATGTCTTCTTTTGTAAAGTGTCTGTACATATCCTTCACCCACTTTTGAATGGGCTTGTTTTTTCTTGTAGATCTGTTTTTGTTCTTTGTAAATTCTGGATATCAGCCCTTTGTCTGATGAGTAGACTGCAAAATTTTTTTCCCATTCTGTTGGTTGCCGATTCACTCTAATGACTGTTTCTTTTTCTGTGCAGAAGCTGTGGAGTTTGATTAGGTCCCATTTGTCTATTTTGGCTTTTGTTGCCAATGTTTTTGGTGTTTTTGTCATGAAGTCCTTGCCTACGCCTATGTCCTGAATGGTTTTGCCTAGATTTTCTTCTAGGGTTTTTATGGTGTTAGGTCTTATGTTTAAGTCTTTAATCCACTGGAGCTAATTTTAGTGTAAGGTGTCAGGAATGGGTCCAGTTTCTGCTTTCTGCATATGGCTAGCCAGTTTTCCCAACACCATTTATTAAACAGGGAATCCTTTCCCCATTGCTTGTTTTTGTCAGGTTTGTCAAAGATCGGATGGTTGTAGATATGTTGTGTTGCCTCCAATGCCTCTGTTCTGTTCCATTGCTCTATATCTCTGTTTTGGTACCAGTACCATGCTGTTTTGATTACTGTAGCCTTGTAGTATAGTTTGAAGTCTGGTAGTGTGATGCCTCCGGCTTTGCTCTTTTTGCTTAGAATTGACTTGGCTTTGCGGTCTCTCTTTTGGTTCCATATGAAGTTTAAGGTGTTTTTTTCCAGTTCTGTGAAGAAGGTCATTGGCAGCTTGATGGGAATAGCGTTGAATCTGTAAATTACTTTGGGTAGTATGGCCATTTTCACTATATTGATTCTTCCTAACGATGAACATAGAATGTTTCTCCAACTGTTTGTGTCCTCTCTTATTTCCTTGAGCAGTGGCTTGTAGTTCTCCTTGAAGAGGTCCTTTACGTTCCTTGTTAGTTGTATTCCTAGGTATTTTATTCTCTAATTCATTTTATGAAGCCAGCATCACCTGATTACCAAAACCAGGAAAGGACATAACCAAAAAAGGAAACTACAGACCGATATCCTTGATGAACATTGATGATAAAATCCTTAACAAAATACCAGCTAACCAAATCCAATAACATATCCAAAAGATAATCTACCATGGTCAAGTGGGTTTCATACCAGGGTTGCAGGGATGGTTAAACATACATAAGTAAATGAGTGTTGTATGCCACATAAACAGAATTAAAAAGAAAAATCACATAATCATCTCAATAGGTGCAGAAAAAGGATTCAACAAAATCCAGCATCCCTTTATAGTTAAAACTCTCAGCAAAATTAGCATACAAGGGACATAATGTAATAAAAGCCATTGATGACATACCCACAGCCAACATAATACTGAATGGGGAAAAGTGGAAAGCATTCCCTCAGAGGACTGGAACAAGATAAGGATACCTACTGTCACCACTCCTCTTCAACATTGTACTGGAAGTCCTTCCCAGAGCAGACAAGAGAAACAAATGAAGGGCATCCAGTTTGGGAAAAAGGAATTCAAACTGTCACTGTTTGCTGCTGATAGGTTTATTTACCTTGAAAACCCTAAGTACTTTTCCAGAAAGCTCCTGAAAATGATACAAGAATTAAGCAAAGTTTCTGGATATAAGATTAACGTACAGAAATCAGTAGCTCTTCTATATACCAACAACAACCAAATAGAGAATCAAATCAAGAACTCAGCCCCTTTCACAACAGCTGCAAAGCAAACAAACAAACAAAAAACAAAAACAAACAAAAAAAACTTACCAATATACCTAACCAAGGAGTTGGTTGAAAGACCTCTACAAGGAAAACTACAAGACACTGCTGAAAGAAATAGATGACATAAATAAATGGAAACATATTCCATACTCATGGATGGGTAGAATCAATATCGTAAAAATGACCACACTGCCAAAAGAAATCTACAAATTCAATGCAATCCCCATCAAAATACCACCATCACTCTTCACAGAATGAGAAGAAACAATTCTGAATTTATGTGGAACCAGTTAAAACCCTGTGTAGCCAAAGTAAGACTAAGCAGAAAAAACAAATCTAGAGGCATCACACTACCTGATTTCAAACTATACTGTAAGGCCATAGTCACCAAAACAGTGTTGTACTGGTATAAACATAGGCACATAGACCAATAGAACAGAATGGAGAACGTAGAAATAAACCCAAATACTTAGAGCCAACTGATTTTCGACAAAACAAACAAAAAGTGGGGAAAGGACATCCATTTCAACAAATGGTGCTGAGATAATTGGCTAGCCACATGTAAGAGAGTTAATCTGGATCCTCATCTCTTACCTTATTTAAAAATCAACTCAGGTTTAAGGATTTAAGGATTTCAACTTAAGCCTTGAAACTGTAAGAATTCCAGAAGATAACATTGGAAAAACCCTTCTAGACATTGGCTTAGGCAAAGATTTCATGACTAGGAACCCAAAAGCAAATGCACTGGAAACAAACAGCTCGGACCTAATTAAACTAAAGAGCTTTTGCACAGCAAAAGGAACAGCACAGTGAACAGGCAACCCACATAGTGGGAGAAAAATTTCACAATCTATACATATGACAAAGGGCTAATATCTAGAATCTACAGCCAACTCAAATAAGTAAGAAAAAACCAAATCCCTTCAAGAAGTGGGCTAAGAACATGAATAGACAGTTCTTAAAAGAAGATACACAAATGGCCAACAAACATTGAATAAATGCTCAGTATCACTAGCGATCAGGGAAATGCATATCAAAACCACAGTGCAATACCACCTTACTCCTGCAAGAATGGCCAAAATAAACAAACAGTAGATGTCGGTGTGGATGTGGTGAACAGGGAACACTTCTACACTGCTGGTGGGAATGTACAGCCACTATGGAAAACAGTGTGAATATTCCTTAAAGAACTAAAAGTAGAACTATCATTTGATCCAGCAATCCCACTACTGGGTATCTACCCAGAGGAGAAGAAGTCGTTATTCAAAAAAGGTAATTGCACATGTATGTTCATTGCAGCACAGTTCACAGTAGCAAAATCATGGAACCAACCGAAATGCCCATCAGTCAACAAGTAAACTGTGAGAGAGAGATATATATATAATATATATATATATTATATATATATATAAATTTTTAATTGTTTTCAACTCTTTGGTGAAGTATTTAAACTTCTGTTTTCTCTACCTTTATTGTCTTTTTGGCATCATAATCATATTTAAGATCCTTGTGTACTAACACATCTGTATCCCCTGTAGGTATGTTTCGGTTATCTTTTTTTTCTGCTATTATTAATCATCCCGTTTCTTGACATACCCAATAATGTTTAAATAGAATACTAGACTCTGTATGTGTACACATATACACATATTCACACAGGAGGGGATCCATGTAATGTTAACTTTGTTCTGAAAGAGTTCACCTTTCCTCTGCTACACAGAGTGGGAACTGATCACCCAATCAGATGAGGGCCTGAACTGATTCAAGGCCAGTTGCACCTTTGATATGGTGAAGTCTGTCTCTGGTTTACTTGGCTTCTAGATGGATCTAATCCTTGTGTTGTAGCATGGTATGACTATGGACAACTTTTCCCTTTTTGTTTGTTTGTTTGATTTGTTTTGTTTTGTAGGCTTCCAGCTTCGTTTTTTAACCTTCTCAAGCACAGCTTCAGATTTTTAGCCAAGGTACTGAGCTCTATGCATTGGCTCTGTGTCCAGCTCCATGTTCTGGCCCACTCTTTCTTAGTCACCTCACCAGCCCCTCTTCTCACTGCAAATGTCTCTGATAGCTTTTCTGTCCCTCAGCAGCAGCCTTCACTCTGAAAGGCAAATTCCAGATTCTCCGTCTCTTTCCCCATGCTCAGAATCAGTAATGCCCCCAGGAAAAACAAAAAGAAATGCCATCTATTGGTTGACATCTCTGAGCTCTCCTCCTTTTTAAAATATTCCTCCCCTCTGCAGTTCTCATTGTTTTGTCAGCTCTCTGATACCTTGAAATGAATTCTTTTATTTTGCTTTTTTTTATTTAACTTTTCTAGTTGTTTTGGGCTAGAGAGTGGTCTGTTGCAAACAACTTCAACATAACCAGAAGCAAAAATCCATATTGTTTTAAAAATGAGTTCTGGGGAGCCCTTGCTAAGGAACAAAAGAGAAGCTACTGGAAGATTCTTCCTCTGCGATCCTCTGGGTGGTGATTTACCTCAATGTATCCAGGACTCAGAATAGCTGGTTGTAACCATAACTCTCCATTAACCTGCTGAATAACATAGACTAGCCATCAAACTTTCCCCACTTAAGAAATGAGAACATTATCGATTCTTCTTAGTTGACAGAATTGTCATGAGTAAAGACTATTCATGTAAGTGTTTTGGAAAGGTAAAGATGATAAACATGATGAATGCAGTCAGGTAGTTCTATGTGATCAGATATGTGTTTGTGTCTGTATAAAGTTGATTGGATGAATGTCTTCCCCCCAGTTAGACTGTAAACACTTTAAGGGTGGGGCCTGTTCTCTACTTCCTTTGTATTTCCTACAGTTTCACATGGCATGTCACTCACATGACGGGCATCACTTAAATGCCATACGAAAAAAATCTCTCCTTTTTCTGTATCTGTCCAAAAGTCAAGGCTATCAGCTATATGATCTAAATGTTGTGTCACCCCCACGTTAATATGCTGAAAGCTTAACCTATGTGGTGATGGTATTAGGGGTGGGGCCTTTGAAAGGTGATTAATTAATGAAGACAGAGACATCATGATTCAGATTGGTGCCATGCTAAGAGACCCCAGAGAGCCAGTTAGCCCTTTCCACCATGGAGAATACAACAGAAGGGCTCCATCTATGAACCATAACTGAGGCCCTCACCAGATTTACTAGCCTGAAGAACTGTAAGAAATAAACTTCTGTTGTTTATAAGCTACCCAGTTTATGGTATTGTGTTAGAGCAACCCGCCTGGACTAAGACAAGCTTCGTTCTTATTTTCAGTCTATGTTGGTAAATCCCAGCTTAGGGATTTGCAGTTAGAGGGATAATTTTCAATCATCAGCTCTTCCTCTTTTATTTTTATTTTTTATTTTTTGCTTTTATTATTTTTAATTGACCCATAATAATTGTACATATTTACGGGGTACATCTTGATACATGTATGCAATGTGTAGTGATCAAATCAAAGTAATTAGCATATCCATCATTGACTCAAACATTTATCACTTCTTTGGGAATATTCAAAATCTTTTAGCTGTTTGAAAATATACAATAAGTTGTTGATTATAGTCACCCTACAGTGCTGCAGAACACCAGAACTTTTACCTCCTATCTAGCTGTAGTTGTGCATTCATTAACCAACCTCTCCCTATTCTCCACATGATACTTTCTGTTGCTATGAGATCAGCTATTTTAGCTTCCGCATTAGAGTAAGAACATGCAGTATTTATTTTTCTGTGCCTGGCTTGTTTCACTGAACATAATGTCCTCCAGGCTCATCCATGTTGCTGTGAGTAACAGGATTTCATTCTTTTTTATGGCTGAATAGTATTCCATTGTGTATATATACCACATTTTCTTTTTCCATTTTTTTTTTCTTACTGGGCACTTAGTTTGGTTCTATGTCTTGGCTATTGCATATAGCACTGCAATAAACATGGGGCTGTGGATAATCTCTTCAACACACTGATATCCCTTTCTTTGGGATGGCTAGGTCATAAGGTAATTCTATTTTTAGATTTTTGAGGGTCTGCCATACTGTTTTATACCATGGCTGTGCTAATTTGCATTCCTATCAATAGTGTATAAGAGTTCCCTGTTCTCCATATCCTTGCTAGCCTTTTTTGTGTGTCTTTTTGATAATAGCCTTTCTAACAAGTGAGATGATACCTTGTGGTTTCGATTTGCATTTCCCCGATGATTAATGATGTTGAGCATTTGTTCATGCACTGGTTGGCCAGTTGTATTTTTTTTTTTTCTGAGAGATGTCTATTTAGTTCATTTGTCCATTTAAAAATCAGATTGTTATTATTTTTTTGCTGTTAAGTTCCTTGTATATTCTGGATACTAATTCCTTGTTGGATGTATAGTTTGCAAATATTTTCTCCCATTTTAGGTTGTCTCTTCACTCTGCTGATTGCTTCATTTGCCATGCAGGAGCCTCTTAACTTGATTCAACCTCTCACCATTTGTCTTTTTTTGCTTTTGTTCGGGTGCTTTTGTTCGGGTGCTTTTGCAGGTTTATCCATAAAATCTTTGCCTATGCCAATGTCCTGAAGCATTTCCCCTATAATGTCTTCTAATAGTTTCATAGTTTGGGATTTTATATTTAAGTCTAAATCATTTTACGTTTTTTTTTTTTTTTTTACATAGTGAGATATAAGGTCTAGTTTCATTCTTCTGTGTATGGATATTGTATCAGTCCATTCTCATGCTGCTAATAAAGACATATCCAAGACTGGGTAATTTATACAGGAAAGAGGTTTAATTGACTTACAGTTCAGCATGACATGTTAGACCTCAGGAAGCTTACAATCGTACTGAAAGGGAAAGCAAACACATCCTTCTTCACATGTTAGTAGCAAGGTGAAATGCAGAGCAAAAGGGGAATGCCCCTTATAAAACCATCAGATCTCATGAGAACTTACTGTCACAAGAACAGCACAGAAGTAACCACCCCCATGATTCACTTACTTACAACCAGGTCCCTCCCGTGACCTGTGGGTCTGATGGGAACTACCGTTCAAGATGAGATGTAGGTGAGGACACAGCCAAACCATATCAAATATCCCATTTCCCCATCACCATTCACTGAATACACTGTCTTTTCCCCAGTAAATAGTCTTAAGATCTTTGTCAAAAATTAGTTTGCTATAACTGTGTGGATTTATTCTGAGTTCTCTATTCTGGTCTATTGGTCTATATGTCTGTTTTTCTGCCAGTACAATGCTGTTTGAGTTACCAAAATTTTGTGGCATATTTGTAGTATATTTTAAGACATTGTGGTGCCTCCAGTTTTGTTCTTTTTGCTCAGGATTGCTTTAGCTATTTGAGGTCTTTCATGGTTCAATATGTGTTTTAGGATTGTTTTTCTATTTCTGTGAAGAATACTGTTGATATTTTGATGGAGATAGCATTGAATATGCAGATTGCTTTTGGTAGTGTGGTCATTTTCACAATATCATTCTATCAGTTCATGAACATGGAAGGTCTTTTCATTTTTTTTGGTCCTCTTTATCAGTGTTTTATAGTTTTCATTGGCAAGATATTTAACCTCCTTGGTTACATTCATTCTTATGTATTTTATTTTTGTTGCTATTATGAATGTAATTGGTTTCTTTTTCAACTAGTATGTTGATAGCCCATAAAAATGCTACAGATTTTTGTGTGTTGATTTTGCATCCTGCAGCTTTACTGATTTTTAAAAATCAGTTCTAGAAGTTTTTTGATGACACTCAGGGTTTTCTGTGTGTAAGATCCTGTCATCTGCAAATAGGGACAATTTGACTTCCTCTGTTCCATTTTGGATGCCTTTTATTTTTTTCTTTTGCCTAATTACCGTGGCTAAGACTTCCAAAGGTCCACTTTTGACATTTATATTATAATTATTTTGTACTCTCTAGTTTCATTGTTTTTATTTTGTTCAATATTTATGCATACTTACAATAAAAGGACTTATGTCTTTCTTCAATACTGGACAATTCTCAGCTATTTTCTTTAATGTTGCCTTTCTATTTTTACCTTTATTCTCATTTTTCAGAACTCCTACTTAATGGACATTAGAAATTCTCAATATATTACTCCCCTTTTCACAGCGCTTCCTTTTTAAAAAATACCTCTCTTTCTCTATGTACAGTATAGAGAAAACATTTTTGTATTTTCTTCACGTTTCCTAATTATCTCTTTAATTATGCCCAGTCAATTTATTATCCTATTATCCTGTTGATTTTATTAGATCAACTATATTTTTCAACTTAATAGTTGTAACTTTAAAAAAATTCACTTGTTCTTTTTACGTCTATTTTATTTCATAATTTTATTGCTATTTGTAGCTATTTCTTCATTTAGCTCTTTATAGATCCTAAACATAGTTATTTTGAGACCTATTTCAAATTGTTTTCTTATTTTTATCTGTAGTGAACTCATATTTTGATTGTTAATTTTGTTGCCTTTTTTTCGTGTGTTTTGCTTTCTTTGGAACTTATATTTTTAGGCTCATTTTAAAAGTGTGAATATTTTTCTCTTTTACTCTTTTCTTGTTTTACTTTACTCTTCATTTAATGGTTTTGAAATGACTCTCTATAGGCCCCACAGAACCATGCCTTTTATTGGTGGTCTAGGACTCACGCTCTGCAGTGAGACTGGGCATGGTATGGCTTTGGCTGGCTGGTGGTTTGATTCTTTTCCTGATCTTGATGCTCTGTCTGCTTTCTTTTCCTTTCCTAGCCCAGGAAGCATTTGGCAATAACTTTTAGGAGGCCCAGAAGTCAACCCAAAAATACTTTTTATTCTGTAGTTTCTTAATTGTTAATATCAAGTGTGAAACATTATCTCTTGCCTCCTCCCACTTTACGTGAGTAATTTAGCATATAAATTCTCTCTTCTCTCCTCCTCCTTGGTTTTGCTAATATGATTGGGGACTTTAAATCAGAATCGTTGCTCTAAATTTATTATTTTAAGTGGCCAGCTTCCCTCTTAAACTGGGAATGCTTCAGTGTAATATAATAGGAACAGCCGTGATTCTCTAAACTTCCATAAATGAGGCACTAGTGATCACAAAGAAGATGAAGAAATTTTGGGGGACTGCCAATTTCCTTTCACCTGGGTGATAATTGTAAAAAATGAAACATAAAAGTGGCCTAACTAAAATAGGCAATCTTCATAGGTCTTTCTAATAGTTATTTCTTTATTTCAGTGCAGTCTTTCTTTCAGTGCTGCTTTTAGCTTTTGTCCTGTTTATAAATAGCTTACACAATAGGCATTGGAAACATGAGAGTGTGGAGGTACTTAAATGGCAAGTATTTGTAGGCACTGGGGTTCCACCAGAAACTAAAACCTAAATGATCTACACTATCATGGAATTTACGGTCCAGATAAACTATGAGCCACTTGTGCTTCCTCTTCAAGTTCACCTTCAACACATTTTATTCTGTCTTCCCTCTCCATGGCTCTGCTAAAGCTGCCCTGGTCAAGGGCACTCATGACCTCCATGTTGCCAAATCCAATAGACCTCACTGCACTTGTCTTTTTGGCAACATTCATGAGTTGACTGCCCATCTTTCTTAAAACATGTTTCTGTCTTAGTTTTGATGAAACAAACTCCTGTTTTCCTCCAATTTTCTTGGCTGCTCCTGACTTTTTGGCCAATAAATATTAGAGTTTCCAGGGCTTCTTCCTGTGTCTTCTTTTCTATCAATGCTCTCTCCTTATGAAGCCTTAACCAGTCCCATCGCTTTACATAATGCATAATGAGATTCTCAATTCATCTTCAGCTCTAAACCCTCTTCCGAACTGCAAACTCATGGGACTATTTGTCTGCTTCTATCACTACATGGATGTGTAACAAATGTTTCAACCTTAACGTGTCTGAAGCAAACCAGCAATTGTCACCCATCCAGTGGTTCCTTCTTAATCTCCCGACCTCGGTAAATGATCCTACCAGACAGTTGTTAAGCTAAAAATCTAGAAATGTCTTATCACCCTTTCTTTAACCCCAACATCCAATCCATCAGAGCACCTACAATATACATGTTGAATCTACCCCTTCTCTCCATTCCCATCACCACTATGAAAGTTCAAGCCACCATCACTTCTTGTCTGGACCACGGCAGTTGATTCCCATTGGTCTCTCTGCTTTTATGCACACCTCGCTTCATTGTCTACTTTGCATGGCCAGCGAATCTTTTTAGAATGTGAATTGTGTCATGTTATTCCCCAGCTTAAGACCCTCTGTGATTTCCCAGTGACTTTGGAAAAAGTCTAAATTTTCTTAACCTGGCCTGTTGGGCCGAACTTACCTTATTCTCTTCTCCCTTGAGTTCTTTCTCTTTCTAAACATGGCAAGTTTTTCTGTCTTAGATATTTGGTATTTTCTTTTCCCCCTGCCTGGGAGATTTCTTGCCTGACTCTCTGCAAAGTTTTGACATAAATATGACATCCTTAAAGATGTTTCCTCCAACCACACTATCTAAAGTAACCCTCTGGGTTATTTAGTTAATATTTTCTTTTTTCTCTTTATACTAGTACATGGATTTTTTTGTTTCTTTACTATCTATATCCATTGGAATGTAAGTTCCCTAATGGCAGACTTTGTCCTGTTCATCGATACAGTCTCATAACCTAGAAGTAGGATGACAATATAATTTATTTTCCAAATTGGGACACTTCTTTTGTTTGTGCTAAAATACTATGATGAGTAAGATGCAAGGATAATAGGTGTAAGCACAGACTACACCAGGCAAATGGGGATTTATAATCAAGCTGCCTAGAGCATTAGCTGACATCTAGTTAGCCCTGAAGTGAACTGTTAAAAGCAATTACAGAATCACATGCTGCTAAGTGAAGGAAGCCAGTTTGAAAAGGATGACTACTGTATGATTCTGTTTATATGAGATTGCAGTGAAGACAAAACTATAGCAATGGTAAAAAGATCAGTGATTGCCAGGGCTTGGGGAAGGGAAAGAGAAAGAGTTGAATAGGTGAAGCATGGAGGATTCTTTAGGAAAGTGAAACTGACGTGTGTGATGCTGTCATAGTGAATGCATGACATCCTGCCTTTATTAAAATCCATAGAACTTTACAAGCAATGAAGTTGCTTGTATACAAATTTTTAAAAATTGCTTAGGAGGTCAAGGGATTCCAGGATGGAATATAGGCCACAACAAAAGAAGTTAATGTATTATAAACATATACGATAACCTCAATGAAGGAAGTAGCAGGATTGAGGTTGGGGAGGTACTGACCTGAGTAACTTTGGAAATGAGAGAAGATGGGAAGACTAAAGCTGTAGTAACTGTATATAAGCACTGCTCTATTTGAAGCTTTTCTTTGCCTGGCTCTCTGCAAGGCTTTGATACAAATGTGACATCATTTTTGTGATGTTTCCTCCAACCACACTATAAAAGTGTCAGTTATCATAGGAGCAAGCTGAAGAATGATCTGGGCAAAGAGTGACATGTGGGAGGTCCCACAGACAGAAAAAAAGCAGCAGATTGCATTGAAGGAACATGAGCAAGTCCAGTATCTTATCTCCATCACTTTTTCTTCAGAAGAAAGCTCTTTCTTTAGGAGCTCTTCAAGGGACTTTTATTATTCCCATTTTGCAGCTGAGGAACTCAAGACCCTGAGAGGTGGTGGTTTCCCCAATGACATATACAGCCTATTCGTGGTTAAAACAGAACAGGGAGCCCAGCCTATCTGACTCTAAAACCTATATCGTTTCTTCTCATGTTACTCTCCATTTGCTTAAGAAATCTATAAACGTAGGCTGTAGTCAAACAGTTTCTCATGTCTGAAAATGAACAAAACTGAATGTGTATGGAGCTAACATGCGGATCAGCAGGGGGGCTGGGAACGCTGATCGTGGCAACCACTAGTTCTCATTAAGTTGCTCTCACAAGCAGTGTTCTCCTACTTGCCAGGAATCAGAGCCCTATGAAACCAAAGGTCAAATTCCAACCTATGAACCCAAGGGAAATTATGTATCATGAAAATATGGCCTGGGAGCTGGAACCAAAAAAAAAAAAAAAAAAAAAAAAAAGTCCTGTTATGGAAATGAGAACAGTAGAAGGAAAGGCAGGGTTCGAAATGGGCTGTGCTGTGATGGGGTGGTGGGGAGATGGGCAAGGTGAAAAGGTGAGCAGCTCAGTCTCCACGAGGCTGGTGCCCCTGGGAAGAATCAAGAGTGGCCCAACGCTGCTTATTTAAATGGCTCTGCTGCCACCTCTACCTCCCGCCTTGTTCCTCCTCCTCCATCACCCCTATGAGCAAGCTGCTAAAAAACCAGGAGGAACTATCCAAACCTGGCACCTGCCTAAAGAGGATCATAGTCATCTTCTACCTGGGAACAGGGCGTGGGAACAGGGCAATATTTTCTGGAGTAGGATAGGAAAAGAGATACCATAGACTGAAAACAAACCCAAGTGCAAGATTTCAGCATTGTAGCACTGATAATAAAGAGTCCTTAAAATGCCATAAAAAATGGCCCAAATACTTTTCCGAACACACACAACAATGTAAAAAAGCACTCAAAGGGAGTTGAATATTTGGCAAACTAGTTATAATGGATCATGAGCTCAACTGGCTTTTAAGCTGAAGGGCTGGGGATAAGTTTACTAAAGAAAAGAGATGTCAAGTATAATTCTGTCTGATACTGTTGGTCAAAGGAAGGCGAGGCTTGGGAAGGGAAGCTGGTGACCGCTTTTGTTCTTCTGTCCCAGTTCCCAGGTGACTGACTCCTAGGTTCAGCACTGTGGCATCCTCTGTGGCCCCTTCAGCCCTCCTACTTGGGCTCCAGAACTGGGGCTGATTTGTCTTGGGTCCCACCCACCTAGAGGATGGCCTTTTCAGAGTTTGACCTGTTGTTTGTGTGGTCGTTTGATAGAGGGCCAGCATTTTCTCAAGGGTGAATTAAATTTTAGGGATCCAGGTTTGGGGCACACCCAGTGTCTCGTAATGACTTAGCTAAAGAGACTCAATTTTACCGCACAGATGGAGTCAAGCATGTTGTTCTCTTTCCAAGCAAGCTGGAATCAAAGGGAGGTGTGGTACAGCCTCAGAACTTTGAAGCTGGAAGCAATTGACATTTGGATCCTGGAGGAGGAAGGGGAAGTATTTGTGGTTCGATGTTTACATTGGCTCAGATAACAGGGCTCAAACAGTTGCGGTCTTACTTTCTCATCATCACGCCCTCCTGCATCAGCCTCACAGAGCTGGCTAAGTAGGGTCCTAGAGACATTCCTCACTGCTGACCTTTGTCCTGGCTGTTTCTAACACAAGCACCATTCGCTGTCCTGTAGCTCGGGATATGAAATGTCGGGGAGTGGGGGTGGCGTGGGAGTTCACCAGGTCAGCTTGCTGCTCTGACTCTGAGTCCTATATAGCATTCTGTTATTTGTTTGAAGTTTTGTGCAAGAAGGTGGCACTACTCTGAAATATTAACTTAGAATGGGGCTACTTGGGGGAAAATATATGTAAGTTAAGTGCTGCGAATTACTTTTTAAGAAAACATGTCAGAAGACAACACTTTTGTATGAATACTTCAAGGTACTTGCTGAGGCAAGCTGTGTAGTGGTACCACCTTGATCCTAACAGAGCACACTTTTGGAGCTCATCTTTGGAAATGGTCTTGGGAGACTTGCTACATTCTTTTGCATGCCATCACTGGTGAGTCTTCATTCTTGAAGGATGTATTTGATTTGAAGAAGAGCCAAATTTAACAACAACCTCAATCTAGAATATGTGATTTGGCAGAGAATTATTGTTTTGGGTAGAAATAATTATAAAACCTTTTTTCTCTTCTAACGTTTTTCTGACTGACATCACAAAGTCTACGATTTTCAGTTCTGGAAATATTTGGAGAAATAATGAAAGGCATTCCAAAAGAACTTCATGCTGAATGCCATTTGGACAATCTAAACTCAGTCCTGAATTTGGACTATCAATATCATCTATTCAGGGACTATTAAAAACATGGTATTTCAAGCCAATAAAATAGTAATACTAACATTTGCGCAATACTTTTCACTTTTCAGAGGGCCTTTAGAACCCATATTTAGTGGTTACCAAGTTCCAATGAGGCAGTATTTTATCACAAAGATGTTTAACCCCTTTGGATATAAAGAAAGGAGCTTAAACTAATGTTTGATCCTCTGACTGGATGAGAACTTATTTTTTTAAATGTATGCTATCATATTTTATGGTGAAGTGGTCAGAAACCTGGGCTGGGGAGCCAGGCTACCTGGGTTCAAATCTTGCTTCCATCAATTATATAGTTCAAACTAACCTTTTAGAACCTCAGCTTTCTTCTTTCTGAGATGGAAATAACAATGGTACCTACCACAAAGGATTTTTTGAATATCAAATGAATTTAAGATGTATATATTGCACATAGCAAGCACTAAAAAAAAAAAAAAAGTTCATTGTGATTACCCATTCACACTATAAAATAGGCAGGGCAGATAGTCTCAATCTCAATTCAGTTTGATTGGCACAACAATCTTGATTGAGATGTGAAAATGCCCAATAAATGAAGGGTCAGAGTCTCAAACTTTTTAAAACTCCTTGCACCCAAGCTAGATTATAACAATGTCTGTTTTTCTTTTCAGTTACTCTAATGAACAATATACTCTCAGTTTTAGAACACTGTGACTAACTAGGAATTTGTAAACCCTACTGTTGTTTCTTTTTTCTTATCAGACGATTTCTGAAAAAGTAAAAGATTTAATACACACGGATGCTTAAAAAATTATAAGAATAATGCAGATTAATATGACATATGCATTCTACTGTATGTTCCTTCAAAATTGAATCAAATGGTTGCAGATTCCTTTCCCAGAGAATCTTTTTTAGAAAACTTTGTAGGATTTTTGGCTATGCAGATAAGTGAAAATGTCTTCCTCAATTCATGATATTAAATTTGGGATTTAGATGGGAAAATTTAAGGTTTTTGTCATAAATTACTTAATTTTTCAGCCAAAATACTGTGGTGCATGAATGCCTTGTGACTGAGGACAAGTCATTTAGTTCAACTGGATATTCTGGCCAATTTATTCAGTCACTGTAAGTCTAAATTTCCCCATTAATAAAAAGTCATTAAAAATACTTAACATGAGGCTAGGAAAGAATATATGTGAGTGTTAGGAACAAATACCTGGCCGTCATTTGCATAGGTATCTCTGTGAGGGAGTGAATTGTTTTGAGAAATAAGAGACAATATATTGAAAATATTTCATACCATGGCTGCCACGTTTAAGCTCTCAGTAAAGAAGAGCTACCAATGTTGTTATTACTACTGCTATGATGACTACTACTGTTCTTCAAGGTCTCATTCAAATGAGCTCATACTCTCCCCAGTTCCTATAAGTAATTTGCTCCTTTATCACGAGATGCTATATTTTGTAATATAAAAGATACCTGTGCATTCATTTTCATCTCTTGGAACACGCACATATAAGAGGGCCCCTTCTACTGCTCCAAGAGTTAGGGTTTGTGTGTATTCATGAATATAATGAAGAAATGTGGCTTGGGCTGGAAGAGAGGAGAGGATATAGAGGGGTTATGACTCCTGAGTAACCCTGGTTTTGGGGACATGGCAGGGAATCAACAGAGAAACTGAGAGAGGGGAAAATACTGCTTACTGCAGAGCGCTTAAGACTGAGGAGCCATGGTCATGGGGTAAGGGTAGTTAGCCTTATGCCTCTGTGCCTCTGCACAGGGTATAGAGAAGTCACATGCAGAGAGAATGAGGGGTGCAACCCATATGTCCACCTTCCAACCCACCCAGCTCAAGGCATCAGGGTCTGAACAAAGAGGGTTTTTGATGAACCCATCCAGACAGCCTGAGCCAAGTCCTCCTGGGGATCAGTCACCATCTCCCTACAATGCCTTCTGTCCACCTTCCCAGAGCCCCCAAGTCACCCCCACAATGAGTCTCCTAGCATGCTGTGCATCTTAGGGTAATGATGCACTACATAAATTCAACCCCCCAAGGAGACACAGAAAAATGATTCTATTTTTTCCCTGCATTATGCTCTCAAATACCCTGTATTAAATGTCCCAGAAATGCCTCTGGTGCATTTCCTCTGAAGCTGGGGATAGGAGGAGGATGGAGGAAGCAGAAATGCCTGCTCTCAGCCATGTGTAGTGGTATCCCTTATCTCCCCCAGCTTCTGTCCACTTCTGTCTCCTGTGATATGCTTCTGCTGAAACTGTGTTCTGTATGTTGGTGAACAGCAACATTTTTGGGGGGTGGGGGATGTTCTTCACCAGGAGATACAGGTACCATTGGGTACTCTTCCTCACTCTCCAAGGCCCTCTGAAAACTAGGAACAGGAGGAATTTCCTCCATGTTCTTCTTGAGCATACAAGACCACATTGCCTTAATGCGCTGATGGCTCTCGAGAACTTTCTTCCTTAAAAATCTCAAGATGAGAAGCAGACAACCCTCCATACTTTTTCATATGCGCTCGACTTTAGGGAGCCCAGATACAGCTCCCTTGAGTAAGAAAAGCCCATGGTCCATTGATCAGACATCTCCAAAGAAAACTCATGGGTCCCTGAGCATAGTATTCACCCAGATCGGATGCAAGAAGCCGGATTCCCTTGCCATTTTACATCACCACCAGCAGTGTACAAGGGTTCCAATTTCTCCACCAATACTTATTTTCTAAATTTTTTTGTTTTTTGTTTTTTTTTAAATCAGGGCCGTGCTGATGAGTGTGAAGTGGTATCTCACTGTGCTTTTGTTACTGTTGTCTTTATTACTGAGTTCATGAGTTGTGTATGTATTCTGGATATAAACCCTTTATCAGACATATGATTTGCAGTTATTTTTTCTCATTCGATTTCTCTCAATCACTGTTGATTGTATCTTTTGATGCACAGAAGTTTTTTATTTTGATGTAGTCCAATTGATTTTTTCTTGTGTTGTCTTCGCTTTTAGTATCATATCCAAGAGATCATTACTAAATGTAATGTTCTAAAACTATTCCTCTTGTTTTATTCTAAAAGTTTTATAGTTTGAGCTCTTACACTTAGGTATTTGACCTGTTTGAATTAATTTTTATATATGGTATAAAGCAAAGTTTCCAACTTCATTCTTTCGCATGTGGATATCCAGTCTTCCCAATACCATGTGTTGAAAATGTTCTTTCCCTGTATCATTAAGTGGTCTGGGCAACCTTGTTGAAAATTATTTGACCAGATATGGAGGGGTTTGTTTCTGAGCTGTCTGTTTTATTCCATTTTTCAATATATTGGTCTTTATGCCAGCACCAAACTGTTTTGATTACTATAGCTTTATAATAAAATCTAAAATCAGGAAGTACGAGACTTCCAACTTTGTTCCTTTTCAAGATTGTTTAACTATTCAGGATCTCTTGAGGTTCAGTATGAACTTCAGAATGGATCTTTCTATTTCTGCAAATAATGATTTTGGAATTTTGATAGAGATGGCATTGAATCTACAACTGTCTTTGGATAGTATTGGTGTCTTAGTAATAGTAAGTGTTTCAGTTCGTGAACACACAGTATCTTTCCATTTATTTGTGCCTTTGATTTTTTCACAAATGTTTTATAGTTTCTACTTAACAAGTCTTTCTCTTTCTTGGTTCAATTTATTCTTAAGTGTCTTATTATTTTTGATGCTATTGTAAATTGAATTGTTTCCTTGATTTCCTTTCTGGATTGTTCACTGTTAGTGTATAGAAACACAGCTGACTTTTGTGGGCTAATTTAATCCTACAACTTTACAGAATTTGTTTATTAATAGGTTTTGTTGTTGTTGTTGTTGTTTTAGTATGGAATCCTTAGTGTTTCTACATATAAGATAATTTTGTCTGAGAATATAAATAATTTTACTTATTTCTTTCCAATTTTGATGCCTTTGATTTTATCTTTTTGACTAATTGCTCAGACTGGGGCTTCTAGTACTATGTTGAATAGAAGTGGCAAAAGTGAGCATACTTGCCTTGTACCCATTCTTAGAAGGAAAACTTACAGCTTTTCACCATTGGCTTTAATGTCATCTGTGGACTTTTTATATATGGCCTTGTTATGTTTAAGTAGTTTTCCTATATTTCTAGTTGTTGAGTGTTTTTATCATAAAAGGGTGTTGAATTTTATCAAATGCTTTGTGTGCATCAGTTGAGATAATCGTGTCTCTTTTTCCTTCCTTTTGTTAATGTGGTGTATTACATGGGTCAATTTTTGTATGTTGAACCATCCTTGCATTCTAGGAATAAATTTCACTTATTGTGTATAATACTTTTAATGCAGTGTTGAATTCTGTTCACTCATATTTTGTTGAGAATTTTTGCCCCAATATTTATCAGGAATATTGTTCTGTTGTTTTCTCTTTTTGTACTATCTTTGTCTAGTTTTGGTATCAGTGTATTGGGCTCCAGAATGAGTTTGAAAGTGTTTCCTCCTCTTTGGAAGAGTGTGAGGAGGGTTGGTGTTAATTCTTCTTTAAATAATTAGTAGAATTCACCAATGAAGTGATTTAGTTCTGGGCTTTTCTTTTTGGGGAGGTTTTTGATTACTTATTTAATCTCTTTCCTGGTTACAGGTTTATTCAGATTTTTTTTTTCTTCATGATTCAGTCTTTCTGGGTTTTTTTTTTCTTCATGATTCAGTCTTTCTAGGAATTTGTTCAGTTAAGCTATGTTATTCATTTTGTTGGTATACAACATTTTATAGTGCTCTCTGATAATCCATATTTCTGTAAAATTGATTATAATGTCAATATTCACCATATTTTTATATTCAAGCTGTCCAGTCCTTGTCCATGTTGACATTTTCAGGAATATTTTTTCCTTCCCAAAGTGAGAGCATCAGAAACTCTTTATTGAACTGAATATAAAAGACAAAAGCACTGACCCTTTTCATGATGTGGACAACCCAACCTGGGCAGGTTCACTGAGAAGAATGGACCCAGAGAAGAAGGCAGCAGAGGCAAGGCCTGCAGCTTGGAACTTTGGCCACGAGAGCAGGGCTCTGAGGGCTGACCCTGAATGCTGAGTGGTGACACTTGGTGAGGTGTAATAGTGTCTTTAGGCATGGCGTAAGTCACAGAGGCACAGTGGTCCCATTCATTAAGGTAGCCCAGAGCCTACAGTGTAAACTTAAACCAGGCCAAGGGGGTCTGAGGGTCTAACATACATCTTCAGAGCCCAGTTCTGGCAGATGCAGAGCTCAGTAGAGGTGCAGTAGATTTATCTACGTAGGGATTTGTCTTACAGGTCTGAAGCCTGGCCCTCACAGTGCTTTTGGACAAGCAGAGTCTAGCCAGGGGGTTCTCAATGAGCTTCTTCAGGACAGAATGGACTTATTCCCATTTCCTGCCCTATCATAGTTAAGACCAGGAAGAGGCTATGGAGAACCATGAGTAATATGTATGTGGAAGGGAGATAGCCAACTTTTGTCTCATGTAGACTTCCTCCTCTAGTTTTGACCCTGCTCTCACAGAAGCAAATCCACAGTTGGAAGGGATGTGCCTTTTTCCCTACTGTGGACAGCAAAATTGGGCACAGTCTGTTTTTTTCACATAAGAGATGTCCTTCTACTTGCCTAGCATGATTTCAGATCCCTGTTCCAGTACTTTAATTCCCACCTGCCCCTCACCCCACCAAGAATTTCTCTTATCCTACTGCATTAGCCACCGTTTGCTCATCACCCACAATTCACGCAGGGCTTGGCACTTACCACGTGTTTGATTGATAGGTGCTGAATGCTGGATTCTGTCTATTAGTGTGGCCCTTCAGAATGCCTTAGTTCAGAGAAGAAATGTGTTCTCTGCTGCAATTTTAGGGGAGACCAAAGGGAACTGTGTGTGTCAATAAGTTTTTTCTCTATTTCATTCTTCTCATTTTTATTCAACTACCCAGAGACCAGTATTCTCATTTGAGGCCTTTTGAGAAGGAAGCAAACACAGCAGATGACAGGCAATGCCAGCTAGCAGTTGTTTTTTTTTTTCTTCAGAGCAGGTTAGCAGGTTCAAATAAAACACATTGGAGAGGAATTACAGAAAACCAGAATGGAAACTGTGAAGTGCAAGCTGATATTTTTAGAAGTTTGTATAATGACAGGTCAGATTCCTGAGGATTAGCCAAAGTGGCAAATCTAACACCATTTATTTAAAAAGGGGGCAAAAGATATAGCAAGCAATTATAGTTTAGCAGCAATTGTGAGGGGAAATCAACTCTTCTTGAACTTATTGAGAGAACAGCTTGAAAAAATGTAATTTGAATACAGATAGCCAAACAGAAGATTTCTACAAAGAGGGGTTGGGAAACTGATGGAGAGGGGAGAGGAATGGAGGGGTATTGCCAAAGGTTCATTATTTTCATATTTTAAAGCCCTGAACAGTTTGAAAAAATGATTGCCAGAGGGGACCAGGAAAATTAGTGGTTGTTTGATTCAGGATCAATTTTCAAATCTGCCCAATTTATAATTGTGCAACTTTCGCTGTCATCACTCATGTGACTCAGGCTCCAGATGTTCAGGGTTGAAATGTCCCCAGGGCTTGCCACCTCCCTGGTATGTCCCTGAAACTCCCTTTTTTTCCCTCACCAAACACTTTTCCCCTGGACTCACTTATTTATATCCAAAATACCTGCATGGGGGCTTAAAAATAAAAGGGAGGAAAAAAGAAACACTGAAACCCAGAGTTCAAGCTAAATGAGCATTACTTTTGAAGAAGCAATGATGATTAAATCTGCATTCAAAAATGAGAGGCCAAGATCTTATTTTTTTTGCAAGAGCAGACTTCTGTGAGAACAGAATTTTGGGCTTTTTGGGGAATGAGAAAGATATGGGCATGAAAGAGAAGACAGGAGCAGATAAGACAAATTTGGATAACCTGATAGCTTTCATAAGGAGTCAGTTGTCTGGGTTCTATTTTTTCATTTCCAACTTTTAGAATAATGGGAGAACTTTCAGAATTGGAAAGAATTTTTAAGATTATTTTCTTAAACGGCGTTCAGTCAACTCTTAGGATCTATAAACATAATTTACAAGTTCTTTGTGAATTTTAAATTCTGTATTCTCATTTTGTTGATGATACAATTCCATTGTAATATGTAGGACCTCTGAATGAGGACCTGGAGCCATGTGATTCTGGGACTGTGTTTATGTTGGTCAAAGGGATCACCCAAAGAGAACTTGCACATTGGCTTGTCTGACTGTGAGTAGGTTGACAGGTCCTGATGTCACCATGATGGTTTCCAACCTGGTCCTCTTTGTACTCACACCAAATTCTTTGTCAGTAATAAACACTAGACTTACTTTCCATTGATAATTTTCTATTAATACACACTTTCATAGGCTATGCTGTTTGTTTCTAAAGTTTTTAAATTAATGAACACTTTTGATGTCATGAAAATCACATCCTGTAACAGATGACTGAAAGAATCAGGTTTAATAGATAAATTACACAATTTGTAAAGTTAAGATTAAATACTATCAGGTGTGCTACATGAATGAAAGTTTCCAGTAATTTTAAAAGAGTGATGGAGAAGTTAGTGATTGCATAACAAACAGATGTGTAGCCATACCAAACTCCAAAGTAATTGAGATGTAGCCTTCAATGCTCTATTCATGTTGGGAATAGAAACTTAGTTTCTGCCAAACAATGTTATTTGTTATTTTAAATTAATGGATTTTATTAGCTTTTAAGTTTTGTTTCTATTCACTTAGTGAATATGACTTTATAGCTGTTCAATACTTACAAGCAGTTATACCCAGTTTTACATTTGCACAAAACATAAAAATGTGTTAAGCCAACATTACGGATCTGCCAAAATTTTTTTCCCATTAAAAGTCTGTCTATAAACTACCCTGGAGCAACACTAACCTAGTCCATTGCTCTCATTTAAAGAAATGATCTTCTCCTATTTTACGATTATGTCTCATTGTTGGAACCTCCATTGTCTTTCCAAAGAAAACCATCTTGTTTACATAAATATAGTTTATTCTATATTCTGCTTAGTGTAATTACGCTTTCTCTGTTCCTGCGTTTGCTCTGTTTTTCCCCCTCCCCCAGTGTGCCCCCCATCTATTAGAGCAAACTTCTGCTGGTTTCCAAGATCAGCTTGTCAAAAAGACTGCCTCTTTTGTGAAGCCCTTCTTCTTTTCCTGGCATGGTGAGTGGCTCTCTCTTGTCTCCTACAACTTTCCGTCTCTGTATCTCATGTAGCAGTCTTCAAGGGTATTGAAAGTGTCTACTACCCCCGAATGTCTCCATTTGAGCTTCTCAAAGGCATGGACTGAGCCTTACTCACCCTCTATTCTAATCCATGGCTCATTGTGGATACTTAATAAAAGTCTATTAGATAAGTTTTAGATCTCTCTATGCCAAAATAATAGATCCTAATAAAACCATTCATCACACCATGCTTTCCCAGACTCAGCCTCTAATGTCATCCTTGCAAGACATTCAGGAGACTTTGATTAAGCTGCTAGAATTATTTTTATTGAACTAGAGCATGAGAGGAATAAAACAGAAATAGGGGGGAAATCCTCCAGCTACACACTATAAAGATCTTTGGAATTTACATGCAGAAGTGGGTAGGAGGCTGTCTCTAGGGTTAGCTTTTGACCTTTCCATTTGTGTGTGAGGAAAAAGGGTTGGAAGTTTATTCTTGTTTGAATCTGGCCTTGTGATTGGCTGCACATGGGAGGGCTTCTCTCTGCAGGAAATGATGCCATCACATTCAGGAGTTGTGTTTCTGGACTGGCAAATGGAAAATGTTCTTAATGAAAACACAGGAATAATCAGTCCGAGCATGGAGGAGAAGCCCTGGGAGGAGAGATGATAAAGAATCCATATGAAATAGATGTGCCTACCAGCATACTGATGAGGAAAGGGATTTGGAGGTTATTGTAGGGGAGAAGAAATCTTCCAGTTATTATCCTGATGCTTTTCTGTGGCTTAAAAAGTGAATATTTGAAATGTGTCACAAGTGGAAGGAAAATACCAGTCACTGGTATCTAAACTAGAGGTGTGGTCATAATTTTTAGAGTCATGATGGAGGCTGATATTCTGGGCTGTCACTCAGCCCAAGCCCTCAATTTACTTTCACTTGTCAGACTATGTGTCCAAATTTTTGCTTAGAAAATACTGTATCAATACAATCCTGTGTGATGGTAACCATAGTGGCTCCCGTTTACCTGACCTTGGCAGGGTGTTCCAAGTGTCTCACTTATTTCTTCCTATAAGACTTTGAGGTAGGTACTAATATTTCCCCCATTTTACTCAGGAAATTGACTTACCAAGCAGTTAGGAAATAGGCCCAAGGTCACATAACTAGTAGGGGGTGGGTTCTGTATTCTACTCATACAGCCTAACCCTAGAGCCCAGGCTGTCCAGCCCTGTCCTGTGCTGCTTGCACAGTGGAGAGAACATGGGCTTTGGAACCAGACCAGTCTACATGCATATCCTGACCACTGGCCCTTGACACAGGACATGTTATTTAATGTTTCTGGGCCTCTGCTTTGTCATCGACTGAATAGGAATCACCATATTTAACTCACGGGGGCTTTTGTGTGGATTAAGTGAATGAATGCACATAAAGTTCTTGGGAGAGTACATAGAGTAGGTCAATCATTTCCCCACACCTAGATCATCCTTGCCTTAGGAATCCTCAAACCGGAGCCTTCAGGTTTTGGGAGTGAGACATGATGTATGAGACATGAGCCTGGTTTCTGGGCAGGTATCTCTAGGAATGTGTATCCCATGAGGCTGAGGTCCCAGTGATATCACAGAGGGTTGTGTGAATGCTCAGAGTCAGAGACTAATGTGATTGCTCCCCTGACCATATATTCTCATTGAGGAGGATATGGTTGAGGAAAATGAGACTTTAAATTGCTTCCTCAAGTCTTTCATGCTTTCTGTAAATACCTCTATAGCTTGCACAAATTTAGCTTTCACAGGACAAGTGATTCACTCATGTCCTTTGCGAAGCTCGTAGTGTCAAGCAGAGGCTGAAGTCTTATCTTCTTGGGGAGGGGCATAGAGTAAGTAACCCCACATTGATGGTGGAAGGTGGATGCCTAGAACCCAGTGTTCTCCCAGCACAAAGCATCCATATGGAACAACGAAACAGACACCAACGCACTTGGAGATTCTTGGAGTCATTTCGTCTATTCTAGAAATTTCAGGGTCTACAGACGTAGAGTTGCCTTAATCCACACTGAAGCCCAGAGTGAATGAAACATCAGGTGGTACTGAACCACAGCTTAGACCAGAAAAGATGTGGACTGCATAGCCAGATCCTATCTGAGTGCCTCCAGCTTACATGGGCAGAGTCTGCCTGTCATTTCATTAATCTTGGGCTAATGAAAGACTGCACAGTACTTGACTGAATTTTTTGGACACCAGTTATGTGGTTATGATTTTTTAAATGTGTGCCGAAGGTCTATTTGGGGACATACGTGAAGCACTAGGGATTCAGAGACAAAATAATAAATACAGTCCCCACCTTCGAGGAGCTCATGATTGAGCAGAGAGATAGTCAAATAAGCAAGTGCAACATGGTTTGACCAGAGCCGCCAAGGTGGGAAGCAAGGAGTGCTCTGGGGCTTCGAGGGAGACACAGGAGGGGACTTTGAACCACCTCCCAGAGGAGGACCAGAAGGGTGGAAGGGCATTACAGGAGGAGGGAGAAGCTCGTGCACTGGGCTGGAAGCTTATGGTTTGCTCCAGGAAGTGGAGAGAAGGAGCATGAGACTGAGATAGGAGCTCAAGCAAGGAGAGGCTGGGTTACGAGGGCCCGGAATGCAATGAGCTTGAACTTCGTGCAGTACACACATGAGTCTTAACTTTTTCTGGCATGTAGAGTAGAGTGGAATTTGTGGTCCTTTTCTCTGGGAAAAGAAATGTGCAGTGATGTACACACGCATATTTTTACATTTTACCTTCAACTTCAGGAAGGGCTGTAGACCCTCTGGTACCCAGCATGTGTGGTTCCTAAATTTAAAATCCCCCCTAGCAGTAGGAGAGATCAGTGAAGATTTTAAGCTCAGTAGGGCCATGTCTGTCAGATCACAGGACCTAGGATCACTGAAATGGGAACAGGGATGATGGGTTGGAAAAAGGGCAGCCTATAGGCAAGGCCACAGTTAGAAGCCTGCTGTGATGGCTTACACAAAACCATGGTTTTGTTCAAACTCCTCCATCTCCAAAGCTTTCATTAGGTGATAGACAAGATGCAAAACTCAATTGCTGAACTTAGAGCATTTTCCGCCCCACCCCTATTCTTTCTGGGAAAGGTGCCCTGATCCTTAACCTCAGCGAGAAGGGAAGGCAGGAGGTCAGGAAGAGAAGCTATGATCTCCAGGTGGCATCACCAGCCCCTGGGGACAGATCATGTGTGCTGATACCTTGGAAATTCATCTCTGAGAATGTTTCTGGAGCACCTTGTCTGCTTCTAACAACCACAGTGGTATCTGGCTTGGAAAAGAGGAAGTATTCTGGTCATAGGGCTTCATAGGGCCCTCCTGGTTCTTCTGCATGTGGAAGAGCGGGGCAGGGAGGTGGAGAGGGAAGCATGCATTAGGTTAGCAACCAAGTAGGGATTTAGGGATCTGAACTTAATCCCTGCTCTTCCTGCGAGACCCTGGGAAAGGGTCTCTGTGCTATTCTTCCTGCATCTATTAAATGGGAATAACAATAAAAATGCTAACCTGCTGTGGAAGGAGTAATGAAGAGGGGATTATAAAGCCCTCTGTAAATACTGTACAAGGGTGATGCAGCAGTGATGGATGGCAGCGTTTGCTGAAAGAAACAGCAGAATTACAGTCATCCTTGACTTTCTGGCAGACTTTTGATTTCTCCCATCAGAAAAAGCCCTCCCAGAAGCTCTGAGAAGGAGGGCGCTCTGCATCTTTCTTGTATTCTGCAGCTATGGATGTTGTAAAAGTCAGAGAGGGAAAAAATGGGGAGAAGCATTGGGAAGGGATTAGGGAGTTAAGCCAGCCCCATCACCTCTGAAAATAGCTGCCTATGCAAGCCAGGGCTGGTTGCATCGTAGATGTTTTTAAAATGTTTCAGTTTAATTGAACTTCACTGAAGCCCAGAGAGCCATTGGCACTCACTGCCCACCCATAAAGTGGGCAGGAGCTGCTCAGAATGGCTTAGGTTCCCTGATGTCACGTTGTGGTTTACTGATACGCCCATCCATCCAATTCTACGCCTGCTGCTTTTTCTTTAGGATCATTCTTACACCTGAATAATGTGGAAATGATGAGCCCTGTTGGAATGTAAACCAACCTGACATTCCCTTCAGACTCCCACAGGCTTGCTCCACAGAGGGATGCCTTGTTGGGCTTGAGGCTTTTTTTCAAGAGACAGGTTTCTCACCATCTCTGTCAGTTGCTCTGGAATGTAAGAGGAGGGTGGTTACAGGTAGCAGATTATTTTTAATCCTGCCTTGTTATTTGGAACTGATTTTCCATATGTTGTTGTTGTTCAATCCCTTGCATGAATTTTCTCAAATATTTGTAACATATGTCATATCTATATGCAGATTTTAAATTATGGATGCCTTCATCCAGTCATTTTCAAAAGGGGAAAAAATCCAAGTCTAATACTCTCAGGCAGGCCCACAGTCTCCTGGGCATCAGATATCGTTCAGGTAGACACATCTGGTGAAATGCATCACATCAAATTAGTATCAAGGGTATTGAGACTCTGAGACTACAGGCAGACAATCCTCTTCTAATGTACTGCTTTTTAGATTGTTGGGGAAACTTGAATCCCAATTCTCCTGTGAAATGAGTGATACTAACATGCCTGCTCAAATGCTCAAAGTGAAGATCAAAGCTGCAGTGTCCAAATTGGCTTTGCAAACAAAGCAGCCCTTGCTCCCCCGCTTGGGGATACCGTGCTAATTTTATCAACTCTCTCTGGCTCTTCTGCTATTAAATAGCAATAAATAAATGTGTGTGTTTTTTTTTTCCTGGGTTTGCCAGTGGCTTATTTGTTTGACAAACAAGCTCATTTCCTTTTAAGTGTAGGGTTTTAGTCCAACTAATAGAATTAATCTATTTTTAATGAAAACGAGACTGGCTTTTACTTAGAAATCTACCTACCCGTCTCCCTCTCTGTGCGCCAGGCCCCACCCCCAGCATCTTCTCTGAACACGTACATCCAGCCATGAATATTTCAATACATCTTAGGCATTCAGATCAATATGGGTAACTCTCAAGCTCTATCGATTTTCAGAGGTTTGACTCGCAAGGGTGATAAAATATTTCTCGGCTTATGAAACCTGAGTTAAAGAGGTTTGGCTGGCCCTTTGACTTTTATCAGATATCTTTGTCTCTTTTTCTTTCCTCCTCCCATGTTTCTCCTGCTTAGTCTCCCTCCCTCTCTCACCTGGTCTCCCCTCTCCAATGTTCTCTCTTTCCATACGCAGCCGCGAGCTGGAGATTTATGACTAAGCAATAAGTCCTGGAGAAGCAGGCACTATTTCCCCACTGGGTCCATTTCGGGTCAGGAGGAGAAGAGGCCGAGGGAAGAGAGCAGCCCTAAGCACAATTCAGCCCCCATCCATCTCCCCTGGGGGACTCTGCCAGCTCTCCTCCTGTCTCTCTGATTCATTTATCAGCACAGCCGACTCCTCCTCCTGCACACCTCTGAAGATGTAATCCCAGAAGGCGACCCTAGCAACATACGAGGAATTCCCCACTGAGGCACAGGCGCTGAGCTGCTCCATATGGGTAGGAAATAAGCTAATTATACAGTCAGCCATGTCCAATGCCAGGATGCATGTTGTTATAAGTTTATCCAGCCTAGTTATTAAAATTTTACTGAAGGTTTGGTGGTTGATCTACTGTGATATGCATTGGATTAGGTGTTTGGAGAGCTGGGTTCACGTTTCTCTAGCTAGCCCTGGGATGTTGGTCAAGTCAAGTCCCTTCCCTTCCTAGGCCTTTGTGTCCTCATTTGTGAAATATGTTCATCCATGCATTTATTTAACACATCTTTGTTGAATTTGTCCTATGTGCCAGGATTAGGGGATGGGTGGTGAAGAGCATGAATATGCGCGTCTGTGCGTGTGAAGCTTATTGTCTAGCGAGGATCAGCCAAGGATGTATGAATGTTGCCCCCTCTGCCTTCCCACGTGGCATGCCTCTGGATATTGCCACACAAGCTGTATGTTAGTATGTTACTATAATGCCTTTGATCTGATCCCTCACTAGATTGCATGTTGCAAGTCAGGATGGATAGTGCCTAGAGCTGTGGAGATGCTTATTCACTGGATATTGGCCAAAGAAGTTGGCCCTTTATATTTTGTGTCCCGACCAGTGTTGAATAGGACTGAGGATGCAGCTGTATACGTGGAGCCTCAGGGAAAACACATTCAATAGCCATTGATCCGGCCCTAATAGTTTTTCATCCCAAGTCTTTGGTAAGGAAAAGCACATAAAAGGACTTACAGTGAGCAAGTTATCAAGTTATCAATGTCAGTAAGTTGTAGTTGCCTCTGCCGTTGAAAGTTAGGAATGGCAAGAATGACCTTATCCCCGTAAAGAGGCACATCCTGTGTTGAGTGAAAGTGTGGTAGGATATGTGGGTGAGGAGACAGCTTGTTTCTTACGAGGACGTTGTGAGGCCCCTGCTCTCCCTGGGGATTTGGAGCAGCAGCCCACTGAAGTGAAAGCCACACCCCCATCACATGGCGAGCCCTATGCGGGGGGACAGGGAACTTTTCCTCTTTCGTTATGACACCCATGGAAAGAGAGAAAATAAATTTCAAATAGAAGTCTGGAATTAGAGGCTTCAGGGCATGTGCTTCCAGCTGATTTGCTGCAGAGCTGCTTCTGGCTTGGGCAGCTCTACCTTGTGAGGCAAGGGCTTTACTTGTGTGACAGTGAGGGAGACTTGATGATTCTCCCACTGATGCTGGGTGTGGGTGGGATACCAGTTCTCCACTAGAGCGGAATTCCTTTGACATCTGCTGCCTTTGCGCTAATGAGTTCTGTAATAGGCAAGTATTAGTGGACTATTACACCATGCCCCAAACAATGTAAAAGATCGACTCTGAAAGGTAATCTACCATAGATGAGATTTTTATGGCCAAAATGCACTTTGATTGTTACTTGGTCAAACCCTCCTACTTTAATAGTGAAGAAACTGCTGTCCAGAGTGGTGAAGTGACTTGCTTCAGGTCAGATAATTAGCTGATGATAAAACTGAAGTAGGACAGAGGTCTCTTGACTCCCAGTTTAGTGCTCTGTCCATTGTTCCAAATATCACACCGTCTTTTCCAGGCAACCATGGCAGAATGTAAAAAAAGAGTCATCATCATAAAGGATTCTGGCCCATTTGGATGCTCTTCTCTGAAAACAGGGAGCTCATGACATACGTACAAACTGAAAAGCTGAAAGTGATTTGTCACTTATTGGGGCATTATCATTATTATTATTATTATTATTGAGATGGAGTCTCACTGTTGCAGTCTGGAATGCAGCAATGCAATCTCAGCTCACTGCAACCTCTGCCTCCCAGGTCCAACCAATTGTCCTGCCTCAGCCTCTAGAGTAGCTGGGACTATAGGCACCCACTCCCACACCCAGCTAATTTATATATGTATATTTTTTTAAGCAGAAAAAGTGTATTGGAATGGATTGGAAAACAGAAGCACAGACTTTGGGGAGACGAGGGAAGTAAAAAAGAGTCAAAGACGTGCCATGGGAACAGTCTCATGAGAATCCTATCCCCAGGCATAATGCCTGCGACCACCAGCATCTCCATGGTACACCCCACCCTGGACCTTGCCCTCCCTGTACCACATACAATCTCAAACCTCCCCTAAGATGTGAAACCTTAGCTAAGATGTGAAACAGGACCACATTTGCCTTCCATAGGATTTTAAGAGTGGGGGAAAGGAAAGAGATCCCCTGCCTTCTGCTAAGAATAGTTTTCAGATTTTGGGCCGCCGAAACAATGTATACTGTGAAGACCAAGCTACACCTTCAGTTGAGGTGACTCCAAAGGTATTTCTTGAATTATGTGGGTTTTAGAACCTGTGTTTAAAAGCTTCTCTGGATTTTAGTATTTTTCGTAGAGATAGGGTTTCATCGTGTTGGCCAGGCTGGTCTCGAACTCCTGACCTCAAGTGATCCACCCACCTTGGCTTCCCAAAGTGCTGAGACTATAGGCATGAGCCACTGCACCTGGCCCACTGGGGCATTATTGTTGGAACATTTACCCTCCTCTGCCTCCTGGCATCAGGGAAGGAGTGCTCTTCCCCACAACATCCATGAGCGTTGCAATGTAACAGGCTAGGCCAGTGACATGGGAGCAGATGTTAAAGTCCCACCCCAGAGCAGAGCTGTGCCCTTTCCCTTCACCATGAGAACAGGCTCCAGCTTCCTCAGGCCTAAAATTAAAAAAACAAAACACAGCCCCGGACCTAGCATGGAGTAGTGCTGCTGAAGGACTGATCTACAGACCCAAGGGCAGGGATTCAGGTTTGCTATTGGAAACCACAGAGACTCGCGAGATGTCAGGGAGGGTGTTTATCATACAGCATTATCACAGCAAAAGCAAAGAGGCTCCAGGAGGCCTGACCTTAGCTATTTATATCTTACCCTCACTTTTCACACTGCAATGCACAAGTTCAGATTGTTACTTTGTTTTCCAGACAACAAGATTGCATCCCACCCAGATTAAATGCTTTTTATAAGGTCATCCTGGGGAA
Organism: Sapajus apella; assembly: GCF_009761245.1. Lineage (NCBI taxonomy): Eukaryota > Metazoa > Chordata > Mammalia > Primates > Cebidae > Sapajus > Sapajus apella. The sequence continues at coordinate 28,330,747 of NW_022436961.1, forward strand.
ACATAGAGGCATCGTGTTAGAATCCACGTATGCTTCCTGACTTTCAGAATTTAGTTTTCGGTGTTATTTAAGCATGAGGCTCTCATTGTCTTTGACGTTGGAGAAAGAACCAAGCCATTTAGTTTTGCCCGTGTTATCTCTGTCAGTCAGTCATCTATTTTCTATGTGTCTGTCTACCTATCATCTCTATCATGTATCTATCTCTGTCATCTATAAATCTATCTAATCTATCTCTATAATCTAATTTATATCTAATCTAAATCCATCATCTGTCAATCTCTAATTTATCTATATCGTCTATTTCTATCATCTATCTCTATCATATCATATTTATCTATTTACCTACCTACCAACCTACATACCTATCTACCTACGTACCCATCTGTCCACCCAGCTATGTATTTGCTTCAACTGGGAAAAGAGAATCTGAAAGTCCCATTGTGTTTACTGTTGTGAAGTTGACATTTTAGTTGATCATATTGAGGTTGGTCTGTCTGCATCTGATTATCTTGATTCCAGATCCAAGCAGTTGTTAGTGAAACAGTTGCTGTTTTGTTGACAGAACATTAATTACTTGATCTTAGGACTCAGTAATTGCACAAGCCCCCTCTGTATACATTACTAATTACATTAGCAATTATATGGCATTTTAAAGACAAAGAAATGACTGAAGCAATTGCAGTGTCACAGGTAACCTGCTGTTAGATTTCAGTCACTTGCCTAATGTCTCCATGATGTGCTGAAGCAAGTTCTACTGGGTCTTGCGACACGAACTTGAAGAAATGGTCTAAGACTTCCTACCTGTGAACCCCCTGCACAGCGGTAAGCGCATCGTCTAGGCAGAGGCAATGTGGCTAAAGTCTCTTTAACTCTGTAAGCCTCATCTTATTTCTCTATTTAAAAACAAAGCAGAGAAAGGTTGGATAAGAAATGAATTCACTTATCCAACAAATATTTATTGAAGATATTAAGCAACAAATACTCCAATAAACATCTGTAACAGTCAGGGAAACGCTTGTTAGATGCTATAAACACACAACCCCCTAAATCTCAGGATTTTACTACAATAAAATTGAACTTTTTGCTCACACCCTAGGCAACTCCTTCCAAGTGGTGACTCAAGAGTCCATCCATGGTGTGGAATCTTTGTGTTATTCTGAACTCCTTAGTTTTCAGCTGTGTGGATAGAAGAGCCAGTCAAGGATCTTGTGGGTGCTTTAGAGACTAGATATAGAAGGGAATGCACAATTTTTCCTACATTCCATGGCTAAAATTGGTCACAGAGCTGCTTCTTCACTGCATAAAAGGCTGGAAAATGTAGAGGAAAAGAAGAAATGATCGTTTACCCAGTGCCAGCTCTACTGCATAATTATAAACGATGACCACTGCCGTAAGGGAAGTGTAGGTAGTGCAGTGACAGCATGCAGTAGGACCACTGACTAATTTTGTATCCAACACTCATTCCCTCTTCTGCCACACTGCCATTATTGCCTTAGGGAAATTGACCCTTCTTCGTTGTCTGTAGTTTTTGTGGGGCTGTCACTTAAGGTTCCCGCCACCTCACTGCACTCTCATCAGATATGGGCATGTAATATGAGTAAGACCATTTGAATCCTCTCTTTGGACTGTAACCTTAACTGGAATGACACGAAGACACAAAGATTGGATCTGATACACTGCCATCAAAGTTCTGCAGACAGACTATTAGTTCTTGTCATTTGGATCCCTGGGTCTCAGCTCCTGTCCTCTTGAGCCTGTTTTTCAGCTTCCCCTTTGAATCTCTGCATGGCCTCAAATTATTCCAGTTTCCTTTCTTCCTGGGTTAACCAGTTGGTTCTGTGCTTGCATCCAAATAACCGTAATCGATATAGGGGTATAATTTAGGTTTGTGAGGTTTAGGGAAGGCCTCTCTGAGGAAGTGATATTTTTGCTGATAAGTGGAGCATAAGTTAATCAGACAAAGAGTGGAGAAAATTACTTTGAGGGAAAAGAAGCCACGTATGCAAAGGACCTGAGGCAGAAAAAGCGTATATTTTTGGAGACACAGAAAGCCTGCCTTGCTGGTGTTTGTGGAGTGAAAGAGAAAACAACATAGGATGAGGCCTAGAGGGGTGAGGCAGTAACAGATTTCCCATACTTTGGAATGGTATAGATTTTATTCTAAGTGCAACGGGAAACATTGAAGAGGGAAAGAGACAGGATCCAATTTACACTTGAAAAAAGTGACACAACAATGGTTCACGCCTGTAATCCCAGCACTTTGGGAGGCCAAGGCGGGTGGATCATGAAGTCAGGAGATCAAGACCAGCCTGGCCAATGTGGTGAAACTCTATCTCTACTAAAAATACAAAAATTAGCTGGGTATGGTGGTGTGTGTCTGTAATCCCAATGACTCAGGAGGCTGAGGCAGGAGAATTGCTTGAACCCAGAAGGCAGAGGTTGCAGTGATTCAAGATCATGCCACTGTACGCCAGCCTAGGGGACAAAGCAAGACTCCATCTCAAAAAAAAAAAAAAAAAAAAAAATTAAAAAGCAACCCTAGCTAGTCTGTAGGAGACTTACCTAGGATGGGGTGAGAATGAGAGCAGGAAGATAACTCAGCAGTCCATCAGCTTAGATGGGAGGATGACAGTGGCTTGTCTTGATGACTGAGCAAGAAAATGGAGAAAGGACAGACTCAGGATATGTACTGGGATCAAACTGACACATTTTGGTGGTAAGTAATTTTGTGGAGACAAGAAAAAGGAGGCATCAAGGATGACTTTCAGTTTCTGTAGGTAATTGATATGGTTTGGCTCTGTGTCCCCACCCAAATCTCATCTCGAACTGCAGCCCCCACTTGTTGAGGGAGGGACCTGGTGGGAGGTGATTGGATCATGGGGCAGTTTTCCCCATGCTGTTCTTGTGATAGTAAGGGCGTTCTTATGAGGTCTCGTGGTTTATAAGTGGCAGTTTCCCCTGCACGTGCTTTCTCTGTCACCATGGGAAGATGTGCCTTGCTTCCCTTCACCTTCTGCCGTGATTGTAAGTTTCCTCAGGCCTCCCTAGCCATGCAGAATGCTGAGTCAACTAAACCTCTTTCCTTTATAAATTACTCAGTCTCAGGGAGTATCTTTATAGCAGTGTGAGGATGGACTAACGCAGTAATATTTACTAACATTTAAAAAAAGGACGAATAGGTGAGGGTGGAGGAACTAAGATTTCCTTTTCAACATGTGAAATTGGAATTGTCCCAGAAACTTCAAGTGATGAGTCAAATGTCAACACATAGATGTAGTGTTCAGAAGAGAAGTCTTGGTTAGAGGTAGAAGTTTGAGGTACTGTGTGTATAGACATGGTGTTAGAGGCCATGGGAATCAGTAAACAAAATATTTCTAAAGTCCTTTCAGCTCCGGTAACTTCTAAATATATCAGCCAGGTAAATAAACAGCAGAATTCCACATTTACCTGCACGCCTAAACAGCTGTGGGCTCTGTTGTGTCCCTTAGGCCCTGTGCCCATGAAGGGGCCAACCCATCTTACCCTCTTCAGCTAGACTACTTTAGAATGTCTCCCTCATTCCGTAAACTTGTTCAAAGCCTTGTTCCTGCATAATTTCCCTGCATACTTCTAATCCCATGCCTTATTTTCTGTATGAAGCAGCTCCACAAACTTGAAGCTGATTGTATTCCTCTCCAGCAGCCCCTGGCTGGCCCTGGTCCCTGGCCCTCACTGATTCAGGTTTATGTGTTACTTCTGCTTCCCTAGTTGAGCCATCTTGGTGGCCTCATAGACAATGCCCTGGTTTAGTTCCCACCTTCAGGAAACTGCACCAGGCCTCTGTATACCTTCAATACAGTGGTGCCCTGGCCACTGGCCTACTGCTTGCTGGAGTGGAGGGGATGGGGTAAAGTGAGGAGACAAAGCAGCAGATGCTGGTCTCTGGGACCCCGGCCTGGTGACCTGAAACTGGAGAAGCTCCCCAGACGGTGGGAGAGTGTGAGAGGTCCTCCTGACCTCTCCCCTCCCCATAGCCCTGGGTCAGCTTCTTCTGTTTACTGAGAACACGTATGTGAGGAAAGCAGGGCTGGCTGGGCTGGTGAGTTGCATGTGGGAGAATTTGAACTTTATTGGTCCTGACATTTCTGCTTCGGTATGTGTGACTGTTGTTACACATATGGATTGGATCAAATGAGATAATTTATGCAAAAGCACTTTGAAATTTTTGGAGAGCTGTCCAAGATATTGCATGTTGTTATGATTACCATTACATGGGAAAGGCTTTCCCCTTCAATATCACCCAAATGTTTGATTAAAATTAGGTGGCAGATTGGCAGATCTATAAAGTGCTTTCTTGTGTAGCCTGTCACCTATACCTACGGTGACCATATGGCCTACATTTTCCAGGATGGTGCAGATTTCACATAGTTCTAGTCTTCACAGCAAAGGTGATCTGTTAAGTTCTTAACTAAGACCACTGTAATTATTAAGCTTCTCCAGGACTTCTTCAGATATATTCATGAGAATAAAAACCTATGCCAGGGCTGGGCATGGTGTCTCAGGCCTGTAATCTGAGTACTTTGGGAGGCTGAGTTGGGTGGATCACTTGAGGTCAGGAGTTGGAGACCAGCCTGGGCAACATAGTGAAACCCCATCTCTACTACAAAAATACAAAAATTAGTTGGTCATGGTGGTACATACCTGTAATCCCAGCTATTTGGGAGGCTGAGGCATGAGAATTGCTTGAACCTGTGAGACGGAGGTTGCAGTGAGCTGAGATTGTGCCACTGCCCTCCAGCTTGGGTGACAGAGACTCCATCTCGCCCACTCAATCAATCAATCACTCAGTCAAACCTGTGTAAGGCCATGTGTTCTAATTTTTTGAGAGCCCCACACCTCTGTGTTTATTACTATCCATGTGGAATGGGAAGTACTTGGAGAACTCAGGGCATCCCTATTCCTTGGAGGATCCCACTGGGGCAGGGGGTGGAAATGAGAGGACACTCAATTCTCCTTGTTTTAGAAATGCATAAACTAAAGCCCGAGTGGTCTGTGCATTGCTATGGCATCCTGAGGACGGCTGCTGGGAGACTGCGTTTAGGATTTCAGTGGAAGGGCAGAAGAGCAAGGACTGCCTACAGTGCCTTTGACCCTTGTCACTTCTCCCTCCTCTGTTGCGTTCTCTCTTGCTTTTGTCGTTCAGCCCTTTCCAATGGGTGGCTCCATCCTGAAGGGTGCACTGGCTCACATGGCTGTTGCAGGGAGCCAGCTCGGTTTCCTCATTACCTGATGCATGGGGGTGAGAGGAAGATGGAACTGCCTCTCGGCCACAGTGAGGGGAAGGGGTTGGGGATGAGGGAATGGGGTTGCATCAGCAGCAGCTCTTTTGATTCTTACTGTCCACACATTCTCCATTCCACTGGTTTTAGGAATAAGCCATGAGCTGAAACTAAGAGAATAGGATGGACAGAAGGCCATGAAGGGGCCACAGCCCTCCATTCCCAGGCTTGGCGCAGTAGGCAGTCTGTTGTTGCCTGAAGGTCTGCTCTTTATTTTTATTGATTGATCGAGACAGAGTCTGACTCTGTTGCCTGGGCTGGAGGGCAGTGACACAATCTTGGCTCGCTACAACCTCCACCTCCTGGGCTCGAGCAGTGTTCCTGCTTCAGACTCCCAAGTAGCTAGGATTTATAGGTGCATGTCACTATGCTCGGCTAATTTTTTGTTTTTCGGTAGAGATGGGGTTTCACTATGTTGGCCAGGCTAGTCTTGAACTCCTGACCTCAAAGTGATCTGCCTGCCTTGGCCTCCCAAAGTGTTGGATTACAGGTGTGAGCTACCATGCCCAGCCTGCTCTTCTTTAGAGGAGAGAGGCCTGTGGGTTCCTGCCCTGGCATTTTACTTATTGACCTGTTCTGAAGTAGTTTCCACCAGGCCCCTGGGACAGGTTTCATAAATGGCAACGCCCTTTTCACTACTTCCTCCCCTTTTCAACACTTTCTGTTTGGGATCAACTTTCACCTAAAATCTTAGCATGGGAGCTGGGAGATACCACCTCTCAGGAGGTACAGTGGAGAGATGGCTTTTAGTTTGGGAGTCGAGAGAATTTCTGTGAGCAAGAGGCCTTCTAGAAGAAGCATGCAGGATTTGCATCCAAAGTTTCAATGAATTCTAGTCTAGACTTTCCTGCCAATAAGCTCTGTGAGCCACAGCTGGTCAGTGAACTCTTGAGAACTTAATTTTTTTTTTAGCTGTACTGTGAAAGAATATTCGTTGCTTTTAGTTGCATGGAAGAGCTCCAAGAACAGGTCACCTTTTGTCCTGGATAGTCTGTACTGAGTTTCACAATTTCAGCTTCTGTATTTCTCATACAGAAATATCATGCTTCACAGCTACAGTTTTTTTGCTCATATGATTCAGAAGTTTGATGACTTTTAGAATAAATCCTGCTAGGTGCTTGTTATTTTCACACACCTTGTTAATTTTTTCATAGAAGCTCATATTCCAAACAATTTTATAGGGATAAAATGAGATCACATTCACAAAAGCATCTAACAGAGAATGAGGACTCCAAATCTCACAGACTGGCGCTGTTTACTTAACATTGCTGATGTGGTTTGGTTGTGTCCCCACCCAAATATCATCTTGAATTCCCATGTGTTGTGGAAGGGACCTGGTGAGAGGTGATTGAATCATGGGGCAGGTCCCATGCTGTTCTTGTGAGAGTGAATAAGTCTCATGAGATCTAATAGTTCTATAAAGAGTAGTTGCCCTGCACAAGCTCTCTCTCTGCCTGCCACCATCCATGTAAGAGGCAACTTTGCTCCTTCTTGCCTTATATCATGATTGTGAGACCTCCCCAGCCACATGGAACTATAAGTCCATTAAAACGCTCTCCTCTGTAAATTACCCATTCTTGGGTATGTCTTTATCAGCAGTGTAAGAACAGACTAATACAGTCACCCTTCTCAGGAGTGGCCTAATTATTTTTTCAACCCTGGTATCATGGCTCCAAAACCAGATGCTCTTCCCAATACCTTGCAGCAATCCTGTTCCAAAGTTGATGTTCCTAAAAGACACATGCACAAAACAAAAAGGTAAAATCCTATCATTCAAGAATTTCCAAGTCTTCTAAAATTAAAGAAGGTTAGAGATGAGTAAGTCATTTTGAAAAGTGACTCAACACAGCATTTTTTTTTAATCAGGCAGATGTTTGAAAAGAAGTAACTAAGATAAGATGGTCACCATTCTGACTTTTGATGGCATTACAGTTCACTTCAAGCAAGTGTGTAGTTTATTCTTCAATATTTGGGCTGGCCTTGGGGACTTTGAAGAAAGTCTACAGTGTAGATGTTACAGAAATAAACTCTGAATTCTGCAAACAGCCTCATCAAAGGAATTTGGTAAAACTCGTTCCCCAAAATCACGTGTATTCCAATTCATGTTGTAGAAAAGAGCATGGATACACAGAGGACAGTATTTTGAAGATCAAAAGGAGAAAGGACTAATGTTTTTGCTTCCTTATATATACCAGAAGGTGAAAGGGGTTGCTTTCACCTATGTTAGCTCCTTTAATCTCCATGAGCCCACCTTGAGGCAGGTAATAGTGTTCCAGTTTTGCCAGTTAGAATACCAGGCTGGGGAGGACAAGGGCTTACTTACGGATATTTTGCTAGTAGAGAAAGTGGAAGAATCACGCATGGAGCACTGTATTCTGGCTTGAACAGATGAGTGTATAACATAATTATTTGTTGATGCAAAAACCTCAGGTTGGAAGGTGAGTTTTGGGGGTGAATTCAAACATTTATGTTCGACATGTTGAGTGGAGCTTTCTGGGAAATATTCAGTTCAGCAGCTGCCTGAACGTCAGAAGAAGAAATATAAATTTGAGAGATGTCAGCACATAAATGAGTTTTAAAAACCAGGCTCAGGGTGAGAGTATAAATCGGCACAGCCTGTATAGAGAGGGGCAACCATTTAATTTATCCGCACTAGACACTTCAGAGAGCAAAAGGTGTTATTATTGATAACTACATTGAGACAATGTCTTTGGCAAATGAGAGCAATTGGGCATTCTCTTTTTAGAAGGTAATCTGGCAAGACCTGAAAATTACAAATGCACAAATGCGTTCCCCACTTCTGGGAACTTATCCTACAAATGTACAAATGTGCAAAATGTCACACAGATACAATTAAATATCGATAAGTAGAAGAATGGTAAAATAAAATATTTACATTAAAATATATATTAAAATATATAACACACACAGACTACCTCTGGGAAAAAACACAAGAAATTGGTAATATTGATTGCTCCCAAAGAAGGAAATTAGATGGCTATGGGACAGTTGTCAGAAGGAAATTTTTCATTTTGCCCTTTTGACTATTTTGAATTTTTAATCATGTTAAAATATTACCTCTTCAAGAAAAAAATAAACCATTTATTTAAAACTGGAAATAATAAAATAAAGTCAAGCTAAACCTTAGCAATCCATAGGAAAACAAAATATATTATGGGACTTGTAGTATGTTATACTTCTTACAAGGTAAGAACTACAAATACATTAGATTATGCAGAAATAATATCCACTTCTCATGTATGTTAACCAAGATATCTACTCTCAGATGGACAGGGTGACACTAAATGAAAGATGACAAAATATCATCAGCCACCCTTTCCGTTTAATACCCTAGAAAAGGATACCTTGGCATCCAGATGGATAGTGATGACCAACAAAGAGGTTCCATAGACACTTCTAACCAGCAGAAACTAGAAGGGGAGAGATTCCTTCCTGATCATGGATGAGTGAACAGGAAATGACCACAGGGGTCTATAAAAATGTTCCACAAACACAAAGATTAAGGACACAGAGCTGAAAAGTCATTGAAAGAGATTGTCACATTGAAAGGGCTTGTCATGTTGAAAGAAGGATTTTCTAAATAAAAACAAATTTTACATGAAATCTTAATTACAATCTCAAAACATTATTTTCTTAAAAACTTTTCATTATAGTCTCAAAACAATTGTTTCATTGGTTTCAATGAAACAATATATAAATAATTTAGGAAAAAAGCCTACTTAAAGGGTTAGGCTAAAATTAAAAAGATTGGCATAAAAGAATAAGAAACACACACACACACACACACACACACACACACACACACACACACAAATCCTGCATATCAAATATCAAAATTAAAAGCAGTAAAAAGTTTCAGCCAAGATGGAATAACTGGTACCAGGTTAGTCCTTCCTCTTTTAACAACAAGAAAACTAGATAAAAACATAAGAAATACCTTTTTAGACATTAGAAACAAGCATAGAAAGACTGTCACAATGAGAGAAGGGAAACAAAAATTGCAAACCCACAATTGCTGTGGCTTTCTGTCTAGAGGCACTTTTTACTGCCGGATGGTGGGATCTAAGCAGAACATGGCAAGTTGATGAGTGGAGGAAAACGAGATTAATGTTTAGATGGTCTAAGGTGGCTGAGAGTTATGAGAGACTGTTGGAGACAAGCTGGACAAAGAGATAGAGACACAGAGAGATGTATTCAGAAATCTGTATCAGTGTGCAAGTCCATGAGGCCAAACAAAATGTAATGGAGAGCTGTAAGGATGATCAGTTGGCAGAGCTCAAAAAGACCTTGAGAGAGATTCAAGTTGTAACCAGCCAAAGTGGGGAGAATTGAACACCTGAATATTTAGTAGAGACCCCATAAATGTCACATCTTAGTGATAGGACTAAATAAACTCTAGAGTAAAGACTATTCTAGATTTACCCTTACAGAGCTTGAGCAAATCCACAAAGGATTACACTGCTCAGCAAGTCATTTAACTGCCATTCAAAATAAAAGTCAACATTCTAAAGGAAGACAGTAAAATCCAAACACTTGGGAATGTTATATTCAAGATATCCAGCATCCAATAAAAAATTACTAAATATATGCAGAAGCAGGACTGTATGATTATAACCAGGAGCAAGATCAGTCAGCAGAAAAAGTTCACAATAATGGGAGACTTTAACACTCCACTGTCAATATTAGATAGATCAACAAGACAGAAAATTAACAAGGATATCCAGGACTTGAACTCAGATCTGGACCAAGCAAACCTCATAGACATCTACGGAACTCTCCACCCCAAATCCACAGAATATACATTCTTCTCAGCACCACATTGCACCTAATCTAAAATTGACCACATAATTGGAAGTAAATCACTCCTCAGCAAATACAAAAGAACAGAAATCATAACAGTCTCTCAGACCACAGTGCAATCAAATTAGAACTCAGGATTAAGAAACTAACTCAGAACCGCACAGCTTCATGGAAACTGAACAACTGGCTCCTGAACGTCAACTAGATAAACAATGAAATGAAGGCAGAAATAAAGATGTTCTTCAAAACCCACATGAATGAAGACACAGCATAGCAGAATCTCTGGGACACATTTAAAGCAGTGTCTAGAGGGAAATTTATAGCAATAAATGCCCATATGAGAAACCAGGAAATTGATCGCCAAAATTGAAAGAGCTAGAGGAACAAGATTTAAAAAACCTCAAAAGCTAGCAGAAGACAAGAAATAACTAAGATCAGAGCAGAACTGAGGGAGTTAGAGACACAAAAAAACATTCAAAAAAAATCAGTAAATCCAGGAGCTGGTTTTTGGAAAGATCAATGAAATAGACTGCTAGCCAGATTAATTAAAAAAAAGAAGAATCAAATAGATGCAATAAAAAATGGTAAATGGGATATCACCACCAATTCTGCAGAAATACAAACTACCACCAGAGATTACTACAAACAACTCTATGCACATAAACCAGTAAACCTGGAAGAAATGGATAAATTCCTAGACACTTGCACCTTCCCAAGACTAAACCAGGAAGAAGTTGAAACCCTAAATAGACAAATAACACGGGCTGAAGTTGAGGGAGCAACTAATAGCCTACCAAAAAAAAAAAAAAGTCCAGGTCCAGACGGGTTCACAGCCAAATTCTACCAGACGTACAGAGAGGAGCTGGTACCACTCCTTCTGAAACTATTCCAAACAATACAATAAGAGGGACTCTTTCCCAAATCATTTTATGAGACCAATATCATCCTGATAACAAAACCTGGGAGAGACTCAATGAAAAAAGAAAACTTCAGCTCAATATCCATGATGAACATAGATGCAAACATCTTCAGTAAAATACTAGAAAACTGATTGCAACAGCACATCAAGAAGCTTATCCATCATGATGATGTAGGCTTCATCCCAGGGATGCAAGGCGGGCTCAACATATGCAAGTCTATAAATGTAATTTACCAGGTAAACAGAAACAAAGACAAAAACCACATGATTATTTGAATAGATGAGGAGAAGGGCTTTGAGAAAATTCAACAGCCCTTTATGCTAAAGTTCTCCATAAACTAGGTATCAATGGAACGTATCACAAAATAATAAAAACTATTTTTGACAAACCCACAGCCAGTATCATACTGAATGGGCAAAAACTGGAAGTATTCCCTTTGAAATCTGGCACTAGACAAGGATGCCCTCTCTCACCACTCCTATTCAATATATTATTGGAAGTTCTAGACAGAGCAATGAGGCAAGAAAAAGAAATAAAGGCTATTCACTTAGGAAAGGAGGAAGTCGAATTGTCTCTCATTGCAGATGACATGATTTTATATTTAGAAGAACCCATCGTCTCATCCCAAAATCTCCTGAGACTGATAAGCAACTTCAGCAAAGTCTCATACAAAATCAATGTGCAGAAATCACAAGCATTCCTGTACATCAATAACAGACTAACAGAGAGCCAAATCAAGAGCAAACTCCCATTCACAATTGCTACAAAGAGAATAAAATACCTAGGAATACAACTAACAAAGAACGTAAATGACTTCTTCAAGGAGAACTACAAACCACTGCTCAAAGAAATAAGAAAGGACACAAACAGATGGAAAAACATTCCATGCTCATGGTTAGGAAGAATCAACATTGTGAACAGGGCCATACTGCCCAAAGTAATTTATAGATTAAATGCTATCCCCATCAAGCTACCAATGACCCTCTTCCCAGAACTGGAGAAACCACCTGCAACTTCCTATGGAACCAAAAGAGAGCCTGCATAGCAAGACAATCCTAAGCAAAAAGAACAAAGCTGGAGGCATCATGCTACCTGACTTCAATCTATACTACAAGGCTGCAGTAATCAAAACAGCTTGGTACTGGTACCAAAACAGAGATATAAACCAACGGAACAGAACAGAGGCCTCGGAGGCAATGCCACACACCTACAACCATCTGATCTTTGACGAACCTGACAAGAACAAGCAATGGGGAAAGGATTCCCTGTTTAATAAATGGTGTTGGGAAAACTGGGTAGCCATGTGTAGAAAGCAGAAACTGGACCCTTTCCTGACACCTTACACTCAGATTAACTCCAGATGGATTAAAGACTTAAACATAAGACCTAACACCATAAAAACCCTAGAAGAAAACCTAGGCAACACCACTCAGGACATAGGCATAGGCAAGGACTTCATGACTAAAACACCAAAAGCATTGGCAACAAAATCCAAAATAGATAAATGGGATCTAATTAAACTCCAGAGCCTCTGTACAGCAAGAGAAACAGAGTGAACTGGTAACCAACAGAATGAGGAAAAATTTTTGCAGTTTACCCATCTGACAAAGGGCTGATATCCAGATTCTACAAAGAACTATAACAGATTTACTAGAAAAAAACAAAACGATTCAAAAGTGGACAAAGGACATCAACAGACACTTTTCAAAAGAAGACATACATGAGGCCAACAAACGTGAAAAAATGCTCATCATCACTGGTCATTAGAGAAATGCAAATCAAATCCACACTGAGATACCATCTCATGCCAGTTAAAATGGTGATCATTAAAAAATCTGGAGACAATAGATGCTAGAGAGGCTGTGGAGAAATAGGAACACTTTTACACTGTTGGTGGGAGTGTACATTAGTTCAACCATTGTGGAAGACAGTGTGGCAATTCCTCAAGGACCTAGAAATAGAAATTCCGTTTTACCCAGCAATCCCATTACTGGGTATGTATCCAAAGGATTATAAATGGTTCTATTATAAAGACACATGCACGCATATGTTCACTGAGGCACTGTTTACAATAGCAAAAACCTGGAACCAACCCAAATGCCCATCAGTGATAGACTAGACAAGGAAAATGTGGCACATATACACTATAGAATACTATGCAGCCATAAAAATGATGAGTTCGTGTGCTTTGTAGGGACATGGATGAATCTGGAAACCATCATCTCAGCAAACTGACACAAGAACAGAAAATCAAACACCACACATCCTCACTCATAGGTGGGTGTTGAACAATGAGAACACATGGACACAGGGAGGAGAGCATCATACACTGGGGTCTGTTGTGGGGGTTAGGAGAGGGACGGGGGGGATCAGGAGGTTGGGGAGGGATAATGGGGAGAAATGCCAGATATAGGTGACGGGGGAATGGAGGCAGCAAACCACATTGCCATGTATGTACCTATGCAACAATCCTGCATGATCTGCATATGTACCCCAGAAACTAAAGTACAATAAGAAAAGAGAGATCACAAATTATAGAGAAATGAGATTTGTAAAACAAAAAAATTAAAAAAAAATAACCCACAACTTTAAAACATCTATTCTAAATATATTCAAGGATTTAGAGGAAATCATGAACAAATAAAGATGTTAAAAGGATCAGTTGGAAATTTGAGAACTTGAAAACACGTGATCTGAAATGAAAACATTAACTGAGCTCATTATAGTGTTGTATACACAGTAGAAGAAAGTATCCACAATCTTGAAGACAGAGCAATAGAAACTCTTCTAACTGAAACAGAAGAACTGTAAAAAGTGGACAGAGCTAAGTGAGTCGTAGGACAACATCAAATGATCATGTAATTAGAGTCTCTGAAAACTATAAAATACTGCTGAGAAAGTTTTTGAAGTATCTAAGTTAGGATATACAATGTTTATCAGAAGGCTCAATATTATTAAAATGTTCAGTTCTTCTCAAATTGCAGATTCAGCACAATCCAAATTTCAGAAGGTGTTTTGATAGAATTGATGAGCTAATTCTAAAATGTGTGTATAAATGCAAAGTTTTAAAGTAGACAAAACAATTTTGAAAAAGGACCACATCGGAAAACTGACTTCAAGACATACTATAAAGCTCACTAAGACGTGTGATATTGGCATGAAGGTACATAATATAGATCATTGAAAGTGAAGAAAAAAAGAAATAGGTCCACATCGAATATATTCTCACTTGATTTTGAAAAATGTGCCAAGATAACTCAGTGAGAAAAAAATAGTCTTTTTAATAAGCGATGCTGGAATAATGAATATTTTTATAAGAAAAGAGGAGGAAGAAGAAGGGAAAGAGGAGAAGTAGCTCCACCGTTATTTCAATGCAAACAAAAAAAAATGAAATAAATAACTTAAAATCTAAAACTTCAAAAGTTCTGGAATAAAATGAAAAAAAATTGTTAAAGCATTGAGATAGAAAAATATTTCTTAGGATGTATAAAGTACTACCATAAAATTTGGAAGATTAATAAATGGGACTTTACCAAAATTTGAAATGTCACCTCTTCCAAAGATACTTTAAATGGAAAGGCATAGAAAAAAAAAATGACCCTAGACTTCAACCTCAGGTCTTTCACAAAAATTAACTCAAAATAGATCACATATTTAAAGATAAAACATAAAACTTAACAAATTTTAGGAGAAAACTCAGGAGAAAATCTTCAGGATCTAGGGTTAGGTGACGGGTTCTTATGCTTGATACCAAAAGTATAATCTGTAAAAGGAAAAATGGATAAATTGACCTTATTAAAATTAAAAAAAATTGCTCTGCTAAAGATCCCATTAAAAGGATGAAAATACAGACTACCTATTGGAAGGAAATATTGCAAACCACATATTGAACAAAAAAAAATACTATTTTTAACACATACAGAACTCTCAAAAGTAAAAAAAAAAAAAAAAAAAAACCCAAACTCCAATTAGAAAATGAGCTAAAAACATGAAGAGACATTTCGCTGAAGATGATATTTAGATGGCAAATAAACACCTGTAAAGATGTTTAACTTCCTTAGCAATGGGAAAAATGCAAATTGGAACCAAAACAAAGGTCACTACATACCTATCACAGTGACTGAATTAAAAACATAATGACAAGACCCAATGCTGGCAAGTATGTGAAGAAATTGGACCACTCACACCTTGCTCGTTGGAAGTATAAAATGTTACCAAATTACTAAAAGCCTAATAAAAAAAGTGTGATATTAATTAATGAGACCACAGAAGAAAAACAGTAGGAACCATCTGTAATTCTATTCAATTTTAAAATTTGTTTATGCAGAAAATTTTAAAGTGGTAATATTGACACAGGATAAAATACAAATTCTTAATTATTCAATAAAAATGGGTAAAAAGGAAAAAACTGTCAGTAAATTATCTCCAAAAGGGCTCCTAGCCCAGAAGTTTTTATGAGCAAGTTTTAAATTTTTTTCAAGTAAAATAATTATCTCCTCTTATGTAAGCTTGAAAATAACAAAATTATTCCAATTTATCTTATGATTCTGCAGGTCTCTCAAGAATACAAGCCTGGTACTTATAAAAATGAAAAATATAAACCAATCTTTTGACTAGCAAATCAAATCTAGCAGCTTATTTAAACAAATAATGCAGCATAATCAGGAATGTAAAAATGACTTGATGAAAAATCTGATAAAATTCATCATCTCTATAAAATCAAAGGAGAATGAATCATGATTCTTACTAGATACCAAAATACATTTGATAATTTTCAATATCATTCCTGACTTTTAATAAAAAATTTTAAAAAGGTACCTCCTCGCCACAAACAATAGAAGACTTCCTTAGCCAGATAAAGAATATTTATGTCAAATTGGTCAATAATTATATTTAATGAGGAAATCTAGATATAAAAGTCAGACCTCACCGTGTGAGCTTGCTCTCATTATTACTACTTTTTAGTATTTTCCTGGCACTCTTAGTCAACAGTCAGTCAGCAAAAAGAAACATGAGGTATAAATATTGGAAAGAGGAGAAAAATTGTTATTTGCCTCAGAGATGACAAAGAGAGTATCTTTGATGAGTTTGAATTTTTGGAAAGCAAACTCTCCGTATTTTCTGCTTTTTGCCTGTTCTTTCATCCCTGAGGCAATGAGACACCACCTATTATTTGCCTGAAGGAGGGAGAGGAGGAAAAGGGACATAAGTTAGGAAGAAAGAAAACAAAAACTAGAAATAACTCAAAAATACTATATTGTACCTGTATACAATAGGTGCGTGTGTGTATATGTATTAATGTATACCAAAAAAATCTGCAGAATAAACGTTGAAATGTTAATAATGGCCAGGTGTGGGGGTTCATGCCTGTAATCCCAGCACTTTGGGAGGCCCAGGTAGAAGGATCACTTGAGGTCAGGAGTTTGAGACCAGTCTGACCAATATGGCAAAAACCCATCCCTACTAAAAATACAAAAATTTGCTGGGCATGGTGGTGGGCACCTATAATCCCAGCTACTCAGGAGGCTGAGGCAGGAGAATCACTTGAACCTGAGAGGTGGAGGCTGCAGTGAGCTAAGGTTGCCCCACTACACTCCAGACTGGGCGACAGAGAAAGTCTGTTCCAAAAAAAAAGAAATTAACAAGACTTATTTTTCAATAATAAGATTCTAATTGTTTTTTTCTTTATGCTTTACTATATTTTCCAGATTTTCTACAGTGACCATTTATTACTTGTGTTATAGAAAAATACATATTATTTTTCAAAAGCCAAAGGTAAACAAGGGGAGGAAAGGTGTTGAAATTACAGCAGAAATGGCTGGTGGGGGCTTGGAAGAAGAATCTAAAGGGGATAATATATGGTTGGGATACACTAAAGGATAAATGGCTTTGGAAGCAGAAGACTAGAGTTTCATCACTGGTGGCATCCCTTATAAATGTGATCATTCCAGGTAAATCAATTGACTCTGGAGCCTCAGTTTCCTTTAAGGAAGACCCCTACTCCCCTTTCCTCATGTCCCCCATATGCAGGGGCTTCCCTGGAGAAATGGGGCTTTCATCTTGTTTCACCTGCAGCTTATGGCTCAACCAACCAGGCAGCACAATTTGCCCGGGACAGGTCATTCTTTTTGTCACGTGGTATTTATTCGCCTTTTCTTTTTTCACTCTCCAAAGTCTCCTAATTTAAGCAATGCATTGATGTGCTTACCCTATTCACCGCGGCTTTGTTTGTGAGAAAAATGGCCGTTTTTAGGCAGTTTTAAACAAATGTGGACTTTACAAACTCTTCCTGCTGGAGTGAGCAAACAGGCTGCTGGCTGCTGGGGTCTTAGTTAAACCCACTTCATGATGGCTACTGTAAGCACTGCCAGGCACTAAGTAGACACAGTGAGGCATTGGTACATTCAGGCATCAGTAGGCACAAGTGTGCTTGCAGCGACGTGGATCTTAGACAGGACTGCAGGCCAAGAGTGTAAATGGCATGGTCAGCACATGATCTACAGAGCACAGAGGTGTCCTGCCTGCCTCGGGCCAGCAGGGCGAGCTCAGGCATCCTAGCCTGTTGCTTTGCATCCTGTCTGGATGGGCAAAAAAAAATGTGGTTGGATTCACATGGCTTGTTTGCACATTCAAGAGTTCACCCCAAATTTGACTCTCAACTTGTTAAATATGTCAGCACTGACCCAAATTTTAGATTTCGGGACCCAAACTGTGGCTTATGCCGTAGATCTTTCTCTTTCCTTCAAATATTGCAGGTCCTCTGGCAACACTCAGTACTGGATTCTCAAAAAAGCAATCTGCTCAAAAGCCTGCTTTGGTGGCTGGGGATTTCTTGCAGTTCTGAATTTTGTGGAATATGAGGCTGAGGCTATAATAATCTGATGTGTCCTATTAACTCTTTGAACTCTTTAAAAAATGTGGCTCATGGCTGGGAGAGGCGGCTCACGCCTGTATTCCCAGCACTTTTAGAGGCTGAGATGGGTGGATCACAAAGTCAGGAGATCCAGACTATCCTGGCCAACGTGGTGAAACTCTGACTGTATTAAAAATACAAAAATTAGCCAGTGTGGTGGCACACCTGTAGTCTCAGCTATTCAGGAGGCTGAGGCACGAGAATTGCTTGAACCTGGGAGGCAGAGACTGCAGTGAGATTGTGGTACTGTACTCCAGCCTGGGTGACAGAGCGAGACTCTGTTTAAAAATATATATATATGTGGCTCATGAGAGGCCATGAAGGAGCCACACACATTCCCACAAAAGGCAGTCCAGGCTGGGGCTTCTACAGAAATCAGAACCAGGCCCCTTGATACAGACTCATCAGAACTGAAAATTGGGCCGGGCATGGTGGCTCACACCTGTAATCCCATCACTTATGGAGGCCAAGGTGTGTGGATCACTTGGGGTCAGGAGTTTGAGACCAATCTTGCCAACATGGAGAAACCCTGTCTACTAAAATATAAAAATTACCCAGGCATGGTGGTGAGCACCTGTAATCCTGTCTACTCAGGAGGCTGATGCACAAGAATCACTTTAACACAGGAGGCAGAGGTTGCAGTGAGCCAAGATCATACCACGGTTTGCTCTAGCCGACAGAGCAAGACCCTGTCTCAAAACAAACAAACAAAAATCCGGAAATTGGGAAATGAAATTTTGGACATTTTTTTTGTGTGTCAAGTCACAGGAAAAAAATAAAAATTTTTGTAGGACTCTATGTTCTTTGGAATTTTAATTGTACATTAAGGAATTTAACTTTGGGTTTTAATTCTTCAGAACCTAAACTTTGGACTTTCCTTAGAAGTTTTGATTTTTGGATTTGAAGATCTCCCTTGGAATTTCCAGATGAAAGGAAGTTTGTATTCAAATTTGGTCTCCTCTATGATGCTGGAATTCAATTACTGAGTATTTTATATTGTTGTTTAATTACATTGCAGAACCTCCAAAAAAAAAAAAATTGGATGATGTAGCTGAACATTTTGGTGGCGAGGAGGGAGAAAATGGCTAGGAAGTGAATTCGCCCTTATGTTAGGTAAATTAATGTATTCTTTGTATCCATCCAGAGGCTTCTGAGAGAAGTTCCTTAACTATCCACCTTTAATCCTGGAAGGATCCTCCAGAGGAACTGTGGCTAGTGTCAGGGGACTGGCCTTGGAAGGATGGGAGTGGCACTGTTAGGACAGAGAGTTCCCCCAGAGAAATAGCCACGATCCTGGGTGACCATAAGCTTAATGGTTAAACCCAGTGGGTTAGGAGAACAAAGAGCTGGGATGCTTTAAGAGAAATCTCTTTTTATCCTTTGTGTATGCTTTCATGAGTCATGAGTAACACTCCTGGCGCCCTGGCCCCTACCCCACATCCCCATGAGAAAGAGGGAGCTGTAGCCTTTGGCAGATAGGATCCGTTGGGTAGAGCTCATCTGGCAAAAGACTGTCAGCATGAGGGATTTGCTCTCTTCCCTGTCTTGTGTTCTTAGTTCATGTGTCTGCTGTGGACCCAAACTTGCACGTGGATGGGCCACCCAGGGTCTACACTAGTGTCTGTTGTGTGTGCCTGTCGGGAGTGGGTTGGGTGGGGAATATTAACAGGCTCATAGTGTACCTTGGTCATGCTCCCCAGTAACATGTATTAGTAAACATTTTCCTCTTCATTTGCCCGACTCCTGTTCTGTCCTCCGGTGGGTTCTAAACTTGGGCAAGAACAGGTGTATTCATTGTTTCCTTCATAGAGCCCACAATGAACCTCATCTGTAAAATCTAAATACGCCGCGCTGATACTCCCATCCTACGCAGCTGTATTTAAAGGTTAAGTAGATAGATAATGGATGTAAAAATACTCTGTAAATCACTTATCATTCTGTAGTTTGGTCTATTTTCATTGTTACTTTCATTAGTTTTAAGATAACCATCACCTATTTTGTAAATCAGAATTTAGCATGACACTGCTCACTGCAGTGTACTCATAGTGTGAATAGCTGCCACATCTTGCCTTCCTGTTCTGTGCTGGGAACTAAAGATAATTTCTCACTCTGAGCACTTCTTGCTTTATTGACAGTGTCACAATTTTTCTCAGAATGTTGGAAAGAATATGCAGTTCCTGGGAGAAGAGTGCAATAGATGCCAACGGGAGGCCCTGGGTGTTGTCACTTGCAACCATTTTTCATAAATCCAAAAAAGGAGTCACCTTTGTTACGGCTATTGCCTTATGCAAGCAGGGTTGTGGGCAGGCGCTACTGCTACTCTGTATTCTTCTTCAAGGTTGGATGGGGGCATAGGGTTACCCACTTTCTCTCTTCCAGGTTGGTATCTCTGTGTGTCAACTTGCCATTAGCCATTCTGTCGACACCCCAGTACAGTCCCAGCTGCCTGTGAACCCTATCCCCCAAGCAGAGATAATGAGACAGTGCTACATGTATAACCTGGTCTGATTAGAGTCTTGGATCTTTGCACCTCAACAGCTGTGTGTTGTCACCAATGGAAATTTTTAACTCGTCTGCCAATTCCCTGGTTGCCCAAATAAGTGGCTGAAAGAGTGGCTGCTGTTTCATCGTTTATTAGAACGGAATTTAGGTTCTGATAAACCCTAATGCTGAAAATTAGCTCTGAGGAAACTGTGGCTGCAGTTCTTGGTCTCTGGCTGATAGGAACAAGTTAGAATGTATTCAGGTGGGTTTTTTTTTTATCCTGTAGCCAGTTCAGCACTCAAATTACTTCTGAGCTATTTTTAAAAACGTAATAGGACCAATACTTAGGAGAGCCAGATGCAGTGTGAGGAGGATCAGAAAGCATCTATTACGGGCTCGACATTCGCTCTCCCACAAAGCCTCGGATGATATTGGAAAAGCTCTTCCTGGTCTTCCCGGCGGCTTAACCATGTCGCTGGAATCCTCCGGGTGCTTGCAAGACTTGCCATGGATGGAGAAGCCATTTCAGCTCACGGAGTTATGTTGGAATTAGCCTTTTGACATCGGCAAAATCATGGGCATCACTGGCTTTTCAGACTGAGTTACATGAGATGTCGCCCCTGGGACTATTGGTGTGCAATCTACCCTTTCAAAATGCAGGCACCTGAGCCTTCTTTTTGGTAGTGTGTTCATCTCATACCCATTTCAGACAAAGACAAAGTTACTTTTCAAGTGCGTTCTAGGATTTTTCTTGTTCTGATACCATGGAGCGTGAAGCCTCTTTTCATCCCCAGTTTCCTCTGATTTTTATGCAGGATTCTTGGAGGTTGTCATTGGTTCCACTCCCTTGGCCTTTCCCTTTTCAGACAAAAATGAGCAACGGTCCGAGCAGAATACACTGTGTTCCCAGCGGGGGAGCAGAAAGGAAGGGGAGGAGGCCGCTGGCCACGTCGGAAGTGGCCATCCAGTGAATAAGTTCTTCCATTTTTCCCCCAGCGGGAGAAATTGTCTTTTTTCTCACTCAGGCTGTTGCTCATTTTGGCTATATCCTTCCCAAACCTTTCCAAGTTCTCTCAATTCTTTCTTCATTTCCAAAGCTTGGCTTGAATCTCGTATAGAAAAACAATTTATTTTAAAAGATTTTTTAATTAAAAACTATAATAATTTGCTTACGTTATTTTAAAAGTAAAGTGGGAAACGGGCATTGCGGGCAGGGCTAGATTCTGGCTCTGTCACCACTTGGCTCTGAGACTTCTGGTGACATCCCTAACCTGCCTCAGCCTCCGTTGCTGGTAAAATGTGGATAGCAATGGCCAATTTCGGGCTTGGTAGGAGCATTAGTGGCTATGTGTGGGAGGCTCCTTGTACTTACTGCTTTTTTTTTTTTTAAGTAGAAAGTTAAAAATATCTGAATCCTATTGTCTTTTTAGAATTAAAATGAGACAGGTCCATGGTTTTCATAAACAGCAGTAGTGTACACAGTGCTGTGTCTGTTCATTTCTCAGCTCTTCCTAGGCAGGGCTGAGTCTGTCATTCCAGCTCCCGCAGCCCCTGGCTCATGCCAGTTCCCCAGGATGAGCCATCTTGCAGCTGTGTGTTGATAAAGTTGCCTGTTCCGTGCATTGAGAGGCTCTCCAAGTATTGTTGAGCATCCCCGCCTCTGTGTACTTGCATGTTGGCTTTGCCGCTTATGAAGCGTGTTCAGATGGCTGTAGAGAATGGTGCGATAAGATCATGGAAACTCAGAAGGGTGAGGAGGTGAGGGGGAGAATGATGAGAAATTGATTAGTGGGTACAAAGTACATTATTCTGCTGATGGATACCCTAAAAGCCTTGTCTTGTTCACTTCGAAATCCGTGTACACCGCAAAAGTGCACTTGTACCCCATACATTTGTACAAAATAAAAAATAAAGCATGTTCACAGGCACTGTGACATTATTATCTCATTTCAGCCCTACAGCAATGCCATGAGCTAGCTCCTTAGGCCCATTTCACAGATGACAGAATGAGCCGAGCAAAACCAAGTCATTTTTCCATGGTCAAAAAGCCCATGAACTAAGTCACTTGAATGTGAGTCTCAGCTTTTATTTTTTTTAAGGTGAATTTTGTGTTTCTGTTACCTCTCAGCCACACTGCCCCGGGGCTCTCTGTTTCCTGCATCTAGCACTGTCTCTTTTACACACACAAAGTCAACACCCTTCTCTGCAGTCAGGCATTTAAATCATCCTCATGTAGGCCTGGGATGCACGAGGAAAGACCACGTGAGGACAGAGTGAAGGGGCGGCTGCTTGCAAGTCAAGGAGCAAGGCCTCAGAAGAAACTCACCCTGTTGACAGCTTGATCTTGGACTTTCAGGCTCCAGAACTGTGAGGAAAATACATTTCTGTAGTTTTAGCCTCAAAAAAACCTGTCGTCTCCAGGTAACCTGGAAGCTCCAGCAATCCCCAGGTTTGTGAATTCCTGGAGTACCATTCACATTGCTGCCAACTCTGATGGAGGAATCAGGGTACAAAACCGTGACCTGCCCAGAGAGTGCCAGGTTAGCCCTGGGAGTCTGACCAGCCTCCCTTCTTGGCTAACTCTTGGCACCAGAACCTCTTCTGAAATAATTCTGAGGGATCTATAGAAACATCCCGAGTGGTCTTATACTCCCAAACACCACGTGGGTGAGAAAAGCATAGCTAAGAATGGCCGACGCCCCTCAGTGGAGCAGACTCCTGGTCCATGGCCGTGAATAAATCCCTATGGTGATTCCTGACATGACATCGTGCTTCCTCTTCCCCACAGCTCTTAGCATGTGCATATGGCAAGCTGGTCTTCATCCTCAATTTGACCATAGCTTTTTTGTACGTTCTGTTCTCTGCTGTGTGTCTGTGTCGTCCTCCTTGTCTCTCCTGGGACACACCTGGGTGCTTTTCCTAAGCCTTTGCCGATAGATGGACTTGCTCAAAGTTCTGTCTCAGCAGAAGCTTCCTGCCTGAGTTCTTAGAGAAGCATGGTTGACCCCCCTGTGCTGAAAAATTCTTTCTGCTTACTCATCTATCAGTGAGAGGGAAACAACTCTTTCTTTTGACTGTTGATCCTACAGTTTTACATGTCGGTTGACCCTGGAAGCTTGTGTTCTCTGACCAGCTGTGCTTGTGCCACAGGGAGAGGACAGATGCTCTGTGTCCTACTCCTTTAGGACACAACGCTGGTTCCAAGATAAATTGATTCCCAGTTTCTTGTAAACAAGGACACTGCGACATTGTCTCGATCAACTTTCTTTCTGCTGATAGAAGGCTGGACTTTGTTTTCCTACTTTACCTCTAGTGATGTATGGGCTCACTGCGTGTCCAGGAAGCCATTCCTTGCTGGCATCTTCACCTGAATGAGAAGAGGAAGGGATGCCTCCAGAGTCCTCAAGGGTGGGCCTGCATCCACTGGGGACAGGGTGTTTCTTTCCATTCCCTGATCTTTGGGCAGCCTAAGGACACCAGGGTAGAGCAGGAGGAAGAGGAACCACGAAGGCAACGTAAGCCACATCTATGCTGAGGCTCAGACAGTTTCCCCTTTGGCTTTGCCCTTCTGTGTCTCTTGAAGAAAACATTTGTTAAGGTGAATCTACATATGATCTACACCTATGTAAAGTGCACACTTTGGTAAGTTTGGGCCAGTGTAAACACCCGTGAAACCATTACCACAATCAAGTGATGAATCTATTCATCACTCTCAAAAGTTTCCCCAAGCCCACAATAGAATATAGAACACTACATACTATATGATTGCATTATAATATAGAGTGATTCTATATAATCTATACTGTATAATTCTATATAATGGAATGATATAGTATGTAGTATTCTATATTCTGTAGTGGGCTTGGGGAAACTTTCGAAAGGGATGAATATATTCACCACTTGATTGTGGTGATGGTTTCGTGGGCGTTTACACAGGCCCAATCTTACCAAAGTGTTTTATTTTATTTTTATTTTTTAATTTTTTATATAAATGGAATAATATAGTATGTAGTGTTTTTAAAATTATTATATAATTTACATACAATAAAATTCACTTGTTTTAAATATATATGTTTGTAAGGACTCTCCAGAGAAACATAACCAATTGTGTGTGTGTGTGTGTGTGTGTGTATGTGTGTGTGTGTGTGTATGTGTTTATGCAGAGAGAGAGAGAGAGGGAAGAAGATATTCAGTTTTGTATAGGAATTAGCTCACAAAATTCTGTGGTCCGAAATTTGTAGAGCAGTCGAGCCGGTTGAAAACTCAGGCGTGATTTGATGTTACCATCTTAAGACAGAATTACTTTTCTTGGAGACCTCAGATTTTGCTTTGAAGACCTTTAACTGATTGAGTGAGGCCAACTCACATTACTGAGGGTGTTTTTACTGAAAGTTGTGTGCCACCATCATCCCAATCTAATTTTACAATGGTCCCATCACTCCAGGGCCTTAAACGCTTTTCCCTTTGGAGCTATCTTTCTGTTTCTTTTATGCCATTAAGATCATCAGTACAAAAGGAACTAGACATCTCTAGTCTAATTCTTCAACTCTTATAATCTCATTTTATTTTTTTCCTTTATTTCCTCTAAAAAAAAAAAGGGGTGGGGGATACCTGTACAGAACATGCAGGTTTGTTACAAAGGTATACACCTGCCGTGGTGGTTTGCTTTACCTATTGACCCATTCTCTAAGTTCCCTCCTCTCACCCCCTATTCCCCAAAGACCCTGCTGTGGGTTATTCCCCTCTCTGTATCCATATGATCTCAATGTTCAACTCCCATTTATGAGTGAGAACATGTGGTGGATTTCCGTTCCTGTGTTAGTTTACTGAGGATGAAGCATCATCCAGGTCCCTGTGAAGGACATGATCTCATTTTTTATGGCTGCATAGTGCTCCATGATGTATACGTGCCACACTTTCTTTATCTAGTCTATCATGCATGGGCATTTAGGTTGGTTCTATGTCTTTGCTACTGTAAATAGTACTGCAGTAAACATATGTGTGCATGTGTCTTTATAGTAGAATTGTTTATATTCCTTTGGGTGTATACCCAGTAATGGGATTGCTGGGTCAAATGGTATTTCTGGTTGTAGATCCTGAGGAATCACCATACTGTCTTCTACAGTGGTGAAATTTACATTCCCACCAAGAGTGTAAAGAATTCCTATTCCTCTACAGCCTCGCAAGCATCTGTAGATTTCTGACTTTTTAATAATCGCCATTCTTACTGGCATGAGATGGTATCTCGTTGTGGTTTTGATTTGGATTTCTCTGATGATCAGTGATGTTGTGCTTTCTTCATATGTTTTTTGACCATGTAAATGTCTTCTTTTGAGAAATGTTCATATCCTTTGACTACTTTTTGATGGGGTTGTTTCTTTCTTATAAGTTCATTATAAATTTGGACATTAGACCTTTGTCAGATGGGTAGATTGTAAAATTTTTCTCTAATCTGTAGATTGCCTGTTCACTCTGATCTTAGTTCCTTTTGCTGTGTGGAAGCTCTTTAGCTTAATTAGAACCCATTTGTCCATTTTTGACTTCTGTTGCATTTGCTTTTGGCATTTTTGTCATGGAGTCTTTGCCCATGCCTATGTCCTGAATGGTATTGCCTAGATTTTCTTCTAGGGTTTTTATGGCTTTGGGTTTTATATTTAAGTCTTTAATCTATCTTGAGTTAATTTTTGTATAAGGTATAAGGAAGGGGGTCCAATTTTAGTTTTCTGCATATGGTCAGCCAGTTTTCCCAGCATTATTTACTGGATAGGAAATCCTTTCCCTATTGATTGTTTTTGTCAGGTTTGTCAAAGATCAGATGGTTGTAGATGTGTGGTGTTATTTCTGAGGTCTCTGTTCTGCTCCATTGGTCTAAATGTCTGTTTTAGTACAGGGCTGTTTTGGTTACTGTGGCCTTGTAGGATAGTTTGAAGTCAGGTAGTGTGATGCCTCCAGCTTTGTTCTTTTTGCTTAGGATTGTCTTGGCTACACAGGGTCTTACTTGATTATATTTGAAATTTAAAATCGTTTTTACTAATTCCTCGAAGAATGCCAGTGATAGTTTGATAGGAATAGCATTGAATCTAAAAATCACTTTGGGCAGTATGGTCATTTTAATGATATTGATTCTTCCTATCCGTGAGGATGGAATGTTATTCCATTTGTTTGTGTCCTCTCTTAATTCCTTCAGCGGTGGTTTGTAGTTCTTTTTGAAGAGGCCCTTCACACCCCTTCTAAGCTGTATTCCTAGGTATTCTCTTTGTAGTGATTGTGAATAAGAGTTCATTCATGATTTGGCTCTGCTTGCCTATTGTTGGCATAAAGGAATGCTTATGATTTTTGCACATTGATGTTGTATTGTGAGACTTTACTGAAGTTGTTTATCCTTGGCTTAAGGAATTTTTGGGCAGAGATGATGGGGTTTGCTAAATATAAAGTCATTTCATCTGCAGTCAGAGACAACTTGACTTTCTCTCTTCCTATTTGAACATCCTTTATGTCTTTCTCTTGCCTGATTGCCCTGGCCAGAACTTCCAATACTCTGTTGAATAGGAGTGGTGAGAGAGGGCATCCTTATCTTGTACTGGTTTTCAAAGGGAATGCTTCCAGCGTTTGCCTGTTCAATGTGATATTGGCTGTGGTTTTGTCATAAACAGCTCTTGTTATTTCGGGATGTGTTCCATCAATACCTAGTTTATTGAGAGTTTTTAACATGAAGGAAGGCTAAATTTTGTCAAAGGCCTTTTCCACATCTATTGAGACAATCATGTGATTTTTGTCTTTGGTTCTGTTGATGTCGTAGATTATGTTTATTGATTTGCATATGTTGAACCAGCCTTGTATCCCAGGGATGAAGCCGACTTGATTGTGGTAGATAAGTTTTTTTGATGTGCTGCTGGATTTGGTTTGCTGGTGTTTTATTGAGGATTTTCACATCTATGTTTATCAGAGCTATTGGTCTGAAGTTTCTTTTTTTTGTTTGTTGTGTATCTTCCTGGTTTTGGTATCAGGATGATTCTGGCTTCATAAAATGGGTTAGCATTGAAAAGAAGGGAGGAGTCCATTCTTTTCAATTGTTTGGAAGAGTTTCAGAAGGAATGTTACCAGTTCCTCTTTGTATTTCTGGTAGAATTGAGCTGTGAATCTGTCAGGTCCTGAACTTTTTTTTGGTTGGTAGGCTATTAATTACTGTGTCAGTTTCAGATCTTGTTATTGTTCTATTCAGGGATTCAATGTCTTCCAGTTTAGTCTCGGTAGGGTATATGCATCTATTAATTTATTCATTTCTTCAAGATTTTCCAATTTATTTGCATAGAGGTGTTCGTAGTATCTCTGATGGTAGTTTGTATTTCTGTGGGGTCAGTGGTGATATCCCCATTATTTTTTTAATTTTTCTCTCTCTTCTTTATTAGTCTAGCTAGTGGTCTATCTATTTTGCTAATTTTTTTTAAGCTCCCAGGTTTGTTGATTTTTTGGAGGGTTTTTATGTCTCTATCTCCTTCAGTTCTTCTCTGACCTTAGTTATTTCTTGTTTTCTAGGTGTTGGATTACTTTGATCTTGCCTCTCTAGCTCTTTTAATTGTGATTTTAGGGTATTGATTTGAGATCTTTGTAGTTTTCTGATGTGGGCATTTAGTATTACAAATTTCCCTCTTAACACTGCTTTAGCTGTGTCCCAGAGATTCTAGTACATTGTCTCTTTGTTCTCATTGGCTTCAAAGAAATTACCGATTTCTGCCTTAATTTCATTATTTATCCAGGAGTCATTGAGGAGCAGGTTGTTCAATTTCTATGAAATTGTATGCTTTTGAGTGAGTTTCTTAATCCTGACTTCTCATTTGATTGCACTGTGGTCTAAGAGACTGTTTGTTATGATTTCAGCAGTTTTTTCATTTGCTGAGGAGTATTTTTACTTTCAATTATGTGATTGATTTTAGAATAAGTGCCATATGGCACTGAGAATAATGTATATTCTGTTGCTTTGAGGTAGAGAGTTTTGTAGATGTCTATTAGGTCTACTTAATCCAGAGCTGAGTTCAAGTCCTGGATATCCTTTTTAATTTTCTCTCTCATTGATCTGTCTAGTACTGACAGTGGGGTGTTAAAGTATCCCACTATTATTGTATGGGAGTCTAAGTCTCTTTGTAGGTCTCTAAGAACTTTTTTTATGAATCTGGGTGCTCCTGTATTGGGTGCATATATATTTATAATAGCTTTTCTTGTTGAATTGTTCCCTTTACCATTACATAATGCCCTTCTTTTCTGGTTTAAAGTCTGTTTTGTCGGAGACTAGGATTGCAACCCTGCATTTTTTGCTTTCCATTTGCTTGGTAAATTTTTCTCCATTCCTTTATTTTGAGCCTGTGTGTGTCTTTACACACAAGGTGGGTCTCCTCAATACAGCACACCAGTGGGTCTTGACTCCTTATCCAGTTTGCCAGTCTGTGTCTTAATTCGGAGCATTTAGCTCATTTACATTTAAGGTTAGTATTGTTATATGTGAATTTGATCCTATTATGATACTGGTTGGTTATTTTGCACACTAGTTGATGCAATTTCTTCATTATGTCATTGGTCTTTATATTTTGGTGTGTTTTTGCAGTGGCTGGTAGCAGTTTTTTCTTTTCATATTTAGTGCTTCTTTCAGGAGCTCTTGCAGGGCAGACCTGGTAATGAAATCTCTCAGCATTTGCTTGTCTGGAAAGGATTTTATTTCTCCTTCACTTATGAAGCTTAGTTTGGCTGGATATGAAATTCTGGGTTGAAATTTTTTTTTTAAGAATGTTAAATATGCCCCCCCAATCTCTTTTGGCATGTAGAGTTTCTGCTGAGAGGTCTGCTGTTAGTCTGATGGGCTTCCCTTTGCGGGTGACCTGGCTTTTCTTTCTGCTGCCCTTAGGAGTTTTTCCTTCACTTTGACCTTGGAGAAGCTAATGGGGATTATGTGTCTTGGGACTGATCTTCTTGTGGAGTATCTTAATGGTTTCTTTGTATTTCCTGAGTTTGCCTGTTGGCCTGTCTTGCTAGGCTGGGAAGTTCTCCTGGATAGTATCCTGCAGTGTGTTTTCTAGATTGTTTCTGTTCTCCCTATCTCCTTTTGGTACTCCAGTCAGTTGGAGGTTTGGTCTTTTTATGAGGTCCCATGTTTCTTGGAGGGTTTATTTATTCCTTTTCATTCTTTTTTCTCTATTCTTTCCTGCATGTCTTATTTCAGTAAGATGGTCTTCAAACTCTGATATCCTTTCTCTGCTTGGTTGATTGAGCTGTGGAAACTTCAAGCTTCATGAAGTTCTTGTGCTGTGTTTTTCAGTTCTCTTGGGTTGTTTTGTTCCTTTCTAAACTGGTTATTTCAGTTAGCAATTCCTCTAACCTTTCATCAAAGTTCTTATCTTCTTTGCATTGGGTTAGAACATGCTCCTTTAGCTCACTGTAGTTTTTTATTATCCATCTTCTGAAGCCTACTTCTGTCACTTCCTCTATCTTATCCTCTGTTCGGTTCTGTACCCTTGATGGAGAGATGTTGGAATCATTTGGAGGAAGAGAGATGCTCTGGCCTTTTGGGTTTTCAGTAGTTTTTCATTGATTCTTTCTCATCTTCATGAGTTTGTCTAGTTTTGGTCTTTGAGGCTGCTGACCCTTGGATGTGGTTTTTGTTGGGGCCTTTTTGTTGTTGATGCTGCTGCTGTTTTTGTTTGTTTTTCTTTAAATAGGTCCCTCTTCTGTAAGGCTGCTGCAGTTTGCTGGGGGTTCACTTCAGGCCCTTTTCACCCAATTCACTCCCATGCCTGGAGATGTCACTCACAAAGGCTGGAGAACAGCAAAAATGGGTGCCTCCTCATTCGTCTGGGACGTCTGACCTCGAGGGGCACCAGTCTGATGCCAGTAGGATCACTCCTATATAGGGTGTTTGACAACCCCTGTTGGAGAGTTTCACCTACTTGGGTAGCATGGGGAGCAGGACCCATTTAAGGAAGCACTTTGTTTCTTGGTGGAGAGGGTATGCTTCACTGGGGGAAACCCACTCATCTGGAATGCCTGGATTCCTCAGAGCTACCAGGAGGAGACGTCAAGTCTGCTAGTCTGCAGAGACTGTGGCCACCCTGTCCCCTAGGAGCTCTGGCCCAGGGAGACCCGAATTCTGTCCTTGATCCTCTGGCTGGAGATACTGGAAATCCTGCAGGGAAGCCCCACCCAATAAGGAAAGATGGGTCAGGGTTAGGCCTGAAGAAACACTCTGGCCACAGACTGCCACAGCCAATGTGTTGGGCTGTGGGGACAAGTCTTGGGGCCAAGCTGTCCAGTCTCCTGGCTCTAGCAGGATAAAAGCATAGCCTGGAGCTATAGAAATAGGTGCCACCCTTTCCCTTGCCCAGGGAGCTTAGCATGTTAGGCAGTTGTGAGTCCCAGTGCTGGCTGCTGCCCCTCCCCCAAGGAGCTCAACTGGCTTAGCAAGCAGCCATAGCTGGTGCTGGTTGCACCTTGCTCAGGGAATTCGGTAACTTAAGCAGATCCCAGTTGAGAGGCTGTAAGCATCTGTGCGTTCTGGGGTTGGGACAGTCAGCCTCGTGGTGCAGGTTCACAATTGGTATCTTTGGATCTGTGGGTTGCACAGTTCCATGGCAGAAGGACAGTTTCCCTGGCTCCCTTGCCTGGCCGGAGTAGGTTCCCCTTCCCCGTGTGGCTCTCAGGTGTGCCGCTGCAGCACACTATTCTTCCTTCTCTCCCTGGATAACACCAGCCTTCTAGTCAATTTTGATGAGAGAACATGGATGCCTTGGTTGCTGGTGAAGGATTCTCACATTTACTATGTTTCTTTTTTCAGTGGGGGGCCTCCAAAGGTTGCTTCTTCTAGTCAGCCATCTTGGCCCTGCCCCTACCCTAATCTCATTTTCCTAAGGCTTTTCCTTGATTGCCTACTGATGATCTATTACTTATCTATGTGGTAGAATTGAAAACCAATCACTTTCTAACAAGGTCTGAGTTCTTCATTTACATTTAAGAACATTGAATTCTACTGATGTGTGTTGAGCCCTTCTCTGTGTTAACTGTGTTCACAGGAGTCACCTCATTTCATTCTTACCCTCACGAGGTAGGGAGGAGTTGGTCCATTTTTGCAGAACAAGGAATGGAGTCTCAGAGAGGCCAAGAGCTGACATAATCAAGAGTTCAACTGAGATTTGAAAGTAGCCCTTCTGATTCTAAGTCCTTCCATTGCAGCCCAGCTGCCTGCCTCAGACATCAGCTACCATATGTGCTTAAAAGAACGCGATACAGCATTGTATGCACATGACTAAGCCTTGCTGGGGGAAAGGATACCTTGTGAAGGTCTCTACTGCATGGTTGGCTCAACAGGCAGGCTGACCTGGCATTTCTACCCATGCTTGAGACAGTACACCATAACAAGGCCACTTCTTAAACATAGAAAGATAGATGCAAGGGAAAAAGCATTTGAGTCCTGGGAATGATGGAGGTGTTCTAAAATTAGGTTGGAATGGTGGTGGCACAACTTCAGTAAGTAGACTACAGCTATTAAATTGTATACTCTGTGTTGGTTTGTGTGCCAGCCTGGCTTGGCCCTTAGTACTCATGTGGTTTATGTTGTTTTCTTTGTTAACATTGCTGGAGTCATTGGTTTCTGGAAAACCAGGCTGGAACACATTGGGGAAAGCATCCTTCCTAGGCCTATCCTTCTCATCTTTCTCTTGCCAACAGAGTCTTCTAACTGGCAAAAGCAACCTGGTGCTTTTGTGTGGGACCTGGAGAACTTTGCCTGAGGCTTTGCAACTTCTTAGCTCCTTCCCGCCTCCTCCAGCGGCTGCCTGTGCCACAAGCGCCTTCTCCTCTGTCGCTCTGATGCACATCAAGATGGGGTTCCACTTTCTGCTATTGTTTCCTATGGGTGGATGCCATCAATCTCGTCTCCTGTGTTCTAATGAACCTATAGCCCGCATCCACCCCCAACATCAAAATATGTCCTACAGGTTAGAATTTTGGAGCCATTTGTGATTTCTCTTTGACTGCTCCTTCCTGTGCTCAAGGCCTCCCAGAATTCCTTAACTGAACTTTCCGTGATACGCAGTTCCATGCCACAGTGGCCTGCCTTACTAGGAAACCTTTCTTCTGTTCTCTGTTGGAAGATCAAATCCATGCCACGCTCTCTCTTCATTTGATCTCTTCTTGTCCTCTCTGACATTCCAACTTAAAACAGTAACAATGAGAACAAAGAATTAGGAAAGACTGTGGAAGCTATCCATGCAAATTTGCACAGGCTCACAAACTTGGGGTCCTTGGGCTATGATTCAGCATATAAGAAAAATTTAGCCTGACATATAAGCATTTTCTTAGGCTTCTGGACGAGCTCTTCTCCCATCAACATGCCAGTCCTGCCAAGTCCAAAGGGGGTCAGTTTTGTAAAAGCCTTATGATACAGGAAGAGATTTCTATTCAGTTTCCCTGCAAAGGCAGAGGTAAGTTTCCCAGAAGAGCTGGTTAATTTCTGTGCTCACTTCCTGCACACTCAGTGAGTTCAAGGAAGTGATAGATTCTTGGGTCTCCACCCACACGTACAGGTATAAGGACAATGGATAGAAGAACCAGTTGCTTTAAGTTCTTAAAAATAAGAAAATGAAGGCACCACAGCAACACTTCATAGGTGATTTTTGTGCCTTATGCCATAGAAATCTGTATGTCCTGGATTTTTCACGGCAACTCCAGTTTCAGATATATTTATACTTGTCAAGTCATAAGTTCTTATTGTTGGCTTACAAAATATGATCACCTTGGTTACAGGTGAGCCTGTGCTATGTGAGGTCATTGTCATAACTAATTTTTCTTGGATGGCATCAAACATGACTGAGTTCTACCAAGCTGTATACGAAATGATTCATATTATTGAGATGATACAGTGCAGTTACCAGGTGGTTCCGGTAATAATTAGAAACACATTTCTGTATTTCATAGGACCAAGGAAAACATCACCAGGAAAATGTTACATGTGGGGACAATTATTCAATAGGCCCTTGGCTGGGATTTGTGGATATGAACATAATTCAGAGGTAAAGTAAAATATTGGAATAATACATGGAGATTTCTATTATTGGTGCAGAACTACATAACACAGAAATCAACATTCAGCCAAGTTTTGAGTATTCAAGGAATGATGACCCAATTTGTTGATTGCTAAGACTTTTCCTCCCTTTTCTCTTTCTCATAGTTCAGTGATCCTCAAATTTGAGTCATATATTTCAAAAATAAAAATTGAGAATTAAGAAAAAAATGTCTAAACCTTTAAAAACCTATGGTGTTTCTTAAATTATTTGTAAATTATTTGGAATTGTATTAAAATTTACACAGAGCTAAAATTTAAGATTCACTTCACATGTTTTATTATATGCTTGTTTTAATAAAAATAATTCACAAAGTAAAAATCATCAAAATCACTTCATTAATAAGTTCAATATTAACAACATTAATTTGCAGTGATGGATGTTGTTTTGGTGAAAGTGTAATCTTCCCATGTGATCAGGGGCAGAGGAGAATCAAATATTGGAAATCAGTGTTGGAGAGTCATAACTTTCAGCTCCTCCACTAAGAGGTAATGCTTATTTCCCAGGGGTCTGCGAACCCCAGCTTGGGGAACATTGCTTTTGCCATTTATGTAGAACTGATTTTCTACCTCCATCCCTGTATTCTAAGGTCTTCCAGGGAAAGGAGACAATAGGAAACCAAAATCCACCAGATACCCTTGCTGTTGCTAAAGGAAATTTAGGGTTATTTGTAGGTTTCTATTAGGTAAACTTTTGACCTCCTTTCTGGTTTCTCATTGCCATGGCTATTTAAAGCAGGCGTCTCGAGTCCCTGGGCCATGAACTGGTACCAGTAATGAGGCCACACAGTTGGAGGTGAGCAGCAGGTGAGTGAGTAAAACTTCCTCTGTGTTTACAGCTGCTCCCATTGCTTGCATTACTGCCTGAGCTCCATCTCCTGTCAGATCCGTGACGGCATTAGAAACTCATAGGAGCACGAACCATTTTGTGAACTACACATATGAGGGATCTAAGTTGGATGCTTCTTATGAGAATCTAATGCCTGATGATCTGTCCCTATCTTCCATCACCCCCAGAAGGGACCATCTAGTTGCAGGGAAACAAGCTCAGAGCTCCTCTGATTTTACATTACGGTGAGTTGTATAATTATTTTATTATATATTATTAATGCAGTGTAATAATAATAGAAATAAAGTGCACAGTAAATGTAATGCATTTGAATAATCGAAAACCATTCCCCTCTTCTGGTCCATGGAAAAGTTGTCTTCCCTGAAACTGGTCCCTGGTGCCAAAAAAAAGTAGAGATCACTGTGTTAGCGCATTATCCATCTATTGCCTCTTCAGGATTGCCTGACTACTGCATTGGACTGGCTGTAGCACAGCAGGCAGGCACATACCTTTTCCAGAGACTTGCACATTGATTTTTGAATGACAGGAACACATCCATTAGGCTGCCTTACATTGTAAGTGGATCCACTTGATGGAGCAGCCAACTCATGTATTGTGATGTAAATGGTGCTGTTCCACACTCAGCACTT
Organism: Sapajus apella; assembly: GCF_009761245.1. Classification (NCBI taxonomy): domain Eukaryota; kingdom Metazoa; phylum Chordata; class Mammalia; order Primates; family Cebidae; genus Sapajus; species Sapajus apella. The sequence goes on from NW_022436961.1 coordinate 28,365,784, forward strand.
TCATCTTCTAAGTGTTTCACAAACACTGGCTAATTAATAATCCTCTTTTTTGTGCTGCCAGGGAGGAGTTGTAAGGAAAGAGTGATGGGTGGCTTTCCAGATAAACACATGTTAATTTTTATCCCAGGCTAAGGGGAAAGAAACATACATATAGAGCTGAACACTTACTGTGTCTGCCAGTATGACATTCATTATTGTATTTAAACCTCACAACATGCTTGGCAGGCAAAGAATCTTGGCATAAAGGTCTTCTTATCACCATTTTTACAGATGGTGAAATTGCAGCTTGTAAAAATAATTATAGGGATGGAGGTAGGATTTGAACTCATGTCTGCTAGTTTCCAATGCTCATACTCATTCTGCTGCTCCATGGCGCAAAGAGTAGAAGTTTAGCATTTCCACTGTATTAATCATTATTATCAAGTATTATTAATATTTAATCATCATATTTCAAATTTATGTAGCCCTAATTTTTGAGACACTTAGAGTTCTAAGCAACGAATTTGCTGTTTCTTAGTTCAAAAGCGGTAATATTTGGATTTTGTATTCGAAGTCATTTTGGTCTCATTCCTGTTATAAGAGCAATTTTTCATGGGTTTAAACCTTTAGACTTGTGAAAATCTGGAATTTAAACAATACTTGCTTTGTCTTCAAAAGTCATAGCTATGACACACCAGATGTTCTAGTCTCTGATAAAAAATTCCTGTTAACTTTTAATGGAAGAAAATGGACTGCTGGTTAGGACACATCCTTTACCCCCCCCCTTTTTTTTTTTTCCTATAATCCCTTACAAAGATGTGGGACTATGGTTTCTTCTGGCTGGAACACTCACTTCCAAGCACACTAAGTGTTTTAGAACTATTTCCTGGGTATGGGGCCCATTGTTCTAACCTAATTCTTGCTGTTGGATCAAAGGATATCCATGGCCAAATAATGTCCTATTGCTAGTCACTTTTTTGTCTGCAAATGAACTGGGGTGAAACCAGTATGTGGACTGCTTTCCTTTTTAGCACCCATCAAATAAGCAGCTGGGGCTACTGAGAGGAAGATGTTAACTGACCCCCAAGGCAGGACCAGGTGCTAAAGAGCTGCCCCTTCAAAGATGATGAACAAGAGAATGCCGTGTCACTGCTTGGTCCATTTCTGTACTAGTGCTGACAAGTGGGAAAGCTGGGATCCAAATCCAAGTCTGAATCTCCAAAAGCCCATGTTGAAGCTGTTCTTGTTGCTGAAATTACTGAACCTCTGTCACATAGAGGTATTTTACATATTCAACAAATTGTTTATTTTTTGTTGTATGCCTGTTTTTGTCAGGTATTATACTGTGCTAGGTGCTAGGAATATAGTAGTGAAGGAAACAGCCAGGTAAATAAATTCAACCTTCACTGAGCCTACATTCTCTAAAGGACATGTATTTTTAAATTTAATCCTAATAACTATTTGTGTGTTTGCATGTAGTTATATGTATACACACAAATGCATGTATCTAGACATATATGCATGTGTAGTTAATCTTGTTTTGCACTTGAGAAGAAGAATGCAGTGATTTATTCAAGATTGCTTAATTAAGGATTGTAGAACTTGAATTCGAATCCAGATCTCTGCATCCTGGATTATTTCCACGTAATTACACTGTCTTCTGTTCATAAAATGAGTGGAAAATAAGGTTTTGCTGTAAAAGGTGGGCTCATCTCTAGGGAAATAACCAAAAAACCACCTCCTTCAATACTCCCAACAGTGTGGCAGTTTGTGTGCCCGTCCCACAGATTTCTAAGAGTCAGACAATGAATTCCTTTCTGTGTATTATTCATCATAGTAAACTTCAGCTGGATGATCACTTTTATTTGTCATTTGGAAAATTGCCTGTGTTTTATTATTTGTTTTTGGCAGGATCCAATGGAGAAAGTGAAAAGTAAAGCCATTGGGCTGGACTGCAGAGCTGGTTGTCAAGGGTCATCTACAAGGTCAGAGGTAAGCTGATATGCAATGGTACGATGGCATTCACGGCACTACGCAGTTCTCCCTTTTCCTTGAATTAACGTGGTGCAATGCAGAGTGTGTAAAGACATCCAGACTAAAGTGCTATTCTAAGACCTTTGCACCAATTCCCTCTCGGAATCACTCAAAATGGAGAAATGAGAAAGTCATGAACTTCTTTTTTGATGCAACTGGGAAAACAGGTTACCCCAAATCACAATATAGGAGAAAGGGGTGGCAATGGCAGTGAAAATCAAATAGGAACGTGGAGAGACTGAGAAAGTCTGCTCTAGCTGCTAACGTCAGACAAATCTGGGGCGACACGGTAGGATTATCCTGAAGGCCCAAACCAGCAGCCTCTTGTTTGTAACCACTGGGAAGAGCATGTAGTCTGACTGCAGATGTATCTCTGGACCCCATCTGGCTGAGAGATGAAGCTCAGTAGGCAGAAGTGAATGAGAAAATCATCCAAACATGCCATAGATGTAAGAAGCAGCTGGTTGGTAAGAAAGAGTGGTCTGTTGGGCATGATGGCTCACACCTATAATCCCAGCACTTTGGGAGGCTGAGGTGGGAGGATCACTAGAGGCCAGGAGTTCAACAGCCTGGCCAACATGGCCAACCCTGTCCCTATTAAAAAATACAAAAATTAGCCGAATGTGGTGGTGCATGCCTGTAATCCCAGGTACCTAGGAAGCTGAGGCATGAGAATTGCTTGAACCCAGGAGGTGGAGGTTGCAGTGAGCCGAGATTACACCACTGCACTCCAGCCTGGGTGACAAAATGAGACTCCAACTCAAAAAAGCAAACAAAAAAATGTCAATCTCTTTACCTCTCTCTCACACACATATGCACACGCATGTGCACACATGAGAATTCTGCAATAAGAATTCCTGTTATCCTAATACATAGATAGACCCTGCTCCCCAACTTCTAGCAAATAGCTGGTCCAGGAAAAATTCACTTCCATCAAAGATAAATACTATAAAAAAAGGTGAACCAGAATATGATATATATACATATACTATGAAGGAGGGGGGAAGGAAACAAAAGGAAAACAACTGGTAGTTGATGGACACTCACCAGAAAGAAAAAAGTTCTCACAGAGCTGGTGGTCATTCTGCTCAAGCTCATTGCCTTTACAATCATTTTAAAAAGCAGGCTTTCTCTGAAACAGTAGCTCAAGGCAGAGAGGCACTAGTTTCATGAAAATGGGCAACACAATAAAAACAATGAAATATAAACTGCCACAACTCGTGAAAATAGTGAAAGAAAAAAGCTGCTGAGATAGCAGAAGGCACATAAAAGCAGGCAAGAGTGAGAAAGGTAAGCACACAGTGGGTACTTACGCAGGATGAGACAGACACGAGGATGGAGACTAGAGAGCCCACGTAAGCCTCACTTGTGTCTTTAGAAAAACCAGAAAGGACCAGAATGAAGGAACAGAGAGTATATTTTAACATCATAATTCAAAAAAGGTTTCTAGAAATGAAAGAGGAATCGAATTTACACATTGAAAAGGGAACACTGGGAAAAAATGACACAGGACAGTCAACATCCAACCACATCCTGGCGAAGTGACTGGCTTCCCATAGAAAGCCTCTGGGGCTGGCAGACAAAAAGATCAAGTCACTTGTGTATAGAGAGACCATGAGCTAGTCCCAGTTTGCTTCTGTATTGTGTTCCACCCCACTCTCAAAAGTGTCATGACTTACACAAAAAAGTTATAGGATTGCCTTGCTTAAATGAGGAAAATAATGGAGGGGAAGTAAGGCATGGCTCTAGACAGCTCCACAGCAACGTAGCAAATACATAAGTAAAAACTCCTATGAATCCTCAAAGTTTAAGCCCCCCCAATTTATATTTACTACTTAACCAAATAGCCATTCAAACGAAAACCTCTTTTTGGTGTGTACGAATCAAGGAGCATAATTCTCCTAAGTCCTTCTTGAACAAACTGCTAGAAAACAACCTTCAGCAAACCAAGAAGGGAGAAGAGGATGTGCAGCAGGTGTGCCCCAATTTAAAAGCATTTCTTTCCATCCTTTCTAAGATGTTCCCCCCTGATACTCCATATTTCAGTTAATGAAATCTCAAAATCTGATTAAGTGGCCAACTGGGAGTTGTCCTAGTCACCCCATTCTCCTCATTCCAACATCTCACTAGTTCAGTAACTCCTGTCAAACTGTAAAGCGTTCTCTCAAATCTTTCCTCTGCTTTCCATCTCTGTTGTCACGCCTTAGTTCAGGTATGAGTCATTTACGTCTAGACGATTGCAATAGTATCTTAGGTGCAGGAGCAATTTTAAAACATTTCACAACTGGTACCACACAGGTGCTGAGCATTTAGAAAGGATACCAGTCGTAAACAGTGGCCGCGCACACTGGTACTCATCAGCTGTCTTTGGCCCTTGGCTAATTGAACTCCTTGCCTGCAGTATCCACAATCTCCAGTCCATCGCCCATATTGTAGTTATGATTTATCTAAAGCCTAAAGTTGATCATGTCACTCCTTAAGTTTCTTTACTAGAGTTCTGTTCCGTTACCTGCAGTGTTGTTCAACGTATGAAATCTAAACTCTTTGGCATTGTGAATAAAGTCTTTTAGGACATGGTCCCCACCTAATTTTTAAAGTTGAAAATCTTCTCACTCTCACATTCAGTACCCAACAACCACTCCGGACTTCTTGCCATTTGGTAAATGCACCAAAGACTCTCTGAGATTCAAGTGTGTGGTTGACACTGTCCTACCTGGAACAGGAATGGAACCTACATTTATTTCCCTAAAAGGTCCAGATTCTGGTTTCAGAATCGCATCCGAGTGAGAGAATCCACATGGGATAAGTTCCAGGGCTGAGCAACTTGCCCAACAGGCAACCAGCCAGAGGTCGCTTCCTCCTCGTTTTCTTCCCATTTTGAGTTTTCCCTGTTTGTTTAACAACCAGCCACGTTATACTATAGACACACTTCATAATTCTTTTGATTAGTTGACTGACAAGAGAGTCCCTAAGGAGTGGATTCTGCCAGTGATGCCATTTCCTGTTGTCTGTAACACATCAGCGGCCTCTCCCACCTGACAAGGCAGGGCTGCCTCGGGGAGTCTGTACTGAGTCCACTGGTTCACTCATCCGACAAGCATGTATTGAAAACCTCGGTCACATACGGGGTTGAGAATGATGTGGTCCCTGTCCTTATGAGCTTTCTGTCTAAAGTGGAGGGAGACAGCCAGCAGGAAACAAATGAATGTAAAGTGTGGCAAGGAAAGAAACAGTTTAGTTACGGAGAATAAGCAGGAGAGTCTGCATGGTAGGAGGTCACCGGAGGCCTCCCTGAGTAGGTGATACATAAACTGAGGCCTGAAGGATGAGAAGGCAACAGCCACACAGAGAGTGAAGGGAAGAACGTCCTACTAGGCAGAGAGCTAGTTTTCACTGAGAAAAGCAAAAATGCAGTGGCTTTCTCAGTTCAGTGTTTCGAAACAGCATTGCATCCACTTATGTGAGGAGGGCAATCCGTGTGGCTTGAAGATATCTGTACCCTCTTAGAGAAAAATGAGATAATCCAATTTTAAGTATACTTGTGAATGGAAAAATCACATGTAGGATCCAGTTCTCCTAAGTGTGCTTTGTATAAATTTCCCTTTGCATGTCTTTATGTTGTCCTCCCCATCTGGCGTGCTCACTACTAACCTCATTCTTCTACTGCAAAATTCCTGCTGCTCTTCGGAGCTCTGGTCTAGCCTTGCCTCCTGTGATGAAACCCTCTCTGACAGCTCCAACCTTCTGTGCTGGGTGTCTTCTCTGAGCCTCTGCACCTTCCTTGTCTTCCTGAGTGAGTATCACTTATGTATTATTTTCTTCCATGGGTACACATCTCACTTGTTTCCTATGATTTAAGAAGAGACGTGAAGCCTTTGTGTACTAGCCTGCGATTCTTCACCCAGTGTCTGATGGCTCAAGTTATAACATATGTTTAACAAGCAATTTCAAATCAGGGGAGACTGCCCACCTACCTCAGGAATTCTATACAGCCAAAATCCAACAGAGCAAATAGGATCCTTGCAGTTTTGAGGGTGTTTTTTATGAATGAACTCGAACAGATGGATATATAGATGAATAGATACAGAAAAATGAACAAAAGTCATATTCTCTCCTTTAAGGGGGTAACTTACTACACATTCCATGTAAACAAAATCTATAGTAAGACTTCCTCAAATAGAACTCAGGGACCAGTGTTATGAGAAAATTCCCAACGTTAAGAACAAATCCCAAACTACCACTCCAAAAAAATAAAAAGCAAAGGTCCACTCATTTTTACAGTACAAAAATTTTATTTTTTTTTTGTTAGGATAATTTAAAGTTTAAAACTGAAGTAGACATATTCATTTTACAAACAAGATACTCTTTAAGACCATTAAAAACAGTAAACAAAAAAGCTGTCTTTACAAAAAGCTCTGTGCATAGCAACTTTATACCGTATATAACTGACAAAGCAAAACAATAAAATGAAACTGTACAGTTTGAAAATGAGACTTCACTGTACAAAAGGGTAGAGAAGTTAATGGTTTTTAAACCATGCATATTGAAGTGTGTAAAGAAAAACCGAGAATTACAATGCTATAACAAAAGAATGAGATAAATAATGAAGTAAATTGTCCCTTTAAATGAAAAAGAAATCTTACACAGCTCCTCTTACAAACATAGGATAGAGTTTGTAGTTAACTATAGAAATACTTGTATTCCAAGTGGCACAAAAATAACCTGGGGAATGACCGAATAGCAATGACTAATGAGGACAGGGTAGCTTTGTTTTTAATTTAGTACACTAAAAATAATCCTTACACACATTTGTACAATTAAATAGGTCTGTTGCTGCCAGGGTTCTAGCTGAATGGTCAAAGATGTCTGGTATTTAGTTACACGCATTTTTCGGTGTAAAGCTACCAACAAATTCTACAGTCATTTTGAAGACAGTACTTCACTCATCTTCATGCAAGAGGAAAATTCACAGGTTCTAAAAGCAATGCTACTGAAAAAAACATTTCCTTATGTTGGATTGGCTCAAATCCAGGGCTAAACATGCTTAATTTTGTTCTGCCTTCACTTTTGGAAGGTAACGTTTGTATTCCACACATTCTTCCCCTTCCATCAATCAGTCTCACTGGGGAACTTTTTCTCTTACTTTTCCGTGTATTTTGGCGCTTTAAGCCCTGACTGTGAGGGACTGTCAGCAGTAGTTATAAGCATGCCAGGTTTCTAAAACCTTGGATTCTCATGTGCATAGAAATAATGTAAGTCATAGTGGGTCATTCCAGAATGGATTAAAGGCAAATAAGACAGTTGGAGCTGGATAGGTGTGGGGCTGCATCCATGGGTCAAAGAGAAGGTATGCAGAATTAATGAGGTCATCTAAAATTGGCTCAGATGCACTCATGATGTTTTTCCATGAGTGCTGCATCTATTTCTAATGCTGAAATCCCAACCCAGAGCCCCAAACTAAGTCTGTGTATAGACTCTACTATGGTGCTAATGAGTCAGGAGAACCCCAATGTGGAAACAAGTGACATCCTCATTGGCAATCCAAATATGCCTGGATATGTCTCCAAGGATCACATAGGCTTTCAGGAATCAACCTCTGTTAGCAGCTAAGGCAAGGTTCTTCCTCCCTAAGAGCTAGTCACAGCAAAGTGAAGAGCCCAACAAAGGGCTAGGTAACTGTGCTGCATAGAATACAGATGTCCCCAATCTCTGGATCTCCCACGAATCAGGTCTTCCCTTTCTTTCAACAAAAGAAGATGGGATTAGGGCTTTTGATATCCCTCTCCCATACCCCATCTCATTCTTGACTAGAAACAATGATGAGTGGGATAGCTGTGTTTTTCAAGAGAGTTTAATGCCATTAAAGAGGAAATTTACAGAGAGAGGAAAAGACCTGGATGTTCTGAGACTGACTCTTAAGAGTCCATGAAACAGAGTTATCTTCTCCAAGTCCTGTTTCTGAAGTTCTATGGGGCTATGTACCTCTGTACTGAATCAGGCACCCAAAGAGGAGGGAGTGGTGGGGTTCTGGTGAGGAAAAATTCCCAAAGGGTCCCTTAGTTAAGAATAGTCTGTGGTTTTGGCTCTGCCAGAAGGTGAGACACTTCTTTCCTTGGGATGCTGAAAGCCTGAGACACACTCAAACATGGGAATTCTCTGGTCTGCTCAGGGGAAAATGTTGAAAGCTAATAGGAATTTTAAAAAAAATATTCACAAAACCGGTGGACTACTTAGAAATCAGACGGAGCTGGGAATGAATTGATGGGTTGGAATATTTTTGCATGTGCTAGAGTCTCTGTTTCTGCATTCTGTTGTTCTGCATTATGTTGTTCTGTTCTTGGGTCAATAAAATGATGGAAAAGGGGGGATGTAGGACAGGGGATAAGAATCTAGTAAGTAACTGCAGTAATAATCACACACCTTTAAAACTTGGTACTACATGTTTGCATCATTTGCATTTTACATCAGGAAGAGAAATTCCTTTCTCTTCCAAAAAAAAAAAAAAGATCTTAATTTCTACCTCTACTTACAATAAGTTACACGTTTATTTAAATAATTGTAAAACATTTTAAAATTTTTCCCTTTTTTTGTTCATTTTCTGTTTAAAGAGATTAAGCTATAAGCAAACACACATACAACATTTCATCATTCGATTCAGGTTTTGTTTTAAGAAAGTCTCCCATGCTGGTACCCTGTTTTGTTCAATTTTTTTTCTGCATAAACTAAATTGGTATCTGAAAGGCTTCATAGAAAATAGAAACTTTCAACTTTTTTTTTTCCTACAAAGAAAAACAAATAGTATCCAAAATATTAAGCATTAATTGTTTGCCAATTTTTTTCTTAAATATTTTACAAACATAGGAAGGTGGTTTTCATAATGTTCATAACAAAGAATTGCATTTCTGCTTTTAGCACTGACTACGTCAATGACATCTTTTGTTCTTGTCCCCAAGAGGGTCAGTTTGTGTAGCCACCGTCAGAGCTTTAGGAGGACGTGGGACCAAGATGCCGGCTCCTTGCAGACCCAAGTGTGTCCATCATGTTCGTGTGGGGGCACTGCTCCCCCCGTCAAAGAGCTCATAGTGCTTTCTTCATTACTGGTCCATCAGAGTAAGTAGTTTTGTGCTATAAGAAAGCAGTTCTTCTTTACATTGGGGGTACAACAAGTCCAGTCATGGCTGCAAGGAAAGAGTGGCACAGGAATGAGATGTGGTGACTTTTTATGATCAAGGCTGTGACACAGAGTGAGGGACATGGGATGGGAATGATAGAATCTGATGCGATCCAGGGAGACGGTGCCCTCAGCTGATATGAGGACTGGTTCTCCAGGTTTGGTCTAGCAGACAGCCCATTAAAGGCACTGAAGCATTATGGAATCACTGAAGTACCGGGAAACCTTATTGAAGTTTTCCCTGGGAGGCCAGGAGTCACATTTTGTTTTATATTAATGGGTTGTATAAATGAGAGAACAGATGTAAACATGTAAACTAAACTGTAATATATGCATGATATCTTTTTTTATTTGACTAAAATACCAAATTATACTGCTCCAAATCACTTAGTTGGAACAGGAAACAGAAGTCCACGTGCCGAGCCTGTTGATCTACCAGGGCATCATTTACAGCAAACGAGGCTTTTTATCCACCCTACGCTTCTTTGGTGAGTGCTTTTTTTTTTTAGTTCATCTTCCTTTGGTACTCACTGCAGATGTGTGATGCTCACTGCTAATGAATGCTGATTACTGCACTAGAAGACTTCATTTAGTTTATCAATTCCCACTCTCTCTTATTTTTAAGCGGAACCTTGCTCTGTGACCCAGGCTGGAGTGCAGTGGTGCCATCTCAGCTCACTGCAACCTTCTGGGTTCAAGCAATTCCCCTGAGTAGCTGGGACTACAGGTGCACGCCACCATGCCTGGCTAATTTTTATATTTTTAGTAGAGACGGGGTTTCACCGTGTTAGCCAGGCTTGTCTTGAACTCCTGACCTCAGGTGATCCACCCACTTTGGCCTCCCAAAATGTTGGAATTACAAGTGTGAGCCACTGTGCCCAGCCCCCAGTTCCCATTCTTCATCGCCCTATGTAAATGCAGTAGTCCAATTATTTCTCCCTCCATTGAGTCGAGGATTTGGACAACGCCCATCTGGGTGGAAGGACTTCTAAGGGTTTCCCTAGGTGCGATAAATAAAGCAGCACCACCACAATGTGGAAAAATCCCACAGCAAAAATATTGCTCATGCTCACACTTTGAGAACATGTGCCCGTGGGATTTTCATGTTCTTGGAAAATGGCAGACTAGTTTCCTCGCATCATAATCTTTAAAATCATATCTAGCGTTTGATTCTTTGCATTTTATTATCTACATTGCATCGAAGGAATTATTAGATATAATAGAAGCATTTTGCTGAGGGTTGCTTATTAAGCTTCCAAGGAAATGGCTGAAATTCTCTCCGTGTTTCTCAACCCTTCCATCTCTCTCTCCTCTCTCACATTCTCCGCCTCTTTTTTTCCACATCACCTAGTCCTCTCGGACAGAATTGTCAGCCATCTCTTTCCCTGCCCATACAGCCTTTATTGAATGTTTGTGAGATCTGGATTAAGGTCTTACACAGCTAGCAAAGCCTTAATTATTTTTGCCTGTATTACTATATATTGAATCAATGTAACTTTTCAATAAAGGCGGTTCAATTCTGGACACTCCCTGATGATTTAGAGATACAGCAACCCTAGGAATTATCCCAGAGTGTAGAAGGTTTTTTTTTTTTTTTTTTCCTTGGAGGGAGCTGGAAAATGAATCATAGTATGTAATATTATCTCCACAATCTATGCTCATCAACTGGAAGTGCCTGATAAATGAGGTAGAAGGTGGAACATGAATGCTATAAGTGGAGCTCTCTGGCAGTGGATTTCTGACTCAAATTCTGAAATTTGTCTATTATATTTAAAACTCCTGGTTGGGCATGGTGGCTCACGCCTGTAATCCTAGTACTTTAGGAGGCTGAGGCAAGAGGATCGCTTGAGCCCAGGAGTTTAACACAAGCCTGGGCAACATAGCGAAAACCCATCTCTACGAAAAATACAAAACTTAGTCAGGCATGGTGATACATGCCTATAGTCCCAGCTACTCAGGAGGCTGAGGTGGAGGTCAAGGAGGTCAAGGCTGCAGTAAGCCACGATGGCACCACTGTACTACAATGTGAGTGGCAGAGTGAGATCCTATCTCAAAAAGAAGAAAAATCCTCACCCCATTCCTTTTTCTGGGCGCTCAGAGAGACACCAAAAGGGCTTATGGAACAGCAGAGTTGCTCAAAGAACAAGATCCCCTATATAACCCTTCCTCCTAGTCCCACATCCAGACTGGGTAGGCTTGAGCTCTGCTAGGTGGGGACTCTGACTTTGCTTGTAGAAATCATAGCCAACAGACAGAAAGCAATAATCTCCCTTTGAACCAGGTGGAAAGTAGGCAGAGCACAGGCTCTGGAGTCCAGATGTCTGGGTTCAAGTCATCAGATACTTCCTGTGTAGCCTTGGGTGAACCGCTTAACTAGGAATCATGACAATGGCATGAGTTGAAGGAGATACTTCTTGTAAGGCACTCAGTTTGGCACCTTGCCTGTAGTGCTCAGGATAGTTAGCAAGCCTCAGAGAGTATGGGCAGCACATGCCTTTGCAGACAATGCTATCTAGAGAAAGGCCCCTCCCCAGCCTGTGGTGACTCAGGCACTCAGCCCACATTTTCACCCTCCCACTGTCTTTCTCTAAAGAGATGGAGCTCCCTGTCCAGCAGGACTCTGAGAGCCCAGGAATTTTTTAGTTCAGTGACTGCATTAAACGTCAGCTTGGCTTCTTCCCTCTCTCTACTCCAGGGAACTTCACAATGCTGGACATTGAGCTTCCAAGCATCTGGTCTAAAACGAGGAAGAGCAGAAGGTACGATCCCTGAGGACATCATGCCTCCTCTCAGCCAGGCTGTGGGAAATATCTGTTATCTTGCCTAGACCTTCACATAAATTAAGTCTGTAACAACCCAGCCTTTGGGGATAGCTATTGGTTTTCTATTTAACATGCTGGGAAAATGAGGCTCTGAGAGGATAATGGCATACACAGATTCACTCGGCCAGGAAAGAGCTGAACTAGAACTCCGCACATGGCTGGTGACGTCATGGCCAGCGCCCTTCCAGTGGCTAATACCTTTACGGTTGTCCTCAGGATTCTCTTTTATTTCTCCACATATCACTTAATATTTTCATACATTTTTTACAATTTCTTTTTAGGCTACTGCTCTAAATTGACAGGTGCTTTTCTCTCCTCCCACACCTCCTCCAAAAATTTTGTCTTTTAGAAAGACTACACATGGGGTATAGTGTATACTGCACAGGTAACTGGTGCACCAAAGTCTCAAAAATCACTGCTAAACAACAACTTATCCATGTCATCAAAAACCACCTCTACCGCCCAAAATTATTGAAATTTTCTTTAAAAATATGAAATTTTAAAAAATATTTTAGATATGGGGTCTTGCTGTGTTGCACAGATTAGGCTTAAGTGATCCTTCTGCGTCAGCCTCCCCAGTATCTGGGACCATAGTTGTGTGCCACCACATCTGACCCCTTCTTTTAAAGGTTCAAGTCACCAGAGGAATGTGGAGGGAATAGAAGGATTCAAATGACGTTTGGAACCTTGCAGTGGCTCTAGAAATGAAGCTAGAGCCTAGAGCCTGTGCCTACATGCAACTCACCAAATCATTGCTCCAATAAACCTATCAGTCAGGAATGTGCTGGTCAGCCCGAGCATCCTGAGGGCTGGTGACCAGAAGTTTGGGTAGCTGGGGACCCTGGAGAAGGTCTTCTGGCTGTTTCTGCTGCAGCTGCCCACAAAGGGAACCTAAGACCTAGCAAGGTTTCCTTCCAGCTCTTTGGGTTGATTCAAACCTGACTTCAGTAACACCACAGGAGCCTTGCTCATGCAGGAAGAGGTGGGGTGGGGATAACAGACCCTGGGAGTCTGTACAAAACTTGTCCTGGCCACCCTGTAGGCTGAGAGCCAGGCAAAACAGACGGAGCAGCTCTGACACAACCAGCTCCACCTCCCTGCGAGAGAGGAGGTGGGGAAGGGGTGGCACGTGGAAGTCAAGTATGCTTTTTTCAAGTGAACCTGAACATATCTGCTAAGTGGCCAGGAAGGAGGAAAGGGTTGCATCCATCCCTTCTTCCTCCTGTCCAATGCAGAGGAAAGCCTGCACACCTCCTTGGTCTGTTTCAATTTGCATTTTTGCCAGTAAGACTAGTTGGGTCTGCACTCAGTTTAAGGTCCATGAATAAAACCAGAGAACTTAAAAAGAGGAAACATCAACACTGAAGAGATCGGAAAGTACAGTGAATATTCAGCAATCATTTTCATTTCCCCACCTGGAGATGAAGGTATCATGGAAAAAGCTCTGGGCACATCCCCTAAGAATGGGATGGAAACCACTGGTCTTTGATGAAAAACAGAGCAGGTGGAGACACTCAGATACAGGCTCAGCCTATTTCTCTATGAATTAGACATCTGGGGGAAAATCCCTGCCAAAGAATCCATCAAATTTCCAGATGTTTCCAACTACCCACACATTGGGTGGCATATAGACCCAGCTGCTTTGTCTAGTTAAAAGGAAAAGAATTACCAGCAATGTTTCTAAGTGCTGCGTTTTCCATTCTGCTTTTGACAGTTTGTCATGTCACTTGACTTCCAGAAAACACCATCATCTCCAATGTTGGGATGGCACAGGAACCTAAGGTAACTCCCAGAGCTCTGCTCAGCCACAAGATGAGAATGACCTCTTACAAGTGTCCCAGAATAAATAGTAACTTACACTCTACCACCAAACCATCAGGCAGATGCCATCCCAAGGACAGCGCAGCCCATCCAAGGTTCCCCATCAAGCACTGCTGACCTCACAGGCTTTGATCCACTAGGGATTAACGAAATCTCTTCCCTTTTTAGTTTTACCCAACGCTGCTTGTTGTAAACATTTTTGTGTCATGACATGAGAGGAGCAGCCTAAAAGTAAAGTGGGTTGCAAGTGAGCCCCAGTCCTCAGCAGTTTCCAATTTGCTCTTTTGTTGTTGGCTGCCCCCCATCCACGATGAGATGATTCGATTCTCATATACTCATCACATTTGTGTTATGTCATGCCATGTTATATTTTAGAACATTGCTCAAAAATGGGCTGGATGGATGACGTTAATTTTTGTTCTTAGAAACTGTATGTCTTTTCCTCTCTTTTTCTCTACTCTCCACAATGCCCTACTCAGGCACCTGCCATCAATTTGACTTGCATGTAACTAGAATTCACAGAACTTTTTGGTTGCTCCTGCTGGCTCCTGTCCACGTGTGCCAAGAGGACATGCAGGCACTGTGACAGTAAGCAGAAAGCACCACATGACATCCTATGGGGTGGGTGACTGAGAGAGAGTGGAATGGCTTCGTGGATAGCATAGGGCTAGGAAGTCCAAACACTCCTCATTGTATGTATGGCTCTACCATGGTTAATTCCATGACCTGCAGAGTTTGTTCATGTCTGTTTTACCCCATCTTGCTTTGTGTTATTATTTTTTGAGATGGAGTTGTGCTCTTGTTGCCCAGGCTGGAGTGCAATGGTGCGATCTCCACTCACTGCAACTTCCACCTCCCAGGTTCAAGGGATTCTCCTGCCTCAGCCTCCTGACTAGCTGGGACTACAGCACCCCCAAGCACACCTGGCTGATTTTTGTATTTTTAGTAGACATGGGGTTTCCACATCCTGACCAGGCTGGTCTTCAACTCCTGACCTTCAAGTGATCCATCAGCCTTGACCTCCCAAAGTGCTGGGATTACAGGCGTGAGCCACCACACCTGGCTCCATCTTGCTTTCCGATGGAGCCCTTGCCTGGCTGTGTGAGTCATTCATGTCCCATGATAAGAAGAGGAAAGTATTTCTTTGTAGATAAATGGCTGGAGCTATACAATGATGTACTGTTGGCTCCTACTTTGCCACCACTAGGGTACACTGTGTCATGTGTCTCCCCAAAGTAGAACCCTCACCTACCTCTGAATCCATTTCCATTGCCACTGGAGCAGGCAGGTGAAGGGGAGCCTTGGGGCCTGATGACAGGGGCAAAGGCACTCTTCTGTTTGACAGCAGGAAAAACTGAAGAGGAAAATGGAAGGATGGAGGATGTACTGGAAGATCCAACGGTGGGACTTGATGACATGACTGGAAAGCAAACACACAATCCTCGTTTAGAAATTAAGATGTTCCTTCAGTTCACACATTTGGCATACATTTGAGAAATTGTTAATTTCCAGGCATTGTTCCAGATTGCACTATTAAAAAAATTTTTTGAATGTGACAACATTCCTACCCTGTCCAGTGGGAGGAAGAGACACATAAAACAACTAATATGGCAATGATCCTATTAGAGGAAGGTACCCAATGCCCAGGAGATACAGACAGCAGAGGGCTCTTCTGCTTGGGAGAATTAGCAAGGCGTCTTCAGGAAGTGATGTTGGACCAAGTCTTCATTCATGAGTAGAAGCTTGGCAAGACAGAAGAAGAATGACACCAAACATGCTTGAAAAATCATCAGATCTACCCAGCAATGGAAATCACTTTTATACGCTACGGAAAGTCCTATCCGGGAGCTATATGCCTCCTCGGTACCTCCTAAGGCTCCAGGGGTTTGGTCTGTAGGGTTAACGTCTTCTCAGAGTGCCATCTCTGTGGGCCACTTCCTCATTAAATGTAAAAGATTATTAACATTCATAAGATTGCCTCCTTCTCCCATACTTTCAGTGCTCCTGGGAAGTCTACCTGCAAGTCAGTCTCCACTGACATGATGTTTAGAAAAAAACACCAATATTAATGACATTAACATTAAAATGACTTAAGGGAAACCAAAAGCTGAGTGTTGTAATTTCCAAGAAAAATAAAAGCAGTTTACATGATGAAGTACTCCACCAAATCACATCATGCAAGATGACAATTTTATCTCCTATGTTCAACTTACGAGAGGGGTAAACTAGAGTACACAAGGGTAAAACTCTTAGATACAACACCTTATAGTATAAGGTCAAGTTTTAGCCACTTGTATTAGCATAATTCCCAGAATTTTGAACCATCCAAGTCACATGACCTGATAAAAGTATTGCTGGAACCTAATGACAAAGCTCAGCAGTGCTAACTCTAGCTCTGTATTTTCAGTAGACTGTCTTTGAAAATGAGGACATGGGCGAGACTTATGACTGAAAGACCAAGTACAAGGTGAACTCGAGGTCAGATGTCCATGGACAACTCTACCCTCATTTCCCCTCCCTCCCTACAAAAATACATTGTGGGCCATGTCTATCCAATCGCCTGTATAAAGCACTTATGTAGCACACCTCCCATATGATGTCTTTTATGGCTAAACTAAAATCCAAAGACTTGAAAAGAAGAGCTTTCTCTAAAAACTTCTTATCCTTAAAGTAGCCTTGATTTAAGGAGCTATGCATGTGAGCACATAGGGGAGCATCACACACTGGCTTCTGCTGGGGGAGCTAGGGGAGGGACAGGGAGGTTGGGGAGGTTGGAGAGGGGATAGCATGGGGAGAAATGCCAGATGTGGGTGACAGGCGGATGGAGGCAGCAAACCACATTGCCATGTATGTATCTATGCAACAAGCCTGCATGATCTGCATATGTACCCCAGAATCTAAAGTACAATTAAAAAAAAAAACTGGAAAGGAGAACAAAGTTCTGGAAGAATCTCATGTAATACTTGAACATGTAAATGAATAAAAGCATTGTTGGGTTAATTCGCATTATAAGACAGGACACAGGGTTAAGCATTAGGAGTGGGTCTTATTCATGGTTCTGAGCAAAATCTCTTCTAGCCTTGGGTTTGGCATTAGTGAAATAGAAAAACAAAAGACAAAAAGAAAATCCAAAGCAGAAAAGCCCCAACTAAGGCACAGAATTAGAGGCCAAAGAGAAGCTGAGACTTAGTAGGTCCTGATTCTACCATATTCCAATATCTGCGATACTACATAATCCCTGGGGGCCCCAAAATAGTGCCTTGGTTTCTGTGTCTTCAACAGCAGAACCTCCTTAGACATCACCATTGAAGAGATTTTTATGATGTGAATTAGGCATTCCCACACACTCCATTCCATTTATATACAGCAAATGACTCACTAGTACAGATAATTATTTTCTAATAACAGATTTCAATGGAAAGTAGGGCCCATTAGATCAAAAATGGTTCCCTCACAGTGGGAGGAGAAAGCTTTACTGAGTAACATGAAGGAATTGTTGCAGAGTTGAATAAATACTTGCCTGTTTTAAATATTTCTTACAACAATTTCGTAAAAATGCCAAAATGCATTCAAATTAATTTAAATTTTGATGCAACTATAATAAAACTACTAAAAGGAATTTGAATTTATGCATTTTGGTAAACACAATTACTGTGTTTGCTTGTTTCAAAAAATAACACGGTAAGAGACAGGAAGCTTTGTTTAAAAATTTTCTTACATAGTAAGAAAACACTTATCTTCATCTGTGAAATCACAGTTGTACTGACACAGAAATAGACAGATCTTTAGAGCACAACAGAGTTCAGAAACAGACCTGGGTATAGATGGGAATTAATACTTAATAAAGGTGACATTTCATATTAATAGGAAAATAAATGCATGGAAAAATACCCTTTGGAGACTAAGTTTAGAGTACTTCCTCATGTTAAACACTGAAGTAAATCTGAATAGATTAAAAAGTTATTTTTAAAAGCAGAAAAAAGTGCTAGTAGAGATATTAGGATGGTTAGAAGTTTACAAGATAGATTTGCCACATAATGAAAAACTTCTACCACAAACGCAAAAAGGCAAATGACAGATTAAGAAAAATATTTGCAACACATATTTAGATATGCTCATATCCTCAATAGCTCATAAGTTTTCATAAGTTAATTGGAAAAAGAAAAACACCCCAAGAGAAAAATGGGCAAAGGACATACAAAAAGAAAATCAGAAATAAAAATGACCGAGAGAGATCCATATAGAAACACTCAAACTGGCTCATAATAAAATGCTAAAGAAAACAGTAACAAGATCTTATTTTCCACTTACTAAATACATAAAGAAAAAATTAACAGGGTGGGGAAACATACATTCTTTCTTTTCTGAGGGAAGAATTAACCTCTCTGAAGGGACGTTGGCAATATCTATCAAAGTATTTTAAAATGTGCACATCCTTTGACCCACTAATTTAATCTCTAGAAATTAATCCCAAGGAGATAGTCACAACTGTGCCAAAAATAATAGGTTCAAGGGCATTTTTATAATAATGAAAAATCGGGAAGTAAGTGACCCATAATAGGGCACATAATATTTAGTGCGTGCAATAGAATGCGATGTCAATATTAAAACTAATGTTGTAGAATATTTAATCATATGGAAATAGATACCTCTTCAGATGAGAAAAACAGATTACATAACACACATATTAAGCTCCCTTTACTTTTTAAAAATAAACATAGCAAAAGTCTAGAAGGATGTGATACACACCCAAAATTTCAGCAATGGTATCTCTGACCAATGGGATTATGAATATCCTTAAATGTATTGCTTTCACTTGTCCATATCTTCAGAATTTTCTACAACAAGCGTATTATTTTTAATACACAGTAGGAGAAACCAGTAAAGACTATTACATTTAAAAAAGACAAAATCTCTATTTCTTTTGGTAGAAATAAATAATACAATCTTTAGCAATAGGCATAATGGCATTTAAAAATAACTTTAACCTTCCTCTTTCACTTACTGCCTATACACAAAGTTGTCTGTTACACACTGCAACACCACTCCCCACCTGCCCCCACCAAGAAAGCTAGAGACAAATAAATCCTCACATTCCTGGAAGACGCTTGATAATTGCAGTCAACTTTTAAAAGCACACATCACCCCTCATATGTCTGTTCCCCATTCTTAGGACCCGGGCCTGTATCACTGACGGATTTGAGGGAGCCCACCTTCCTCTCTGACTTTGGTAATTTTACTGCTTTTCTTCCACCCTCTCTTTCATTGATCTTATGGCAGAATCTCATTAGTTGTGCATCAGAGCAGACGCTGCAATTTTCAAAATGTATCTATCCATGACTGGAAGGCTATCCTTTAAAAATTAACAATGGTTACCTCTGCATAGACACAGAGTGTGCCATTTTTCTTTCCTCCTTTTTACTTCTATGTGCTTTTCAAGACGTCTGTAATGAGAACATCACTATTTTAGTAGGTTTTCTTTTCTGAAGAAGTAGAAATATATCAGAATTCAAAGAGGTGGTTCTTATGGTGGGAGTATGCTTTCTTTTAAAAATTATTTTCATATGTTCTATGTTTTCTATAATTTTAATATTTTACTATAGAAAAATGTCTTAATATTTTTGAATTATACATTCAAAATAAAACGATAGAAGCCCAGAACATGGTCTAAGACTCTGAATGTAATGTAGGAATCTATGAGGACAGGTTGGATTCCTGCCTGTATGGATTCTGTCCCAAACTCTGCATAGGCTTGGTGGCTATTCTGCTTTGGAAGAAGTGGTCCCCATGGGTGTTACCAGCTTGTTAAATAGACAATCTTTTGGGACTGCAGAGAGAACCATTTCAGGAAAGTTGATCACATGTACTTCCAATTGAGAATTTCTCTGGACATCTCTCTCTCTATGGATAGGGGCCAAAGCAAAGGCAAGTACGTCTGGCCCAGAAATCTGTGTGAACATGGGGAGTTGAGGAAAAACCACTTTTCTTTGTACAAGGATGGATTGGCTTGCATAGTCTCAGCTGGAACTGAGACTATGCGCATATATCCTCCTTTGCATCGAGCCATTGCATTTTTTGGAGCTAAGGGGTCTGTCCGCATTTCATTATAACCCCCTATTGTCAGGAGTTTAGAATTCGGCTATAAAAACTTGCACTGAGCTGGAACTTGGCACGCTGCTACTGCCAGGAAGTGAAGTTTGTATGTAAGATTGAAAAAACATCTGTTTGGCCATTTTTTGAAGTAGTGCAAGAGCAAAAACAGTAAAGATGCAGGTTTCTGATACTCTACATAGGCTGTCATGCAAGTCAAACTTGACCAAGAAGCTTGGCTCTATTTCTTTCCTTTTTAGTGTATCTGGCAAGTATTTGCTCTGTGGCATGATCCAGCCACATCAGATGCATTAAAAAAAAATCATAGAATTATGTTTTCAGACACAAGCAACTGAATTGACAAAAGGTTTTCCCCTGGGCTTTTCCTTCTTGTATTTCCCAGAGAAGTAAAGACTTGGCCGGCTAGAAATACAGGTCAGGTGCTATTGTAATGAACTCCACTGGGTATTCAGTATTTTTGGAGTAGGGGAAGTTGATTGTAACGAATGCACTGTTTGGAATTTCATGGCTATCTTGCAACTCCTTCAGAACCTCCCTTCAAAAGTGAAGGTGCAAGCCATCACACCAGATCCAGCAGGTACAGGGAGGAGTTCTCCCGTCTCTCTTTCCTTCTCCCAGTTGGGCAGGGTGCCTTCCTCTTTTTTCTATTCTGTGTCCACCATCTCATTTTAATTGGTAATTTGGTTATTACTTTTCTTGTGGTAGTGGGTTTGAGTGATCATGAAATAGCAGTAGAAGGAAGTTGTCACTGATGGGAGTGGAAAGAGTTTCTACCAAATGAATTATTTAGGAAGAAATATTCAGCAATTAACACCTAACTGTATATTTTCATTCATCTTTTTTCTCTCCTTTCTTCTCCACCCTCTTCACTACCACACCACATACTGTATTATAAAAGTGATCATTTTTTATGTACAAAAACAACTGATTCAACCTCATTCATACATACATAAATTAGGAAGTTCCACTTTTGTAGACCAAAAATGGCCAAATAGAGGGAATTTCACATGGTTTAGCCTAATATTACACTATAAGTACATTAAATATTTCTTATATTATTGAATAATTTAAAAACAGTATTCTGAGTGTGATGATGTGATCTAGTCCCTTTTTTACTGGCTGTGAAGTTATTTAATAGCTCTTCATCTCTTACAAGGGAAAATGATGATGACTGTATCCATGTCACAAGGTTGTTGTGAGGTTCTGACTGGACTCTAGATGTCAACATGCTTTGTAAGCTGTAAAGTGGAATGTAATTAATCTTATTGATGTCCCTATTGTAACACTGTTTACACAATGGATCTTCTGCCATTGCATCATTTGTAGGAGTTGTTAAAGATGCGGTCTCTTTACCACACCAGACACCTTCTCCAGGAAGAAGCATGGGAAAGACCTCCCCAACATCTCAGTGACAGAAATAGCCACATTTCATCTGAGTTACTTTGAAAAATAATGTGTGGACATAAAATCTTATAACAAATAGTGGTTCTCTCTTTGCTTTAGCCTCTTGTAAACTCAAAACGAAATAAATGGCTCCCTTGAATAGACGAAATGGCATTAATGCTTGCCCTGGCATTTATCTAATTTCCTGAGCCACATTTGTTTGTTTTAGCGTATTTTCTTGTTAGACCCTGTTTTATACTTTCATATTACCTATTTGACTGCGAGAATTCCCCCAAACACTTCTTGGAACAAGATAAGGTAAAAACAAGTCAAGCAATCATTTATTTGTCTAGAACACTGTTATCTAATTAACTTGGGTCATCTGACAAGACACAACACAAAACTCATGTCTTTGCAGTAAGAAGATTTTCGTTGTACTAGAAGAACTGACCTCTACTACCCTTTGCTGCTTGGCTGTGTCTTTATCTCATCATGTAGAGTGTATGAATCCAACCGATAATCCACAAATAACTCATACATGTCTCCCCAGGGAACCGAAAGTCCAAAGACTGTGAAAGGCAGCTTCTGTGACATGTCAGTTCCTAGGCTATGGTGGACATGGCTGTGTGCTGCCCTTGACATGTCCTTGCTCTTGGCACAAGGAAACCACACTGGGTGAAAAGAGGGCAAGGTGCAGACTTGCAACAAGACCCAGCATTTCAAGAACACTCTATTCGATCACTTCAGCCTCTCCATTTGAGCTTGTCCCCTGGCCTAAAGTATTCCCTGGGTAGGTTTGAAAACTGTACTCTCTCAGGCTCCTGGGACCATTGTGTAACTTTCCAGCATTACCTTACCTCCCAAGGCAACACAAGTGGGGTTTTCACAACTTCCCAGAGCAGGGACTTTGCTACTAGACCACAGATTAACATGAAAAGGTTCTGTCTCAATATATCACACGATTGCATGCAGTCAACTTCCACCTCTCTGGAGGTACTGAAGGGAGGGGAAAACGAGGTCGCAAAGTCAAAAAAAAAGCATGGTACGATATACAAAATAACTCAAAGTCATCGAGTCTATGCCCAAATTATTAACCTGCTCTATTCTAGCTATGTGATCTTAAGTCAGAAAACTGCAGTGAAACCAAACTTCCTTGTCTATAGCATAAAGTTCTTATCGGAAAGTTCTTATGGAGATTTAATATTACATCTGCAAGTGCCTAAGAGTACACATATTGTTAACTGAAATGGAATCTTAATTCTTTGCTCCCACTTACATAGGCCACACATGCTCTTTCTTTATAAAAACGGAATTGTTTCAATCCTTTTCTTTCCCCAAAAGGCCTTGAGTAACCACGTAAGCCAAAGTCCAGCTAAGAGAAAAGAACAAAAAGCAGGAAGGACGCTTCATCAGGAAACTAGGCTGCTCCCTGACAAGTTAGGAAGATTTACAAATGCAACTTTCTCCCAAAAGGCTGAGTAGTCAAGCCCAGAGACAGAAAACCATGGAGGGCCAGAGGGATGGAGAGGTCACTTACTTCCATAAGGAGAGCCGGTGGGTGAGCCGTTTAGAAATCCTGGTGATCCTGGAACACCCAGGTTGGCCATGGGGACGTTGCTGTAACCATTCATACTGTTGCTGGAGGTACTGTAGTTAGACTGTTGAGGCGTGGAGCTGGAAGAGTATCCCCGCGGAGAGATGCTGCTTGTGTTGCGGATGTATCCTTGGCAACAAAGAAAAAGCCCAGGTCAATCAACAGGCATACACCGTCAGGCCACATGTTGCCAGCACAGGTCCACGTTGGCCCCAGACTACAGAATGCCACCAGCTGCCCCAGGCAGTTGTGGGAAGCGTGCAGTCCATCTTCAGCCTTTTAGACCTTCCTCTCTCCCCCCCATCTATGCAAGGCCGTGCCCTTGACCCTCCTCTTCATTCAAAGCTGCACTCAGCACCTCCAGCTCACACCAACGAGCAAATGGCTAATGGCAGTGTGGAGTTCCCTCTCCCGAATCATACTTCATATGACACTGGAGTCCAGTGAGATATGATTAGTGTCACTGAGAAAAGCGTTCTGTGGTCAAGTTAGGCTGGGCAGATGTTATGCGCTGTAGGATTTCTTGACGATTCATATACAGGAGGCCTAGAGAATAAATAAACTGGTTTGACTTTGCTAGCCTAGTGTTTGCCAGATTTAACATGCCGTAGCATCTCTTGGCAGGGCCTGCAGGGGGAGATATCTTAACCTCTCTGGGGCCAACTGTATTCTATGGAACAGTTTTAGAAATGTTAGTTCAACATCATTGCCATACCCTAGTTGCAAGTGGGGAATCATTTTCATTCAAAAAATGTTGATGAGTTTTCCTAAAATGTGCTACTCTTTGACCTAGAACTTTGGGGCATCAGCAGTGATTGTGGGGGACCCAGTCTATGCCTGGGATGAGGAAAGGAGTGAGAAATCACAGCACAGAGACATCGTATCATGTGTCCTGAAATAAAACCACTTTGATGAACTGTCTCTAAAATGATTTAGGAAACAACCCAAATTTGTCACCAGATGATAAAAAATTTGATGTTTTGTCTATGGGCCCCATGTCTACAAAAACAAACGTAATAATATGTCCTATCTATTTTTTTTTTTTTTTGAGACAGGGTCTCGCTCTGTTGCCCTGACTGGAGTGCAGGGACACAATCATGGCTCATTGCAGCTTCAACCTCCTGGGTCAATCTCTCCTCCCACCTCAGCCTCCCAAGTAGCTGAGACTACAGGTAAACACTACCACACCTGGCTAATTTTTGTATTTTTTGTAGAAATAGGGTTTCACCATGTTGCCTAGGCAGGTCTGAAACTCCTGAGCTCAAGCAATCTGCCCACCTCAGCCTCCTAAAGTGCTGGGATTACAAGTGTGAGCCACCTTACCTGGCCCACCTACTCTTTTGTAAAAACTTACCCTGGGCAAAAAAAGGAAGAATTATTTTCCAATGAATAAATAAAATTAGAGAAAAAAAACTATCCCAATGTTAAGGACTTCATTAGGAACATTTACTCCTTTTAAAAATCATTCATGACGGATTTAGACTTAGCACTTCAATCATAAAATCAATCTCAATGCAAAGATCTTTACACAATCTGCTTCACATGTAAGAGCACTGTTGTCTTATATTGGTTTGTTGTTATATATTTGTATATGAGATAACACAAAATAGGAGTTACCAAATAAAACCAAGCCATTCACTCTTGGTTACTAGGAAGAGAAATTTAGGTATCATAAATAATGGCAATCATCAGCTGCTTTCTAGTATTTAATCTGATAATTACAATAGCAGAAGCATAAATTTCTTTTCAGTTAATAGCTGTAAATCTATTTTCCATAAGCCCAAATCCTTCTAAATTCATAATACTCAATTCTTTCTTTTCTCTCTTTTTTTTTTTTTTGACAGGGTCTCACCCTGTTGCCCAGGCTAGAGTGCACTTTCACACTGCGTGTGCACTCATATTCAGCCTCAGCTCATGCACAGTGTGCCAGCACACCCCACTGCTCACTGCAGTCTCGACTTCCCAGGCTCATGAAATCCTCCCACCTCAGCCTACCGAGTAGCTGCAACTACAGGTACCCACCACCACACCTGGCTATTTTTTGTAGAGATGGATTTTCCCTATGTTACACAAGATGGTCTCAAACTGCAAGGCTCAAGAAATCTACCTGCCTCAGCCTCCCAAAATGCTCAAATTACAGGTGTGAGCTACCAGGCCCAGTCATAATATTCAATCTTCTTAAATATTTTCAGACAGTCTGCCTGGTACCTAAGAAGCTCAGACTCTAATAATGTATCATCTATAATCTTGAAATGATTGTACTGCCTATCTGTGGACACACTCTGTTGGACCTTTACGACTCAACCTCTGACTGCATCCACTCCAGCAGAACTTACTTTTTAAACGAATCAGACATAGTTGGATTTTGATTCTAAGAAAGGTGGTACCTTGATTATTTCCTTGTGTTGACTCTGAGATGCTGACCCCAAGCTGGCTGCCATAGGAGTTGATTCCCATCATGCCACTGTGTGCTGGAGAGCTGGAGAGGGCTGGAAGCTGGCTGGGATTCCTGGGGACGCTGTAGAGGGCTTCAGCAATGTCTGCGGCTCGCTTCAAAATGATGTCCTACAAAATGTCAGGCTAATGTGAGCATTCTATCCAGCATAAAGTGCAAAACTCAATAAAGGGTAGGATGTGAGTATCTCACCTGGTTATTGTGTGGTGTGCCATAAAGGGCTTCCACTAGATCGGCAGCTCTTTTCAACAGCATTTCCTGGACAACAAGCAAAGGTGGGATATTGTCAGAGGCAAAATCCAAAATGGCAAACAAAAGAAAATTATAGGTAAAAATGAGAAATCTACACATCCCTCCCAAAATGTAAGTAATTAGCGAAGAGGTCCTATATTTGGTTTGACAGGTAGAATACCATTTTACACATAAATCTCTCTATAAATACACATCTATGAAATTTGCCTCTATAAAATGGCTCCATAAATGGATGTATTACCAAAACAAAAAACAACTGAGAGTGGAGTTGTTTAAAACAATTGAGAGTGAAGTTGGTTAAAATTAATAATGTCATGGAAGTTCTATTAAATGCTACTTTCAGCCCATTCTGTTTTAAAAATCTAGTCCTCTAATTAACCAAATATTCTTAAAATGATTGATGGATTTGAGTTTAGCTGCTTGCCAAGGAGTTGTCCAGAGTACTGAAATTATCTTGACAATAACTTCTGCAAAATTTTCTTCTAATAAAGATGAATTCTTTCAATAATATTTCCCCCTATACGCTTTAACCAGAGAATTAGTAATCACAAATCCCTTTACTCTCATTTTGCCTTTTCCACCTCCTGTTTTTTCACAGCCTTTTAAATTGCTATTAACCTACTTTCCAGATAGCATCTAATTTAATGGCGGGACTAGGGATTTTTCCAGGAGGAAAATAAAGATGTGATGTAGAAGCAACTGTGGTGCTTAAATTTTATTCACAGTGTGGAAAAGAGAACACAGCATTTTATAATTTGTGTGTTTAAAATGCAAATACAAATGTGAAAATAGTCATCAGCTAAATGAGAATAAACTGATACACTTTTTAAATAAAGCTAACATCATGAGCCAAATTCATAATTTTATAAGGAAGTTCACTTGAAAGTGATGTATTTCATAGAAATTTTATACAGAAGCATTTTTCTCCTCATTAGACACCTATGTACATAGTAGACCTTCAATGAATAATATTGATTGTGGGTCCCTGCAATTATGGGTAAATAAAACATTTAAATACAAAGGAGTGGAAGCTTATACTTTTAACCAATTATGCAAATATTTATTTTCATAAAGGTGGCCATGTTTTATAAGCTGAATACTCCTGTTGTGTATCTGTTTTATAGGCTCAACTGTTCAGATTTCATATTTCCTAAGAGATTAATAAATACAACCATAATATATTTCAGAGTTAGCAGATATTTTATGTGCCTCTTATATCTAAAGCTTAGCCAAATTTCAAGGCCTAGTTAATTTTAATGGGACGTAAATGCCTGGATTTGTCTAAGTTTGCTGAAATTCTACACAAATGGCTTCACATGTCAATTTCCAAAGCACGTTACCTTGGCTAATCTCTCAGGATCTCCAGGATGCCTGGGGATGACCTTCTGCAGTCTTTGGAAGCCATAGTCTATAGTGGGTTCATTTAATGCTGAAAAAGAAAAATCCTCTCTCTGAGTTTGTATCCTGGCCATAAAGCAAACCTTCTAATTAATTCTTCCACAGGTAATAAGAAGGTTCTGGATGCATAATGGATGTAATCAGTTAGAGTTTTTGCTGTTAACACTGGTTAATTCACATCTTAATTTAGAATTTATAGTACTTTTATATCTTTCCATTAGAATAACATTTCAAAATTTCAGATTATTACAATGATCATTTCTGCTTTAAGTGTACATAAACTTCTCTGTTCACTATCAAATAAAGAAATACACGAGCAACCATATCTCGATTTCTTATGAAGATAATAAACTATTTTTATATTATTTTCCTTTCTCTCCTTCATCTCTTTCCTAAGTAGGACTGTATTGTCTATCACTTCTTCTAAATATCACTTTTTCTTAATCAGTCTCTTAAATACTTACATTCATACACATATAAACCTTCTATGAGCTTATTCTCATAAACCCTGTTTTTATGCATAATACGATTCCACAGTTTTCAATTATATTTAGTTACACCCACATCTGTTAAATGTCAGCTCCCCATCCCATCCCCACAAATACTGCAAATTTTATTCCACCACTATGCTCCCATTAAGATAGGGGCTGGCACATGGTAGGCACTTAGTGTCAGTAATTATAAAACAAGTGAGCACATTAATGAATGGCATACTTTAGCATTCCCACTATTCTAAAGAGTTTTCAGCATGCATTTTTTTCTTTCTCCTTCTTCCCTTTATTTTTAAAAAGTTTGTTTAAATTTCATTGTTTTAAAATTAATGCATGATTAAGGCAAAAGGTAGAAATAATAAAAAATCACCTGCATTGCTGTTATGCAGCAATAAACACAGTAATGTGTATTTCCTTTAATCTTGTTCATATATATTTTATAATGTATGTATGTATGTTATTATTTTATCAAAACAATACCTTTTTAAAAAAACTATTAAAAACATTAAATATAGAAGAAAAAATTAGCATAAACCCACTTAAGAAATGAGCCAGATTAACATTTTTTGCTTATATCTTTTCAGATCTAAACCTACACATATACCTAAAATTATTCAGAGACATACTGTTCACACTGTGACATAACTACTTTTCAGCCACTTAACAATATATCATAAACTTTCTCTCAGATCATTATTCTTTTATGACATTATTTTAAATTCTTGCATATTTTTCTATGACATGTTCTATAATTTATTTAAATGGCTTCCTAATATTGAGCATTTAATGTGACCCTATTTCTCACTATTATAAATATCAGAGAAATAATTATCCCTTGTGCATAACTTTAATTATTTCAATTGCAAACTTCTAAGAATTAGAATTACTGGACCAAAAATTATGATTTATATTTTGGGCCTTTCAGACACATATGGTCAAATCACTCCTCAGGAGAAAGGAGTTTGGTCTTCCTCCAGCAATGTACGTGCTCATTTTAAATTACATTTTTTTTTAGTCACCAGTGAGGTTGAAGAATTTTTTCTCATATTTGCTGATCATGTTAATTTCTTCTTTTATAACTGCTTATTAATACTTTCTGTACTCTTCTCTCACTTATAAAAATACTTTATATGTTGAGATTTTTAATACTCTGGCATCATGTTGTAATATCACATCCCAATTTATCCTTAAGTATTTGATGTATAGAAAGACCACCTCTACTCAAAGAACTGGTAGGTACACACACACACACACACACACACACAAATGTATATGTATATACACATATGTGTATACATATATGAATGCTTAAATTATTTAACTTATCTTTGCCACAATTTAAGTGTATTTCACAATTTATTGAATGATTTCTGGACATATATTCTGCTTTATTGATCTATGTTTCTATTCTGGGTGAAAATCACACTACTGTGGTTGTGACACATGTTTAATGTTTGACAGTATAAGTGTCCTTCCACAAATACACAATCTTTTAAAACTACATTTTCTCAAGTCTTCTGTTTTTTGTTTGTTTGTTTGTTTTGAGACAGAGTATTGCTCTGTTGCCCAGGCTGCTGGAGTAGAGTGGTGAGATCTTGGCCCACTGCAACCTCCACCTCCTGGGTTCAAGAGATTCTCCAGCCTCAGCATCCTGAGTAGCTGGGATTACAGGCATACGCCACCATGCCTGGCTACATTTTTTTGTGTTTTTTAGTAGAGACAAGATTTCATCATGTTGTTCAGGCTGGTCCTGAACTCCTGGCCTCATGATCTCCCTGCCTTGGCCTCCCAAAGTGCCAGGGTTACCGGTGTGAGCCACCGCGCTCAGGCTTCTCAACTATTCTTACCCATTTATTCTTTCCGGATTAATCTTAAGGAAATTTCTAAAAAATGTTTCAGTTGCATTAAATCTACAACTAGAGAGAAAATGGATGGCTTTGCAATAGCAACACTCCACCTTCCTCTTCAGATCCCTCAGTAAACTGTGTACTGCTCAACGTATAGGTGTTAAGTTTTTTGCTTTCCATTTTAATTATTTGCTGCCTATTTCACTGTGAATATGGCTGTTCCTTAATCATATTGTCCAAGAGTTTTATTAGTGTCTAAAAACACTTTTGTGTTGTACACATCTGTGCAGGAAGTCTATGGTATAGAGATTAAGACAATCGGCTTTAGAGTTGAGTAGATCTAGGGTCTGAATTCCAGCTCCACAGTGTCTGCGAGCTGTTTAAAATCCATTTTATGGGTTGGCTGTCAAAATCAAATAAAACTATTTCTATAATGTCCCCAGCACTGTGCTTGGCATATAAAATATCTTTTTCTTTTCTTTTGAGATGGGGTTTCACCCTGTTGCCTAGGCTGGTCTCGAACTCCTAGGCTCAAGACATCTGTCCACAGCCTCCCCAAGTGCTAGAATTACAGGCGTGAGCCACTGCACCTGGCCCATAAAAGATCTTAACCAAAGGTAACCATTATTTTGTAACAAAAATCCCTGACACATCACTATGTTTTTTTCTTATTACTTCTCTTACGCCTGTACATTCATATCATCTACTTAAAGTGATCATTTTGTCTCCTTTTGACAAACATATTTTCCCATTTAGTTCTCTTAATCCTATTCTTGTGTTGTCTAAAACTTCCCAAACAATGCTCCAAAATGAGGATAAAGTTGGATATTCTTGTTTTTCTCTGAATGGGAG
This sequence comes from Sapajus apella, assembly GCF_009761245.1. Taxonomy (NCBI): domain Eukaryota; kingdom Metazoa; phylum Chordata; class Mammalia; order Primates; family Cebidae; genus Sapajus; species Sapajus apella. The sequence continues at coordinate 28,395,994 of NW_022436961.1, forward strand.
TGACATATTTTACTACCAAATATGATGTTGGCTATTTGAGATAGATCTTATTGATCGTGGTTCAATAAGGGTTATTAGGACTTCTTGGGGTTTTAGAAAATCACAGTCACATGAATTTTCTCCTTTGGCCAAATATATATATACAAACTCTTGCTCTGTTGTCCAGGTTGGAGTACAATGGCACGATCTCAGCTCACTGCAACCTCCGCCTCTCAGATTCAAGCATTTCTTCTGTCTCGGCCTCCCTAGTAGCTGGGATTACAGGTGTGAGCCACTGCACCCGGCCTATATTATATTCTATATTTTCCAGTATTTCAAAATTAAACATTAACTCATGGATGTAATATATCATTTTATTGGTATATATCTGAATTCAGTTTGTTAATATTTCATTAATACAATGGCACAAGGATTAAATCAGTTAAGTTCCTAAGAACAGCACCTGGCACTTGGTGAGCACGCAAGTTTATTGTTATTGCTGTCAGGAATCTACGTGTACATATTAATAACTAGGATTGTGTGTGTGGCTCTGTCCAACTAATGTTTGGTTTTTATTTTATACCAGTTTTGAAAACTATATTGAGAAGTTTTCTATATTTTATCCTATGCTCTATAAATCCTATATAGCATGGATAGCAGCTCTTGGCTAAACACTTGAGAGAACACTAGTAAACTTGCTCATACTAAAGTCACCAATAGCATTTTAGCCAAACCAATAGGAACTTTTCCATTCTCTTCTTAACCCCAAGTTAACACTTGACACCGCTCATATTCTCCACTTCAAGAAACCCTCCCACCCACTGGCTTCCTGAACTCACACTGCCCAGCTTCCTTCCCACCTCTTTGGCCATGTCAGCCTACTTTGAGAACTGCTCTTTCTCTGCCTCTCTTGTCAATGATGCTTCTCAAGATTGTTGCCAGGCAGCCTTCTGCTTTGCTGCACATTCTCCTGGGCAACTTCATGAATTCCTCATGATTTCCACATGCAGCTACATACTAATAGTCATAAATCTTGATCTCTAGACTAGATACCTGACCTGAGATTCAGCTTTAAATATCCAACTGTTGGCTAGAAAATTCCACTCAGCTGTCCCATAGATCCCTCCCACCCAAGATACCCAAACTCAGGAGATTCTCTGTGAATTGCATTATTATCCAAATGATTGACTGCCAATCAGAAACCTAAACTTCATTCTGTTTCTCAATATCATTGTATTTTTTCTAGAAAAAAATCATCTATTTCATCAGGACTGTAAATGTTTTAGCATAGAATCTATATTGTATTTGTTTAAAATTTCTCACTTATCTAGAGTTCCCTGACCCCTCATCCCACTGAAATGTATACAAATTTATGTATATGTTTAAATTATTTAACTTATCTGGATTTTATTTTGTTGTGTAACATTAAGTACTTACCTTTGCCACAACTTAGTAAACTTCACAATTTCGTGGTAATTTGCTGATTAGTCTTATTTATAATTTTGACTTCCTTTAGTTCCAGAAAGAATACCCTAAAATTTCTATGTAATTTAGTACTAAATTGTTAATTGTTTATTGCAGTCAACTGCCCTGGATTCAAAAAGGTATCCTTCACAGTATCTGCCTTTTGGAATGTATTGAGTTTTTGTGAATTAGTACGTATTAGTTTTGTCTGCATTTCCTGGGCAATGCTTTAAAGTCTTATTTCATCTGTCTTTTTGATCACATTATTTAACACATCTATTTTTGCTACTGTAAATTTGTCTTCCCACGTTCTCATATTTCTAATAGTTTTAAATATATATACTTTTCTAGTGATTTGACATATATATATATATATATATATATATATATATATACACACTTTTTTTTTTTTTTTTTTGAGACAGGGACACAAACTCTGGTTCTGCCATCCAGGCTAGAGTACAGTGGTGTGATCATGGCTCACTGCAACCTCGCCTCCTGGGCTCAAGCAATTTTCCTGCCTCAGCCTCCTGACTAACTAGGACTACAGGCAAGCACCACAAGCCTAATTTTTGTATTTTGGTAGAGATGGGTTTTTGCCATGTTGCCCAGGCTGATCTTAAACTCGTGAGCTCAAGCAGTCCGCCCACCTTGGCCTCTCAAAATGCTGGGACTATAGGCGTAAGCCACTGCCCCCAGTTTGTACACGCTATTTTAATTTACAGAAGTGTCTTTAGACTTCTCTGAAAATGTTTTATTTTTCCTATTTGAGGTATTGAGTCACTCCATGTATAAGGGATTTTGCTTGCCTTCAATCTTCCCACCTCTTTCTCTCCACTTATACATTTTGTTGACAGTTTATCATTTCCAGCTGATTTACTATTCTTAGATTTTCTATGATCTGTATTTTTAGAAACTAATTTTCATGTTTCCACTAAGTCTTATCGCCATATTAACAGTAATTTTTTAGACACTCTATTTAACTGCTTTCTCTGCCAACCACCAATCCTGTGATAGCACAACTTTTCCCATCTTGCATTCTTCATTGATTCAATTCTGCAGTCAGGTGCTATCAGTAGGAGTAAGACTAAAATTCTGCCTGGGCCATTGAAATAAGAGTATCTTTTTGCCTTTCTCACACATAAATGACAACTGTCCTGGATAGAGAATCGTTAAGCACACTCTCGCATTCAAGATCAACTTTCTGCTTATGCCAGTAGTTCTCACTCCTCAAGGTGGGGACTAGGGAGCCCGAGGGCGGCTGTTGGGGGTCTCTTCCATCACTTCCTTGCCCTGATGTTCTTTCCTAAGGGGGAATGATGAGGCAAACTAGAGATCACATATCCACCAGTACACCCCTCTCTGTACACGCCAGCATAATAGTGCAAAATTTCTGGCATTTTAATGACTTTAGCCTAGCTTCAAACATTAATACCAGATTTCCTTTATTTTTAGGTTTTCCTGAAAGTATCCTCTGATATATTCTGGGGGCAGGGGCCAATTAAGCACTTGCACTCACAAGACCATCTTACCTAGAAACACATGCAAGAACAGCTGTATGTTTAAGTAGAATCATTCTGTAAACTTCTTTTCTTCCACTTAGCATTGTCAGCAATTTGGGAAGGCTTTTTAATAATGTGATTTTTAGTGGTGGTAATATGCAATAATGAAAACCATTGTTACCACCATTAGGACATACTGAAGCCTTACTATGTTATGAGTACTCTGCTAAGCCTTTTAGATACAATAGCTGATTCGATTCAGATTGCAACCCTATGATGTGGGTTTTATCCCCAATTTCAATGCAGTCTCAAGTGGTAAAGATGAGATCTGTATCCTGCTTCTCTAACTCCAAAGCCTGTGCTCTTAACCTTTCCTACTGTAGAACCAGAGACCATGATCCTTCCATCCCCCTCTGGGCTGCCTCCCCAGCTTCAAGTAAAGAGCTACAGATGCAAGAACATGAATGAAGCCCTGCCTAGGTTGCCTGACTTTGTCACTGAGACCAGAAGGAGACCCCATGTGGCATCAACAAGCAAACACAAACAGCTGCCTGGTGCTGCAGGGCAAACAGACTTGATGATGAAATTCTCAAAATTCTTCATTACCTAATTTTTTTTTTGAAATATGCACCATTTCATTACCCAAAGTGCAGATTTTCTTAGACAGAGAAACAGGAAAATTGTAGATATGGGTACACTCACAACGTGCTGAATACAAACTAAACAGATATCCCATTAGGTAGAAAATCTAACCCATCCCTGTCTCTATTTCTGTCCTTGTCCCTTTTCATCTGCATGGCTGCCACCCACCCTGTCAAGGGCTCTGGCTCTCCTAAGAGCACTGTGGGGGGTCCAGTCAGGGACCCCCACCACCGCCCTCCTTATCCCTTGGCCTTTCTTCCTGCTCACAGAAGAAGTCTCTGGAGCTGGGCTCTAACCAGTGCACACAGGTGGGATGGAGATGAGGTTTTCTTTAATATAATTTATCACACATTTGCACCCATTGTTCTCCCAGCCAGATTGCAAACCACCAGGATACAGGGTCATGTCTAGTTTCTCTTGCCTGCCCTCCCCTCCCCAGCTCCCAAATTAGACCTGGCAGAGTATTGACCACACTGGGTTAGCAATTCATGTTTTAAACTTAATAAATAGATAAGGCACAATTGTCTATTTTTATGTTGTTTCTTGGTAGGTCCCTCCCAGACTTCATAGGTGTCAACTATGGGATACATCTTGCGCGTATCCAAGTGAGACAGGGGACAGTAAAACACACTTTTCTACACAGACAGGGAATAATCACACTCACACATATACACAGGGAAGAGAGAATTTCACTTAATCAAATGCTCATTGGAAGTAGAAATCATGAAGGTGAACACACTTGAGCTCTGTTTAGCCAACAGTAAACCATAAGAGGAACCTCAGCCTTTACAACATGATTGCGTTTGACAACTTTTTGGTTCCAGACTGACTTCCCAACTGACCAGTTGCTCTTGAGTCTTTTAAATTCAGCTTTACCTTGAATCCCAGCTTCCTCCCTCCCCTCCCCATTTCCCTGAGAGCTCTCTGGCTTTTCAGCCCTGGTGTGAGCGAAGCAAAGCTCAATTAGCTAATGAGGTGCCCAAGACCAGCACCAAGACTGTCTCCAAGGGCCAACCAGGCCATTAACTGCCATCATCAGTGTAAATTTACAACCTCGCCTACCACATGGAGTGCAGGGATGCTGTGAAGTTCTGCCAACCCTTTGGCTGACAGGGATACAGAGAAGTGCTGGTAAGCCAAAAACAGAGTAAATTAAAAATATGCTTCAATCTATAGGCTCTATTTATCTATGTCTTTCTTTAGTAACATAACATTAAGGTAAAAGGTCATAGCCCTGCTGAAATATAATTTATATTTACCTTTTATTAAATAATTACGGCATGGCATGAAGTTAAATATTACAGAAGCTAATCAAGAGGGAATTCAAGACAGAAAACTCAGACATGAGAATTTCGTCTTTGCTATACATAGAATGTCTTAATCCTCCACTGGGAGTCATTCGGGTTTGCTTAAGGAGTTTAATAATACACATTTCAACTGCCACAGAATCTAAATCCCATTTGGATCAGCCTTGAAAAACTTTCATCAATACCTTGAGATTTCATAATATTTCTCTTGAGAGCCTGGATCTCATGTGCCATTTCTCATTTTGATTGCGGGTATAATATATGAGATTACTTACATATATCTTGGACCCAATAAATAAACTATAAGCAATGTGTGAATTTTTTTTTAAGTAAATAGTATTTAACTAAAAATATCTACTGGGAACCACTCTTTAAAAAAAAAAAAGGCTGGCTGGTGCGCAATATTAATTTTCCCAAAGGATTAGTGAGATATAAAATTCTATATGGTTTTAATTTTCTTTCCTTAAGAGGAGGCACAGGAGCAGATAATACTTACCCCATCTTATGCTTCTACTTCTGTTTTACAAAAATGAAGGCGACACTGGCTAACATGGAAAGGGGGATCCTTGTTAGAACCCTGCTCAGCCTTTACAATTATGGCCTTGACATTGCAGGCTGGAGCTGACTGATGCTCTTGACCAGCAGGGGTGCTGATCACAAAGATGGCAACATCAAGTCCTGGTTGCTTTTTTTTTGCAAAAAATATGAGAGAAGATGATGATGGGTGAGGGAAGATCTGAGTTCTCACTTTGGCTGCCACTCTGGGGATGTTGGCGGATCACACCACTGGCCTCAGTTGCAACTTTACTCACCAGTGAGTCTTCCCTTAGATGCTAGGATTACCATGGAGTCTATAGATGGTCATCAGGAGGTCAATAAAAGTGGAAATTCTCATTCTGGCCAGCATGGTGAAACCCTGTCTCTACTAAAAATACAAAAATTTGCTGGGCATGGTGGCATGTGCCTAAAGTCTCAGCTATTCAGGAGGCTGAGGCAGGAGAACCACTTGAACCCAGGAGGCAGAGATTGCAATGAGCCCAGATGGTACCACTGCACTCTAGCCTGGCGACAGAATAAGACTCAGTCTCAAAAAAAAGAAAGGAAAAAGAAAAAAAGAAATTCTGAGCCTAGCCATGTGTTTGTGCATCTGTGTTTTATCTGCAGAAAAGGAGCTTCACTTTATCCAATGTTCACAGAGCCCATGGTCTGGTCTCCTAAGGGTGACACCCACAGAACTGGAGGATCCCTACAGCCCTAACTCTAAAATCCAACTTTCTCCAACAACAAGGAAAACCACTGAAAGGTTTTCTTTGCATTCTAAGAAACAAAGCAAACAAACAAACAAACAAAAAACTTAAATCTGTATCATGTGACTGCCATATAAATACAAGACCAGAAGATAGACATTGACCAGCAATAGAAGAGAAAATGTGCTTTAATAATACCTGCCACTGGCTTTGGCCAAGGAGAATTACTCTCTGTTGACAGTGCAAGATGGCATGAAATGATCTGGCTTTGGGAGGAATTTAGATAAACACAGACGAGCTTCTGCCATCATGCCACTTTAGGACATCTCCGTCCTCTTCCCTTACATAGTACTTGGCTCCCACCTGTTTATTCCCGCAGTCTGTCTTCCGTGTGCTAGGATTTTGGTTCCCTTCTCCCTCCCTCCTGTTCTCCTCCCAATTTCCTTGTCCAGTCATCTCCCTTCTGCCCTATTCCTCATGTGTCCAGCATTCAAAGGCTATGTTAAATTCACACTTAAAGGCTTCTAAGTTTTTCATTGCATATGATGGTGTGATGGGATAAAGCTGGCCCTAGCTTGGGATCTGTCTTAGTTCCCAGCACTAACAAATGACACCACCTTCACTGGGTCACTTGGCCAGGTAAGGCTTTGGTTTATTTCTCTGCAAAGACAAAGGATTGGGGTAAATGGCTTCAAAGACCCCTTTCAAACTTTTACATTTCATGATTCTAAGGCCATCACTGATTGGGAGCAGTGGCTTTCTTCTCTGAGGAGTAGAGATGGGTGGAGCTGAAGTCAAGGGCTGTTGAATTAAGTTGTCTTTAACCTCAGCTACATTGAAATCTCTCCTCACATTCATTTGTTTCAATGTAGCAAAAGTTCAGTGTCACCAATTTAAAAACAAAAAGGAACAAAGATAATATAGAAACACATTATTAAAAGGCAGGCGCTGCCTTTGTGGACACAGGAACAAGAATACAAGAAGAGAACCAACAGTGCACAAGCTGAAGATTAGACCGAAGCCTCGGATATTTAATTTTAAATGAAATATTAATTTAATATTTAATTACACTTTGGCTTCCAGAAAAACTGCAGCAGCAAGACAGATTGTTTGAAGAAGGGAATAATATACATGGTTAAGAAGACAACTGTAAAAATTACAGATAAATTTCAAGGGTAAATCTAAATGCCACAACGGAGCAGTTATAAATACGCTCTTGCTCTCTGTAACGTGTATTTAGAATATTATAGCCGAGCACGCAAGTCCATTAAGGGGCTGGGATGTCTCTAGTGAAACAACAGCCCCCTATTCTGGGGCTAGCCATGGACACATCACTCCTCAGACTCAGCTGAATGATGTATCTGACTTTCACAAGAGGTGGGAGTGGAGGCAACTTAGTAAAAGTGCAGGCTGCCAGGAGGGCTATTGACTCAACCTGTCTCCACTTTGAACAGGGAATAGTTGTACTTGGGCCAGTTTCTGATGTCTGAATTGGGTATTTTTAACTAAAAATCAGATTCATTTCTTCAATGGGATTTTTTTTTTCCACGATAATGCTATACTGGGGAAAAAAATGTGAAGTGGATGAGTTATTAACATTTGAAATCCAGTTTGCACATCTGTGCAGTGCAGCTTTATGAAGGCAGGCCCCACAATCCGCGCAGAGCCTTGGGGAGGAGGCTGTTTGGGGTATGACTTGAGGGGGTGCGGAAAAACCTAGGCTTCTAACTTTTCCTCCCAGCTGCTGCCTGTTCTTGCCTTAATCCTGTTGACGAATACTTTCTCCTAAATAATGAACAGAAAAAAAAATTGTTTTTGCTAAAATAAAAGATAAGAAGTATTCTGGGGAAGGGGTTAGTTAGCATGAATTCTTTGGTTTCTTGGTGTGTCTCAGTTAGCAGGTTGTCTATGTAGACCTCTCAGTTCTGCACACCTTGTCAAGTACCTACTCTGTGTGCACCTGGGCCAGCTGGCACATAGTCAATCTCTTCTACTCCTTTGGTCCACCTTTTATTTTTTATTTATTTATTTTTCCTAAAAAGACCTCTGGGGTTTTTATTATTATTATTAATTATTTATTTAAGAAACAAGGTTTCCCTTTGTCATCCAGGCTGGAGTACAGTGGTACAATCATAGCTCATTGCAGCCTCCATCTCCTGGACACAAGCATTTCTTCCACCTTGGGTTCCCAAGAGCTGGGACTACAGGCCTGCACCACCAACCTGGCCATTTTTTTTTTCTTTTTAGAGACAAGATCTTGCCTGGGTTGTTCTCAAACTCCCAGCCTCAAGTGAGCTTCTGGCCTCAGCCTCCCAAAGTACTAGAATTTTAGGTGGGAACCATGGTGCCTGGCTTCTACCTTTTAATACCTGCTTCCTTGTGACCCTCCATGTGAGTCCATATTCTCGCATAGCCTTGGACTTCTCTGTCTCCTGCAAAAACCTGGTTTCTAATCGAGATCGAGATACTCATGGCACGATGTGGTAGGTCTTTCAAGAATCTACATTTTCCGGCAGATACACAAAGAAACCAGGCACAGGTCCAACAGCAATGAGAGAGGACGCCACCCAGAGCTTCCCAGAGCTGCATGTCTCCCCCCACCGGATGCTTACAACAGTGAATTGTGCTTGTATTTTTATATTGACATCCATAAATACCTTTGTATATGTATATAATTTTATCTTTCTAAGGGGGTAAGTATATCCCCATGTTTTTAGCTTAGAAAAATGGCACAAAGAATAGTTGTTGTTCCTGAAAGTTGGAATGCAAATCTCTGCCTCTTCACTCTGTCATCGGCTCTCTTCTATACAAGAGCCTGTCCCAGTGCCAAGTTCTCTCAAATTTAATAAAAACATGGAGTTCATATTTCTCTGCCTCCTGCAACTTCAGTTATTCGTAGAGAGGATAATTTCTATGACTTGTAAAGAATTCAAGGCACTTCTCAGACTCTGGGTCTAGCACATCATGCTGACTGGAGCCTCTCCTTCATGACTCCTGCTTTTTGAGTCCTCTAGAAAGTTCCACCTAAGAGCAAGCATTACTGTTGTGTTCACAGTGAAAGGACCCAGTCTCATAAGAACGTCTCCAGGGGTGAGGTGCTTTATAAGCCAAAAAGTCTCTGCAACAGCCTCAAAGCAGAACTTAGGGCTTACAAACTTGTTTCTTTGTTTAAAATACACATTCCCTACATTAGTTGAACCACTGTGGAAGACAGTGTGGTGATTATTCAAGGATCTAGAACAAGAATTACCATTTCACTTAGCAATCCCATTACTGGGTATATGCCCAAAGGAATATAAATCATTCTCTTATAAAGATACATGCATACGTATGTTTGGTGAAGCATATTCACAAAAGCAAAGACTTGGAATCAACCCAAATACCCATCAATGATAGACTGGATAACAAAAATGTGGTGTATATGCACCATGGAATATTATGCAGCCATAAAAAGGAATGACAGCATGTCCTTTGCAGGGACATGAATGAAACTGAAAGCCATCATCCTTAGCAAACTAACACAGAAACAGCAAATCAAACATCGCATGTTCTCACTCATAAGTGGGAGCGGAACAATGAGAACACGTGGATGCAGGGAGGGGAAAAACACGCACCATCTGTGGGGAGGGGAAGGGAGAGCATCAGGACAAATAGCTAATTTATGCAGGGCTTAATACCTAGGTGACGGGTTGATCTGTGCAGCAAACCACCATGGCACACGTAAACCTATGTAACATAACTGCACGTCCTGCACATGTATCCCAGGACTTAAAACTTAAAATGTAAATTAAATGAAATACAGATTCCCAGATCCTCTCAGAAGAGTAGCAAGAAATATTCCCATATTGCAATCTGAAAATCAGGGCCCAGGTAAGGCGTCTTCTGAGACCCCCTTCATGCTCACTGGCCACGGCACTCACTCTGTACCCTTTAGAACCCTCTAGGTTTCAAGTTTTGCCTTTTCCTCTGGCCACGGCCTATTTCCTGTGCACTTCTCCAGAGTAGCAACCAGAGAGCCAAGGTATCATCTCCAAGTAACACCAGGCAAGACCAAACAGATGGCCTTGGTGTCCTTTTTTCGAATAAACTGTACAGAATTAGGAAGTAGTACAGATTAGTTGTTAAAAGAAGAACTTTAGAATAAGGCATCTAGGATTCATCATAGCTTGGTGATCTTAGGCAAATGACTTAATTTCTCTAAGTAGCAGCATCTCAGCTATGAAGTTGAGATACTCATAGAACTGTCATCACAAAGGTGGTGATACTCAGAGCCTGTGGGCAGAGCCTTCCTTGCCTTATGTGCTTAATAGATGACAGATGTGATTACTGAACTACTGTCATCATTTTATTTTCTAAAAAAAAAAAAGAAGAAAGAAAAAAAAAAGAATAAAAAAAAAAAGAATGAAGGAGAGGAAGAAAGAGAAAGAGGAAGAGGGAGAGAGAATGGGGGTGTTGCTTTGTTGCCCAGGCTAGAATGCAGTCTAAAAATGGATATGCCTATAATTGTGCTTAATAATAGAGACATGAAAAAAAAATGAGGGAAGAAAATAACAATACTGTCATCATTTTTGCTTATTACTCTGTCTTATGATAGAACTTATAGAAGACTTCTTAACCGCCTGTCCAATGTGTAGCCCAGGTTCTGAAAAGCTGTGCTCATTTGCCCCCATGTCCTCACGCACTGTTTTGCCCTGGATTCTGTGGTTGGTGCAGATTTCACAATTACAGACAATGGCAATTCCACCCCCAAATACCATGCTCTGATATCCTCCCCTGCATACTCACTGCCACCTAAAGTTAAGACAGCCAAGAAGTCCCAGCACAACCAGTCACTGTGGTTCTATTGGGCACCCCTACTAGGATTATTTTTCTGCATTGCCAGTTCTCGATGGAAAAGTCTGTGAGGAAAATAAAGGATCTCCTCTCCTCTCCACCTAGGCTGGCATACTGCCTTCAGGTCTCAAGCCAGAAAGGGGCAACTGGACTTTCCCCCATGACCCCTGTTCTCACGTGGCTCTCTCAGTTGTGCAGCACCAAGTTTCACAATAGCAAATCACGGTTGACGGAAAATAGACTTGCAAAGAAAATGTGTTGTTTTTCAGAGTCCTGATGTTGTTCGTGCTGTGGTTGGCAGCAGCAACCGTGGGGGTTTGGCTAATTAACCAGTTACATCAAATAGGCTTGGCTCTGTCATGGTGCATCCTTGGATACAGAAAATGTCAACAGCCGGACTATGGACCACAGTGTGCAGTGGGGCAGGGGTGGAAGGAGGAAAGGTTCTCTTAGGTAGAACTTTCTAGAGGCAGACTCCTGCAGGAGGCTCCAGAGAACCTTTACTACCAGTACTATTGTGTTCCTGGACAAAGGACCCAGTCTCATAAGAACCCTCCCATGGGTAGAGTGCTTTATAAGCCAGAAAGCCTCTCCAACAGCCTCAGGAACAGACCTCAGGTTTCCCAAACTCATTTCTTTGTTTAAAATACGGATTCCCAGACCCTGTCAGAAGAGTATGATTTGGTACTGTCTGGAATGGCACCAAGCATGATTCTTGTGATTAGCCAAATTAGGGAGGCACCCTTGGGTAACAGCATAATTGACACAAGAGCTTTACAGAGGATGGAAATGAGGCTCAGAGAGGTCAGTGGCCTGATGAAAGTAGACACAAGCTGTGGACCACACGGCCAGCCCCTGAAGGCAGTGGTTCTGGCTGGTCCAATGCTCTCCTCTCAGACCCCATCCTGCTCACAGCACTCACTCTGCACCTTTTAAAACCCTCTGGGTTTCAAGTTTTGCCTTTTCCTCCAGAATCAGACTGACTTTTTGTCCACCTTGCCATTGAAGCTGAGTGCTCTGTCTAGGCCGTCAGCAGCCTCAGAGCACTGTCCTGCAGTGAAGCACCCTAGGCGTCCAGAGTGTATGGGTCAGTGCATCAGGATGGCTGCAAAGACAGGAGAGCTATGTCCTTCTCCTGGGGAAGAGGCCGTGGCTCGCCAGATGACTGGGGTGAGGATGCAGCTCTGAGGTAGAACAGCCTATCTGCAGGTCCCACAGAAGCCACTGATTCTGGATTAAGACGAAATTGGCCTTTCATGTCAGCAGCTGCCTATTCAGTGCGAAAGACAGGGGGCCACCAACCCATTTCCTGTGGGGTCTAGAGCCCTCCATGGGTGACATCAACTTCCTGTCTCTACCAACCCAAATGGTACTTTGCTCAGGAACATCAGGGTGGAAGCTTTTCTAGAGACTGGCCGGACTCCTGAGCTATCCTTCACAGCACTGGTATTTCTGGTTTCTTCTTTCTTTGTGAACAAAGAAACTCCTGAGTCTCTCCCCTCCTCACCCTGACCGTCAGAGAAGGCCCCTCCTTCTCAAAGGCAGTTTCTGGAAGCAGCACCATCAACTATCAGGCTGGAAATACTTTGTACCTAAAATATCAAGTTTACTAATATGCACTGTTTCAGTAGTTAAACATGAGACACTATACTGTGTCATACTTTATTCTTTTAATTTTAAATTTAAATTATATTAGTAACTAATAGAAACAAGTAAGCAACCTTAAAAAAGATTAAATAACAACCCTCAGAAACCAACATTGTTAACACCTCGGCATGCAGGATTCTGTACCCTACTCGGGTTGTTTGTAAAACTACTGATTTTTCTTATACCTAAAAATTGGGTCACGTTATGCAGACGATTTTAAAGTTTTAAAACCCACGTCACAGATGCCCTTCATGTAAATAAATGTCCATCCACGGCATTATTTTCAGTGTCTTTAAAAAAGTATGGAAGATGTTTCATTATTTGTTTAATGAATCCCCTAAGTACAGTGAGAATATTTTCAATTTCTCACTATAATAAACTCCCATCAACAGTCTTCCAGCAAACTCAATTATTTCCTAGCTGGACCTTCCTAGAAGTGGAATTGCAGAGTCAAAGGGTACATCCATCTTCAAGTTTAGTACTTTTCAGGTTTTCCCTTATCAAATTTACATTCCTTCAGCAGTATCTTGGAAAGTCCCCATTGTCTTTGAATTTTGCCAACCTCAGTATTTTCATTTGTTTAAGAGAAAATCCTTGCTAACTTGATAGGGGGAATAAAAGATGATCTCTTGTTGCCTCAATTTGCATTTATGTGATTATTAATGTGGCTGGGATTTTTTATGACAATATGTTTATTGTTTATTCGTCTTCCTTCCTGAATTTAACTCTTAGTGTTCATTGCTAGCTTTCTATTTGGCTATTCGTCTTTTCCTTTTTAATTTCTAAGGTACCTAGAAATTAAACTGCATGTTCTCCTCTTTTTCCACATTGTACAAAATAGTGGTTAGCAACTAGTAGGCACAAAGTAAGTTTTGGCTGAATAAAGGAACAAATCTTTTTTACTTAAGATGATAGGTCACGCAGAGCAAATATGTTCTCAGCTTGTCCTTTTCCCTTTAATCCCTGGCACATTGACAAACATTTTCCTTTTACGTAGTCACATCTTTTGCTGGATAGTGCCTGTCTTCAGCCTTAATGCTCACAAGGCTTCAAACAATAATTATTTTTTAAATCTATCATCATTTGAAATGTCTACATTTTTAATAAAAAATATTTAATTTGAATACATTTTAGTTTATGTGCTATGACATGTAAAATCTAACTTCTAATGCTTGACTAGTTGGCTCAACACATTTGTTAAGCCTTCCATCTTTTCCACGTTGACCTGACCTGGCTTCCCTCACCTACTAATACCCAAGTATTTATACCCTTAATGTGTGCAAAGTGTTTATTTTTTAAATTTTCTCCTCCGTTGCATGACATTTCTATATGCTCCTACAAAGCCCCATATTCTTTTAATTATTGAAACTTAAAATAGGTTTTAATGTCTGGCAGGGCAGGGCCCTCTCATTTTTCAAAATCCTCTTTTAGCACCTTTCCTTCCCAGGTGAACTTTTGTAACATTTCCCCAAACATTTTGTTGGTATTTTGATTGGCACTGTGTTAAATGTATTCATTAATCGGCATCTTTACAATATTAAATCTTCCTACCTCTCCACCAGCTGGAAGTATTTTGTCCTTCCTCTGAACTCCCTTAGCATGTTATACCTTTAAAAAAAAAAACTGCTTTCTAAACTATACCCACCCAATTTTTCAACTCTGAAACCTGAGCATCGAACCCCTCCCTGCCCTCCCCAACCTTCGCCCCATCCAATCAATCATCAAGTTGTGTCAGTGCTACCTCCTAAATTTTATCCACTTCTGCTTATCCCCACTGCCAGCAGTCTGCTCCAAACTACCATCATCTCTGGCCTGGACCACCCCACTGGCCTCCAAGTGACCTCCCTGCATCCACCTTGGCTCTCAAGCCATCCTCTGTACTATAGCCAGAATGACCTTTTAAAAGGCAAATCTGATGGTGGCAATATTCCCAAAGCTTCTCATGGCACTTGGGGAAGAGCTGAAAAAAACAAGCCTTGTTGTGATCTGGCCCCTGCCCTCCCTTGCAGCTTGAATGCAGCCTCTCTTGAACTCATTCCTTCTGCTCTGTTCATAAAATATATCCCATGTTCTTGCCCACCCCAGGGCCTTTGCACATACTGTTTCCTCTGGTCTATTCTAAATCCTCCACATCACCTCAGTTTAAGGAGGCTCAGTTCCCTGGGCATATATTCCCAACATCCTATACAACTCCTTTTAGTCCTCATCAGGTTTGCAATTTCTTGTTCAAGTCAGTCTCCATGCTGATAAAGCTAATGGTAATGATATGGAAGTGCTAGGAAGGGAAAGGCGTGAACCTTTAAATGATGTGGAAGCTGGAAGGGAAGTGCTGTGTAGAGGAGGGCGTAGTCCCTGGCTAGGGCTCCACCACAGGACTGTGCCCATGGACCTAGGTGAGAACAGGCATTTTTGTTTACCTGCCAAAGTGTTGCATTTTCCAAGACCATTCTGGCCTTCCATGCTCCCATCCTGTGCCTATAAAAACCCTGAGACCCTAGAAGGCAGACAGACATCAGCGGAGGAACACCTGGGCGGCTGGACATCCAGAGGAACGCACCGATAGGCACCGGCACACTTGCAGGCCACCGACAGGCAGAACAATGCAGAATTTTGCTGGGGCAGTAGGAGGAGAGCCTGGACTGCTGAGAGGCCAGAGGAAAACCATCTCCCTTCTGGCTTCCCCATTCGCTGAGAGCTACCTCCCCTTGATAAAACCTTGCACTCATTCTCCAAGTCCAAGTGTGATCTGATTCTTCTGGTACACCCAGGCAAGAACCCTGGGATAGGAAAGCCCTCTGTCCTTGTGATAAGGCAGGGGTCTAATTGAGCTGACTAATACAAGCTGCCTATGGATGGCTAAACTCAAAGAGCACCCTGTAGCACACACCAACTGGGGCTTCAGCTGTAAAGATTCACCCCTAGACACTGCCATCTGTATGCTCCCCTAGAGATGTGAGCAGTGGGACACTGAAGAGGTGAGCCATACCCGCATCGTCCGCCCTGTGAGAGGGAGGAGGGAACTTTTCCCATTTCAGTAATAGTAAGAATAAAAACAATAAGCCACTTTTTGACCAATAAGATATGGGCCATCCTATCCACTCTCTATCCTAGGTACTTTCCGTGAAGAGACCTGACTCCCAGCTTGGGAAGGCAGGTGGTGAAGTTTTCAGGAAGGTTGTGAGCTACTTGAGTGGTAGCTTGAGATCTGCCATGGTGAGAATATCTGACCATGGAAATTGGTAAATAGTATAAACCCATGCTTTAAAAAAGAAAGTCTCCTCCTCCCTGGAGAGCCCCTTGTTAAACCTTTGCCCGCCCACCACAGTTGCCATGCACTGTATCATTTAGTCCTTGGCTCTGTAGGTAACCCATTTTATAAATGGGGGGAAAAGAGGTTAAGTCACTTGCCCAAGATTCAAGAACAATTCAGGAGGGAAGCCACGCTATGAGTCCAGGTCTCTAATTCCAGAGCATGGGCAGTTCACCTTTACGTCAGTGTATTGTGATGTCAGGAAGGTAGGAGACACTGGTTTGACTTCTCTCCAATAGCCGCAGGACAGAGCTCAATGTTGAGCACAGCGTGCATTGCTTAATAAATACACGCTCCATGCAAAAATCGCTAATGTCTCAGCACATGAAGGAAACAGGGCTATTTTCTAATACAACTTGCTAAAGTGGTATCAGAAAGACACCAGGCAGGCTGGCCAGAGGCCTGAATCTTTGTTCTAATGCCATCTTTAATTCAACGGGCAATTAATAGCAAATCACTTGTGCTTAAGTTTCAGTTTTCCCTTCTGCAAAGGAGGGTCTTTGACCAGATGATCTTCATAGTCCCTTCATCTCTAAAATTACTTGAATTTACATGTAGCTTAACATCAGTTATTTTCACAGGTGTGTGGGCTCCCATTTTGCTAGGTACTGTGTTTCCAAGATCTATAGACCACAGTCTCCTCATTCTGTCTGGCAAATTCCTACTTTGCTTCAAAAATGTCACCTATTGCTACCTCCTCTGGGAAGCCTTCCCTGATTCCCCAAAGCTAGTCACTCCCTGAATAGTGTCCCTATCACCCTTTTTTATTTTAGGTGCTGAATCTAATTGTTGCCATGTAACAGCAGCCATCTCGCATTCTTTCTTTACTTTTGCCATCTCCCATTTTAGAACTGTAGGCTGATAGAGGTGTACGGATATTATTGGTTTTGTGTGTTTAGAGCACATGCTTGTTGAGTAAATAAATGGGTAACACTGCTACCTGGGTCCTACCTTCAGAAATTCATATCTAATTGGTCTGGGGTTTGACCTAGGCACTGGTAACTGGAAGTGTGGCCAAAGGTGAGGACCTCTGGATTCAGAGGAAGTTTACACATGCACACACACACACACACACACACACACGTACACACATGCACACACACACACGTACACACACACACACATGCCCACACACATACACACACATGTACACACACATGTACACACACACACACACACACACACACACACACCTGGCTCTGAATGTCTATGTCTATGGCCCTACTGATTATTGAGATTGTTCTTTACTTCAATACAGAGTTGAGGATAGGCTACAAATATGTAAATATGTGCTTGTTCTGATACCTATCCATCTCATTATAGACCAGCTCCATCACCGACAGTCCAGGGGTGTCTTTTGAAACCCCAGAGATACCAGAAGCTCTGCATTCAGAAAGTGTCTACACTACCAGACTCACTCTCCACCTGACTTCAGGGGCAGCCCACACTCCTGGTTTCCTCCTCCCCTGACCACTCCTTCTCAGGCTCCTTCCCAGGTTCCTCCTGTCATCTTTAACCCTGCATGCTGGTGTTCCAAGGCACCATATTTGGATTTCTCCACCCTTGCATGGTGATTTCATCCGGTCCTGTGGCTTTAAATCCTATCTAGATGCTGGTCGCTCCTCTGCTCAACATCTTCCACGTCTTCCCATCTGAAGTCCTTGTGCTGTCTGACTTTCCCCCCTCATCTCCCATCACTCTCTTCCCCACTGACTCCTCTCCAGCCACACCAGCATTCTTGCTCTTCCCCAACAGCACCAGGCTCTCTCTCACTTCACAACCTGTAATCTTGCTGTACCCTCTACCTGGGACAACCCCACACCCAGATTCATGGACTGCTAGGCACTGTTCCAATGAACACCAGTGTACCAAACAGAAAACCCAGCCCCAGGAAGCTCCTGGGATGGAGGAAGGCAATGTGGATGGAGAGGAGAGGTGGACGGAGGAAGAAGGAATGAAGCGGGCATGGATTTCCACAGCTGGCCCCATCCTGGGATTCAGGTCTCAACTCCATGTCCCCTGCTCCTAGAGGCCTCCCTGACCAGACTGCCCAACCCTCCCTCACTCTCCTTCCCTTACTTCACACTATCTGAAATTATATCACCTATTTCCTTTCTTGCCTGTCTTCCCCTCTATAATACAAGCTTTATGATGGGGGACTTTACCTTCCTCCCTTCTATACCTCAGAGCTTAGAGCTGTGCCAGCCCATGGCAGGCAGGCCATAAATACTAGTTTGAATGAATAGATGAACTATATCCATTTGGGAACTGGAACAGTACTTTTTTTTAATTGTGACTGCAATAGAATCTCCCATAGATCTACATAAAATAATACCTGAGATGTTATTTCTGTTCTGCTTATCTCAGGACAGAAAATTCAAAGGCTAAATTTTAAATAAATAGACCTAAAAATTACCTCTATCTACTCGTAATTGATAGCTAGCCAGACACTGACACTTTACCAAGAGTAGGAATCTGAGTGCAAATGAGAGACTATAGTATCTGTAACATAATATTATTAAAAATGTATAACATACCTGCTATATTTTCTTGGTTTACATATTTCTTTCTCTATACTCTTTATTTTCTCTGTCAAAGTATAATACCTCATTAATCTTCCTGCCTCTGGTTGTTCCCCCAATTAACTCAGTCTTTATATCAACAGCATTTCTTTTTTGGAAGACAGTATCTCTGAGTTACTCTTCCCTGCAAAGAAACCCTCAATGCCTTCTTATTTCCTGCCAAGTCAAGTCCAAACTCCCTTACAAAGCTTCTTTTTTTTACTAACTTTAAAAAACTGTGGTAAAACACACATAACATACAATGTACCATCTTCATCACTGTTAAGTGTACAGTTCAGTCAAGCTAAGTAGTTAACACTGTTGTACAACCATCATCACCATCCATTCCAGAACTCCTTTTGTCTTGCAAAACTGAATCTCTGGACCCATTAAACAAATCCTCAATTTCCCCTCCCTTAACCCTTGGTACCCACCGTTTGACTTTCTGTCTGTATGAATTTGACTACTCTAGGTTCTACTTAAGGCTTTTAAGCTGTTTTATGCTTTCCTTCCCTCCCATGCTGATACGGTTTGGCCATGTCCCCACCCAAGTCTCATCTTGAATTGTAGCTCCCATAATTCCCATGTGTTGTGGGAGGGGCCTGGTGGGAGAGAATTGAATCATGGGGGCACTTTCCCCCATACTGTTCTCACGGTAGTGAGTAAGTCTCATGAGATCTGATGATTTTATAGGGGGTTTCCTCTTTGGCTTGGCTCTCATTTTCTCTCTTGTCTGTTGCCATAAGATGTGTTTTGCGCCTTCGGCCATGATTGTGAGGCCTCCCCACCCACATGGAACTATGAGTCCATTGAACCTCTTTTTCTTTACAAGTTACCCAGTCTCAGGTATGTCTTTATCAGCATCATGAAAACAGACTAATACACACGCCTAGCACATGTAGGGTAAGTTCTAGTCTAAGTACAAAATGCATTGCCACAGTTGTCAGATGAGGCTTTGGTCCTGTAGGAATGTGCTCCCCTCACCCTGTGGCCTTTGCACAAGGGAGTCCCACTGTGAGAACATTCTCCCGATTTCTCTTTGCCCATCCAAATTCTCCCTGTCCTTAAATATGGTCTAAAATCTCCATCTCCTCCTTGACACCCCACCCCACTACTCTAGTCCACACTAAACTCTTTCTTCCTGAAACTCATATTCCATTCATTGGAAATACCAAACATTTCAGATTTATGAATCCACCAGCTGTTCTTTGCAATATACCTTTGTCTTCTTCAAAAGTTTCTAAACTTTCAGATGGGGAAGGGATCATGTCTTATATGTGATCTATACCTTTCACTTAGGAAAAGCAGTTGATTCAAAGGAGAAATTCAACAAATATTGACTAATATATGATTTTTACCTTAAGGTAGTTTTAAAGTACTTCACTCTCCAACATCAATGGGCAGCTCTCTTGAATCTTTTCAAGGAAATGTAGTTACAGCCAATACCTGTCTATTTTTTAACCTAATCACGTGGATAAAAGGTAGTTCTAGCATGGTTTCAACAGAGTCATATTTGTAAAACCATATTCCTGAAATGAGCTGCTGTGAGCATCTCCCAGATCTTGCAGAAGTTAAGTAAAACACTAATTGAGAAGTGAACCTTCACATCACCATTCAACACCTATCAACCAGCTCACTCTTTCTACACTAGTAGAAAGACCTAGAAAAATCAGGACCTTTATAAAGTGCAGATACTGGGAACTAGCTCAAAGGCAAACCAGAAGCCAGCCTCTCCTGGAATCATTTTTTTTTCCACCTACCTGTGTAAATGAACCTTCCTGGGGCTCCCTTGCAGAACTGTTTGGATTTATAAGATAATGTCACCTCCACCACGCCAGGGATGTGCCGGGGAGGAGTCTGTACTCTGATGGCATGAGGGGTTATTAGCTGAGGAGTGAACAGGCAGGGAAATAAAATACCCATTAGACAAGCTATCGCCAAGGACATAAGGTACACAGCATGTCCCACTATTGCTCCCCGGGGGCTTCTCTCTGCTGCGGTCTAACTGAAGTGCTCCTAGCTCCAAATGCACTCTGAACATCACTGTCCTGTCTCTGTCTGTCTGTCTGTCTGTCTCTCTCTCTCTCTCTCTCTCTCTCTCTCTCTCTCTCTGTATATCTGACTCCCTCACTGTTGCTATCTCTCCCTATCCCTCACCTCCTTGGAATTTTCTCTCAACCCAACCAACCTAGGTCCTTTATTTCCTACAAGCCCAGCCCACGTCCCTCCCACCGCTTGCTGCCAACCACACCTTCATCCCTGGGATCCTTTTCTCTGCGGAACTGCCATCCTGCTTGCAATTTCAAATATTGATTTGGCAAGTTCCAACCTCAACTTAACACTGTCACTGATCTTTTTGTAATGTTTTATATGACGATGAAAGTAAAACACATCCAATTCAGAACATTTGGAAATTACAGAAAAATACAAAGAAAAATATTAACATCATAGAGACAATCAATATTAACCTTTGGTATGTTTCCAGTACTTTTCTATGGATGTGTGTTATATAACTACATTACATCCATAGGCACTGTTGTCCCTCTGTTGCCCAGGCTGGAGTGCAGTGGTGCGATCTCAGCTCACTGCAAACTCTGCCTCCTGGGTTCAAGCATCTCTCCTGCCTCAGCCTCCCGAGTAGCTGGGATTACAGGTGTGCACCACCATGCCTGGCCAATTTTTTTAATTTTCAGTAGAGACGGGGTTGACCATGTTGGTCAGGCTGGTCTCTAACTCCTGACCTCGTAATTTGCCAGCCTCAGCCTCCCAAAGTGCTAGGATTACAGGTGTGAAACACTGCACCTGGCCTTCAAAACCTTTTTTAATGGTGGTGTGATATCCCATCACTTTACAATTCTGGATTTCTAATTTTTCACCATTTTAAATAATACTGCAATGGATACTTATCTTCGTAAGGAACCCATGACTGAATTATTATGACTTCTATGCTTTTTAACCTTTGGTGTTTGTGCTGCTGATGCTCTAGGAATCACCAGTTTCCCAGATCAAAACAATCTTTGGGTCAAAGGAAATCAGAGTAAGCAAGATGCCTTTGCCTACCTCGCTCCATACAAGCATGGTCCCAAACACCACCTGGAGACCATCAAAGAAGTTGTCCCCAATGATGATGACCATGGCTCCTCCTGTGGTCCAGCCTTCACTCGGGCTAATGGCTTTGATGCAGGGGGTAGCTAAGAGGATACGAAAGAAAAAGTCAGGTTTTTTCTTTCATGGATGTCCAACTTTTTGCCTTCCCACCCCACGTTGGAAGAAGAATGTCTTGGGCCACATATAAAATACATTAATGCTAATGATAGCTGGTGAGCAGAAAAACAAAAGGTCCATGCATAATTTTCACACTATCCCCCACCACGGATAAGAAAAAGAATCCTTGCATTCAAAGGATTGGACACACCACAAATAAGCCAAAAAGTCCTTGCATTCAAAGGCTGGACACCTGTATATGATTGAAGTTTAGAGTTTTGGGGATGGGCTGCCTTTGAAAAATGTTGGTCATTCCGAGAAGTTCAAGCTGAGATTTGTTGACTTGACATCATTCCCTAATTGGTTGTTGGTTTTCACCAAGTCATTAAAACCTAATGAGCTGACCATTACATACGAAAAAGTAAAACACTTAGCTAATTGTGCAAAGGGTGTTTGAAAACCTCTGTTGTTTTTGTCCATATTTTTATAAGTTGATCACACTGGAAATGTGTAAATCCCCTTTCTCTCCCCACCTCCTCTGCCCTAAGATGTTAAGATTTACAAGGCCTATTAATGGGCTAGAGAGAGAGAGAAGGAGAAAGCAAAATCTATTATACTTGAAGGTTTTCTTCAGCTCTATCAAGAGACAATTTCTAATCACCGTCCTAACTTTGTAGGAAGGATTTTCCCCACTTCTTCCATATGCTCCAGGCCTCTGGACTTTACATCCCAACAGGAACCCAATATGGTTTTCAGGCCATAACTAAAGTCAATCCATCACTCCATTTCCAAAGTTGACAGGGTCAAAGGTAGAGGAGAACTTTGGCAGGACTCCAAAAACATGAGCCCCCTTTGAACAGCCAGTCAATCACATCCAATCAGTCAAAAGAAACTGGATGGGTTCCTAGTCCTGAACTCTGGGATTTTCTTCTCCCCTTTCAGTTCCCACTGTGGGAGAATTAACACCACTCCAAATTCTTTACTGATTCAATCATTTTCTTTCAGTTCATTAATTCCTGTTTACAATGATACAAGATACATTTTCAGGGCTGAGTTAGGGTGGGAGGTAGGGGTCGGGGGGAAGCATATAGCAAAACATCACACTAGAATAGTAGCCTAATTTGACCATACATTCTGTATTATAAGGTCGTTGTATACCAGTGAGTTGGGAAGGGGAATAACTAAAATGGAATTTACTTAGGTTTGTCAGTTATCTTCATCAATATACTTTAATTTTTTGGACAACTTGAAGTTTAACAGTTACCGGTATTTCTAATTACTTTAATGCATTTGGAAAACTACCCAGAACAGACCATGATTTCTTCTTGTCCAAGCAAACAAAAATCAATTAGTGTCAGTTTCATTCCGCACATTGTTTTGTTTTGCCTACAGTCTGTTTAAGGACACATCTGACACTTACTCTTACATGTCTGGCACTGTAATGTTCCTGTTTAACTAAGATGTCATAGGCCTACATTTGCCTGAAATGCCCGTCTCACAAAAAGGAAAACACAGAACAGAATGGAAGAGGCTGGGAGGCATGAGAACTTGGCATGGGCTGGTAGACATGTGGGGCTTACAATGGAGCAGGCTGGAGTCCGTGTTTACAACTTCATTAAAAAAACCCACATGGTTCTGTGTACTTTCTCTACTCTGACTCCAAGACATAATTTGAAGTTTGAACAAGGAAATTCTTGGAGAACATCATGTGTCTACCATGCTGAGTGGAGACAGCCCTACCTTCTGATGGGTCGAGTCTTCTTGCTCTCCGTCCGTGCTTGGAGTTGTTATGAACAAACATATTGTCAGAAACAGCCAGGACGTGTCCATCCACGTTCACTGTTGTTGACAACACAACCTGCATATTTAAAGTAAAAAGGAGCAAGGGGGTGCAGTGGAATTAGTTTCACATAACATAGCAAACGCACCAAAATTCTGTTTTGCCATATTTCCATATGGCAAATGGGAAATGGGACAGAACCTGGGACTCAACAGAGTTTCCTCCTTCTGTAATTACTTCAGAACTTCATAGAAAAAGTGGCTGTCCTTGACCCAGGCATTGTCAAGTATTTTTGCTCAAGGCACACCCACATCTGCCTGCTGGTTCCAGAAACCTGGTTCTCTATCAAAAGACCTGGACCACCATTGCCAGTGGAACCTCCACCACAGGAAGCTGGTTGGGTGCCATGTCGAAGCTGAGATCGTCACACCAGCTGGAAGGTCACTTCTTTCCAAGCTGGGGAATGGCTTCCTGCACTTCAGATGGGTCCTGATATCATGCCCAGCTTTGAGATCCTGGCTGGTGAATTGTCTGTGGTGTTGCTGCCCAGTAGAGAGTGGTGGCAGGGATGCCTAGACCTAGACTTTTGCTGAGAAGATAAGGTTGTCATAATTCAGTGATGAAAACATAGCATGTGTAGTATCTAATCAGGGTGAGGGGAGAGGTAGTGTGGAGTGATGGGAGAATATGGGTTTGGAGTCAGAGAGAACTGAATTCAAATCCCAGGCCTGCTGTCCTCTAACTTGCAACCAAAGACAAATTACTTAACCTTTCATAATCTCAGTTTTTCTTATCTGTAAGACATAAATAACAATGTGTATCTCACAGTGCTGAAATGAGATATAATGAGAAACAGGCACACATCCCTAGTCCAAGAATCTGAAATCCAAAAATTCTACAAAATCCAAACCTTTTTGAGCACTGATATGATGCTCAAAGGAAATGTTCATTGGAGCATTTTGGATTTTGGATTTTCAGATTAGGGATGCTCAACCAGTAAGTGAAGAATGCAAATATTCCAAAAACCAAAATCAGAAGCGATTCTATCTCCAAGCATTTTGGATAAGGAATACTCAACCTGTAACACATGGAAAGCATCCAGCACAGTGCTTGGTGTGTGCCAAACTGGGATGAGTTCATGTCCTAATTGCCTTGCCCATGCTGGGCGTGACCATCCCATAAGACAGATGACATTTCTCACACACAGAGATTCTCCCATAGTCTAAGCTCTGGGGAAGGTCCTAGGAAGAGGCAGATAGATGATAGGTACAGACAGTTACAAGATATGGTCCCTAATCTCAAAGAGTTTATTTTCTGGCTGGAGAATCATAATTAACACAGGAAATAAGTAGCACAAATACTGGTATTGAACTAAATTTCAGCATGTGTACTGCAGATCAGGGGTCAGGGAGAAGCTCAAAGAGGTGGATATCAGCAAAGGATGGCCAAGCACGGCAGAAGACAGCGGACCTCAGTGGACCTCCCACCGACTCACTTGACCCAGAAGACAAGCCACCCTAGACGTGGGTCTAACTTCTCAGTTCACATAAGTTATGCATGGCCATTATTATTATTTTTTGAGAAACAAAAGAACTTGTTATATACATACTCACACACATGTATAGTCCTTTTGAGGAAGGACACTAAATAGGTACAAAATAAGGAGTCATGCTTAAAACTGACTCTTTCTCTCCATCCACTCCCAAATGAAAATGGTTGATAGTCTACTTGTAATTGTCCTTCCTTATTCATTAAATCGAGGGCAGAAGGCTTGACCCTGCCTTACTTTTTTTTTTTTTTTGAGACTCTATTGCCCAGGCTGGAGTGCAGTGGCAGCATATTATCTCACTGCAACCTCCACTTCCCAGGTTCAAACAATTCTCCTGCTTCAGCCTCCTGAGTAGCTGAGATTATAGAGGCTCACCACCATACCCAGCTAATTTTTGTATTTTTAGTAGAGACAGGTGTTCACCATATTGGCCAGGCTAGTCTCGAACTCCTGACCTCAAGTGATCCACCCACCTTGGCTGCCCAAAATGCTGGGATTACAGAAGTGAGCCATTGCGCCCAGCCCTACCTTACCTCTTAATATGAAGGAATGAGGCAGCATTTTAAAAACTTTCTATTATGAATAATTTCAAGCAAACAAAAGAAACAGGATAGCATAATGAATCCCCCAAACTTATCATCCAGCTTCAAGAATTGTCAAAATACTGCCATTCTCATCTCAGCTACAGTAGACCCTTATCTAAGATGTCTGTGCTCTAAAACCCCAGTGGATGCCTGAAGCCTCAGAGAATACCAAATCTTATAATATACTATGCTTTTTCCTATACATATCTATGATAAAGTATAATTTATAAATTAGATACAGCAAGACATTAATGACAATAATAATTAAAATTATAAAAAGATATTGAAATAAAAGTATATACATGTGGTTTCTCTCTTTTAATCTAAACATATCTTATTGTAGTGTACCTTGGGTAACTGAAACCATAGAAAGTGAAACCTGGAAAGTGCAGGGGTAGGGGGTACTGTATCCCACCACCCACTGCCAACTACTCAACAATGATAATAATCACAGGTTGGGTTTTCTTGTAGGTGAAATTTACATGCATTGAAATGCACAGATCTTAGCTGTCCAACTCACACTATGATCAGGATGTAGACTATTTCCATCTCTGCAGAAAGTTATCTTGTGTTCCTTCCCAGTCCATCCTACCCCCACTACCAGCAAAGCAATAGTCTTCTGATTTTTTTCTTTGCCCTAAAGAGTTTTTTTTTATGACATCTTTTAAGTTATTATATATTTTTAGTATAATAGTTTTGGGAAAATCCCTAAAACTCATGAGTCCACAAATCATCTCACATAGTCTCATACTTTGAACATGGTGGTAATATATATAAAATTTTACATGAATAAGTGAGTTTCAGTCATCCAACCCAACAGATAATTCACTGAGCTTCTAACATGTGACAGGACCCAGAGATTCAAAGAATAAACTTAAAGGAACCTCAACTGTCAATATAATTGCTCACAATTCAGGGGTGCAGCCTGTCTAGCTCCAGGTCTATTTTCAACTGTGTCCATGTTAACCATGTTAGAATCTGGGAAAGGTCCTTCCAGAAAGTTCTCATCACACAGCGGCAAACGTAAGATGGCAGCATCCATCACTCGCCACAGGTGCTCATATCCTTATCAAAGTGATCTCAGCAAAATACAAAGACACATCACAGCCAAAGGGAGAGGCAGAGCCTCATGGTCACGGGGTTAAGAGGAACATGAAGGTTGTATTGCCTACCCTCCGAAATTAACAGGAGAAGAGAGAGAAGAAAGAAGAATCAAACTATTCTTACAAATTGTGTGTGTGAACGCATTTTCAAAGACATGACTGTCATCTCTGGAAAAAAAAAAAAAAACAGAAAACAAGGAGAGGGTACTTTAAGCTTTAATAATAATAATAATTTTTTTTTTTTGGAGACAGAGTCTTGCTCTATAACCCAGGCTGAAGTTCAATGCAGTGGCCTGATCTCAGCTCACCACAACCTTCGCCTCCCAGGTTCAAGCAATTCTCCTGCCTCAGCCTCCCAAGTAGCTGAGATTACAGGTACCCACCACCACACCTGGCTAATTTTTGTATTTTTGGGGGTTTCACTATGTTAAACCAGGCTGGTCTAGAACTCCTGACCTCAGGTGATCTGCCTGTCTCAGCCTCCCAAAATGCTGGGATTACAGGCATGAGCCACTGTGCCCAGCCATTGGCATTAATTCTTAATGAGTGGTCCTAGACACGCTAAGGGGGACATGGGCCCTGTCTGAGGATTACATGGAGGTAAAGAGCCTTCTCTCTGAGGCTGCTTTAATTCACTCCACAAGCTCCTTGTCATACTGTCCATTAATACTCCCCACGCATTCCTGCCACAAAATATGGGGATTTCACGAGCCAGCTGATTTCATCATTGTCCATTTGGGTGGAGTGAGACTTAGTTCCAAAGTGAACATTTCCCGAATGACATACCCTGATGGTTCAGATGCACTTCATTATTTTCTATTAACAATAGAAATAAATTTTAATCTCTTGCTGGCTCATGCTGGCCTCTCATGACAGCTAGGGAATTAACCTGAATTATGTCAGTGTCTGCAAAATTTATTACAAGATTTTAAATTATGTCCAAATGTATGTGCGTGTGCATGTGTACGTATAGATATGAGGCAAGTTCCAGGTTTAATATTCCAAATATCTTAGAAGGTGAGGTAGCCGGAATAGCCTGCCAATTCAACTGAATTTGCAAAATGCGATGGATTTAATTCATACACTCCACAACAAGAAACCAGATCTGTTTGGTGGTTGTTTCTATACATAGAGACACACACTTAAACACTGACTTTTACACACATTTGCTTTACTTCTGGAAGAATGAACTACATTACAGAAGTGAAGATATATGTGATATAGTCAAAACTTCAAATTTAAGTTCTTTCACTGTTTCCTGATGAACAATGACAATGCTGATATTCGTCTATTTGCAGAAGTTAAGAGTTCTGAATGTTTTAGGACGAAAGGAAGTGGAATGCACATTCCAACATCATCTCACTCCCAGGCCTTCCCCTTCCACAAGCCAACTTCTTTCCCCTAGTGAGTATTTCCTGGGTCACGAAGGCTGACCCTTCCCATCTGGAATCAATCAGTCAACCCCTGACAACTTCCTGAAACACCTCACTCCATTTCCTGTTCTCTCCCCCTTCTCGTTTTCCCCCTGGTTTGCTTCACTCTTCAAAACTGCAGGCCACAGCAGCTTAATGTTAGAGGGTCAGGCACAGTTAGACTCCAAAACACTACACAAGGACACCTTTGACCTTCAAAAATCTTTACATCTTAGCTAAACAAATCAAGGTCAACATTTCTTACCATTACCTTGTTAACTATTTGTATGCATCTCTGCCAAGGGTCTTCTGATCATATAACCATCAATACCACTTATTCATCTAAGATCATACACTGATCAGCTTTCAAAGAAGCAAATGTAGTATGGATAAAAGGTGCCATTCGGAGGTGCCTGAAGCTGAAAATCGCCAGCATTATATTAGCAAACATATGGAGAGTAATCCATACAAAGGAACCTCTATGCCTCATCGTCTCCTGTCACCTAGACCTGATAACGCGTCTTTTCTAAGGCTGTCAGACTCTCTTGGCACTGCCATTCTGCTGGCATGGCCCTAAGGAATGCCA
Organism: Sapajus apella; assembly: GCF_009761245.1. NCBI lineage: Eukaryota > Metazoa > Chordata > Mammalia > Primates > Cebidae > Sapajus > Sapajus apella. The sequence goes on from NW_022436961.1 coordinate 28,424,704, forward strand.
ATTAGAAATACAGATGTCCATAATTTGCGTGGGACGGACCCCCAGTTTCTGCTGACACTGGTGACAGTTTTCATTTATTTCGTAGAGTTGATATATCTGTATTATAGCTCAAAGCTCTGGTAGGAAAGTCTGCAGACTTGAAAACTAAGTCATGGTAGATGATGCTCTCCTCAACTGATACATTTCCACATAAAAGCAACAACCAATTTATTTAGGACAAAGTACCTCGAGGCCAAGGTTCCAAGAGAGAGAAATCAGGATCAATGAAAATGGCTTGCATGTTTTTCTAAATAAAAGTGGTTTTTACCTTCTGTCAGTCCTTATTTTGCCTTGATGTGATCTCTCGTTTACAGTAAGACCAACTCAATAAACAGACCAATTGAAGAGTGACAGTGGTAGGTTCCATTTTAAATCATTTAATTATATGACAGTGTTAGTTGGTTATACAAAAATAGAAACATGAATAAAAAGTCTGTATCTTACCCTGAAAAACACAAGAAAGTTTTAAAAACAGAATCTACAAATATGTTAGCAGTCTACCAGTGCTCAAAAAAACTGATTGGCTTTCTCAAATTCTTTTTTTCTTCTCATTATCCACAAGTTCTCTCATGTCCCTCACTCCAATAACTTATACAAACCAGGAGCTAAGTTGTAAAGGAGCCCTTTCCTGCTCATAAAAGGCCACTGTGGGAGTCACCCTTCGGGTGGACACATCCGTTAATCTGCCTGAACAGCTAATTTTCCAATAGAGGAGTTATGTCTTTAGTTATCAGAATGATAGCATGTGCCATGGAGACTTTTACCAAACTGACTTATTCCCACCCTTGGGTTATTTTTATGCCTCACTCTGAAATATCCCTGGCTTTTTGGAACATCACGTGCCTGTGTGTGTTTTAAGTACTTATCCCTCTCAAAGCTCTAACTGTGTGATTTAGATGAATTACGGAAGTCAAAGGAATGACCAGTTGGGCCCTACTCCCAGCTAGACTTTTTCAGCTCCTACCCAGGTGTTCCTGCAAAGACCCTAAGTCTCATACAAAGAGGCTAAAAGAAAAAGAAAAGTCAAAATGAAAAATGTGTGGAATGACCAAATGATCTGCTCTTTGAAACAGACGACGATTCCAATGTCTGCAGTCACTAGAGAATAATTACACTGCTTAGAAACCTACCCATATGGGCCAGAGACCTTGCTTTGAAAACACACCAAATTCTACCATTAGTCAGACACAGTTCCCCACCTTTCCAATGAGGGTCATGCACCTACTAGCTGAATGTGGGGCCTTTGGTAGTTTAATCTCAGAAAAGCTATAACGTATAGCGTTTATAGCACACTCCACGCTGAAGACTCTGATACCATACTTATGAACGTGCATACACTCAGCTAAATAAAATGATCTCGAAAATTCCTGTTATTTTGCCAAGAATGGAAAAAAAAATTCTTTATGACATTTTACATCTGGAAATGGAATTAAATTTGTGATGTGCTTTTCCCTTATAACTGTTCGGTTGCCATATATGTTATTTCAGCTTTCCCAAAGCATAACTGTTATGTGGGATTTTATTTTCCACCTGTGGAAGGAGGAAAGGGACACAGAAACCATAAAGGGACAGAGAAAATCAAGACAGACTTCTGGCTATGGCAGGCCACCAAGCCACGAGTCCACATTGCAAGGAGAAATACATACTGGGTTTTTACACGGTGCCGAATTCTCACCATGGACAAGGTGAATCGAATGACACAGTTTTGACCAAACTTCCATTAATTCAACCCAGGCTAATAACAAGCAAATGGGTACTGCAGTTTGTCCCCCCCCCCCCCACCACTTTATTCTTGGCACACATCACATTTTCAAGCCAGATTTAAAGCCCAGATTCTTATTTGTTACTGGACTCCAGAGTCTCCAAAATTACCTTTAAACACCTACCCCACAAGCATGGATTTTGTCATTTTCTTTAAAAGGAATTCCCAGAATTCTCAGCAATGGCTGTTGTTTTATATTCCCAAAGGCTCTGTTTTCTGTTCAGTGAGGGAACAAGTCCCAGGCAGGAGAACAGAGAGTTGACTGCCATAGAGACAGATGTGGGAAGTTCTGGATTGCTCCAGCAGAGAGAGGACTGGGCATTAATGGCATTACTCCTGAGAAGACGTGTTCTTTTCTTTTTTTAAAAAAAAAATACATATTTTTAATTCTGTCAAGTATAAACTGATATACTTGATGACAAAATAATATAAACCACACAAACACTGGTCAATTAACTCAATTTCAAAAAATAATTTCTTTTAACTATTTTACTTTTTACTATTTTTTTCTTGTATAGTTTCAACTTTTATTTTAAATTCAGGGAGTACATGTGTAGGTTTATTACACGGTATGTTGTGTGACACTGAGGTCTGAGATACAAATGATCCTGTCATCCAGGTGTGAGGACAGTCCCTAATAGGTAGTTTTTCAGCCCTCTTCTCCTTCCCTTTCTCTCCCTGCTAGCAACCCCTAGTGTCTATTACCCCCATCTTTACATCCATGGGTACCCAACGCTTAGTTTCCACTTACAAGTGAGAACATGCAGTGTTTGGTTTTCTATTCCAGCATTAATTTGTTTAGGATCATGGTCTCCAGCTGTGTCCACGTTGCTGCAAAGGACATGATTTCATTCTTTTTTGTGGCTGTATAGTACTCCATGGTGTCTATGCATCACATTTTCTTTATCTTATCCACCCCGGATGAGCATCTAGGTTGATTCTATGTCTGCCATTGCGAATAAAGCAGCAATGAACATACAAATGTGTGTGTCTTTTGGGTAGGGCAATTTCCTTTCCTTTGAGTATATGCCCAGTAATGGGATTGCTGGGTTGAATGATAGGTCGATTTTATTTTTTTCATTTTAACTAGAAAAGATATTTTCTTAAGGAACCAGATAGTACTGTGTTTCTGTCAATCACTGGGTATTTACTGAGACCCCTAGGGACTCTGATACATGCCACGGAAGCTTATAGAAAACATTGTTGCAGCCTGAAGGAGTCTGTCCTGCAGTGGACAAAGCATAGCAAACACTAGACATAATCAGAAAATATTACTGCATGTTAATCTGTCATTGAAGATTGAACTTCGTGGCCACTGTGTTCTCTAGGGGCCAAACAGTGGGAAGAATCAGCGTGAACTGAAGGCAATCACAGCCATTTTCATCAAGAAAGCGAGATTTAAGAACAGAGCTTGAAGAACTGGGGTAAAATGAGTTACACCACTTGAGGTTACTGAGATGATTATTCTGGTTAAAAAAAAAAATTCTAATTGGCATAAAGGAAGTGGTATGCCCAGGAGCTCTCCGCTGGTGTATTTTGGGCAATTTGGCTTTAGAGTAAGCATCTTATAGAGCTTACTTTTTAAAACCTGGTTGAAAAATGTGGAGAAATCCAGTGGCAATTTTTTTTAATTGGCTTTTCATGTCATTGAGGAGTGTGAAGATTGCTCATCTGCTTTGCAATACTAAATGTCCCTTCATCTTAAAGGCCACGCATAATTGCTACTCCCACCCTACCTTATTTTATTCCATTGAATCCATTACTTTTCTCATCTAAAATTTGTGCCAAGTGGGATGGTTATGGTCAAGGGCAATATTTTACTAGCTAAAGTTTTGAAAGCCACAGGGGAGCCATAACATATTTGATGCAGTTCTTTATTCAGCTCAGCCATTCTGTTCTACAAAGCTCTAGCCCCAGGGACAACCTGAATCACCTGTGGCCTATCAAAAATCAGGAGCACACAGGCCCTGGAAGCAGCTGAGGAACCATGCACTCTTATTGCAGGACTAAGAACACTTTGCTTTCCAGGAAGTTCTGCATTAGCCCTGGAATGGGTTCAGGACAGGTTTGTGTCCAAATTAGAGTCCCTTAAAATATTTGAGCATTGGCCAGGCACAGTGGCTCATGCTTGTAATCCCAGCACTTTGGGAGGCCGAGGAGGGTGGATCACAAGGTCAGGAGATCTAGATCATCCTTGCCAACATGGTGAAAACCTGTTTCTACTAAAAATACAAAAGTTAGCTGGGTGTGGTGGCGGGCACCTGCAGTCCCAGCTACTCAGGAGGCTGAGGTAGGAGAATCACTTGAACCCGGGAAGCAGAGATTGCCGTGAGCTGAGATCATGCCACTGCACTCCAGCCTGGCAAAAGAGTGAGACTCCATCTCAAAAAAAAAAAAAAAAAGCATTGAGACTGTGTTTCCAGCTAACCAAAGTCTGACATATCCTCTCCCAAAAGTTCCCCAGGAAACTACTGGTTTTCATTTCTCACCTTGTTCTTTTACAAAGAACTCAAAACTCATTTCCTGGGTGAGTTGATCAAGATTTCTGTCACCCTGATTCTTGTCCCCATTCAAGAGAGCAACATTCAGGGATGGAGGCAGCCAAAGTTTCTAACATCAGAGAAAAGCTTGAAGTCACTCCAGAAAGCCCTCCCCAGGTTTATAGCATTGGACTGAGAGAAAGATCCTCTGCCCCTCTAAGGTTTTTTTTTTTTTTTTTTTCCTGACTCCAAATAGATAATTATGATTTCTTAACTCGGACTATCTGGTTTGTTTTATCATCAGATAATGGACTCACCTGCTGATCAGAGAGGCCGTAAGTCAAGTGATTTCCATTATGTGCCTTAAAACTGCTGCTCAGTAGCTCTGCAAATTTCAAATGGTAGATGAATCACAGAGCAGCTGGAGCAGCTCTCACACTGAAAGATGTGAACTGAAGAAACCTGCAGGCAGCTGGAGCTGTATTAAATTTTTACCATTTGGAGTTAATTTAAACTCTCGTTTCCCTCTTCAACGGGTGTGAGAGAAATATTCAACATTTTTTATTTAAGGAAAATAGATGGTGGTGCCATTAAAAAGTTTTATATAAGAGCTGGGGGTTTAAAAATCATAAGGGGTTGGTGGATGGAGCTTGGCTCTGCTCCAAGACATGAGTAGCCGTGCCCTTTGCTCTCGCGTCGTTTAGTAAACCCGACTAATGGCTCGTGCCCAACTGTGTGGACGAGGTGTCTTTGTCAGAGACATTCATTTCCCCATCGTTCTTCTGCACTTGTCGCATCCAGCATGTTGCAGCGACAGGCATGAGGCCTCTCACATGATCCAATCACCCTGTGGACGCCAGTCATTCCCAATGGGGCCTCTCTTCCTTTATCCATTCCCCTCTGGCAGATCTTTCTGACCTTGGTTCCCTTCTCTCCCCTACTGTGTGTGTTTTCTTGCTTTCTCATTGTCCTGTGAGACATGCCAGGTGTGTTTTCACAAAACTCCAACCCCCTCCCTCGGTCCCTTCAAATCCCCATCAAGACGCACTTCCAGCAGGCCCATACTGGGCTTGTGTGCAGCCTAGAGCCGACTCAGCACCGATGCCTTCCCCCGCCTGACTCCTGGAATGATTTTTCTTTTGTTAGAAATGTCTCTGTCTGGCCAGGTGTGGTGGCTCACATCTGTAATCCCAACAATTTGGGAAGCCAAGACAGGTGGATCGCTTGAGCCCAAGGGTTCGAGACCAGCCTGGGCAATATAGTGAAACCCTGTGTCTACAAAAAATACAAAAATTAGCCAGGTATGGTCGCATACACCTGTAGTCCCAGCTACTTGGGAGACTGAAGCAGGAGGATCGCGTCAGCCCAAAAGAACAAGGCTACCTTGAACTGATATTGTACCACTCTACTCCAGCCTCAGTGACAGACTGAGACCCTGTCTCTAAAAAAAGAAAGCAAAAGAAATATGTCTGTCCTTCCATACCTACCGACATATCTCTTGAGGCCAAGGATGGCATGACCTGCACATGTATCTCAGTCCTCTCCCTAGTATTACTTTATACATTAAAAATGATTATTCTGGTGGACCTAATCTAAAAAGGGAGTAATTTAGCAGGTAAATTTCTGTCACTAAACAGTCTCCCAGAAAGGTTCAGCGAATGGAGGTTAGCATCTTTATCTTAATTAGAAGCAAGCTGTTGGTTGGAGTGAAGTTCAGTAAAAATGATATGGGCTGGGCATGGCGGCTCACGCCTGTAATCCCAGCACTTTGGGTGGCTGAGGCAGGTGGATTACCTGGGGTCAGGAGTTGGGGACAAGCCTGACTAACATGGAGAATCCCAGTCTCTTCTAAAAATACAAAATTAGCTGGGCATGGTGGTGCATGCCTGTAATCCCAGCTACTCGGGAGGCTGAGGCAGGAGAATTGCTTGAACCCGGGAGGTGGAGGTTGCAGTGAGCCAAGATCAAGCCATTGAACTCCAGCCTGGGCAACAAGAGCAAAACTCCGTCTCAGAAAAAAAAAAAATTGGCAGGATGAAGAGAGGTGGATAATGGGTACAAACATACAGTTAGATAGAAGGTGTAAGTTCTAATATTTGATATCAGAGCGGGTTGACTACAGTTAACAACAATGTATTGTACATTTCAAAATAGTTAGAAGAGAGGACTTGAAATATTCACAATATATAGAAATGATCAATTCACATGTTGATGGATAACCTAACTACCCTGACCTGATGATTACACATTTTATGCATGTAACAAAATATCATATACAGCCCATAAAGATTACAAACATTATGTATCAATAAAAAAAATTTAGGCTGGACGTAGTGGCTCACATCTGTAATCTCAGCCTTTTGAGAGGCCAAGGCGGGTGAATCCCTTGATCTCAGGAGTTCAAGACTGGCCTGGGCAACACCCCATCTTGATAAAAAATACAAAAATTAACCAGGCCTGATGGCACACACCTGTAGTCCTAGCTAGGTAGAGGGCTGAGGTGGGAGAATGGCTTGTGCTGGAGAGGCAGAGGTTGCAGTGAGCCAAGATTGCAGCACTGCACTCCAGCTTGAGCAAAAGAGTGACACCTTGTTTCAGACAAAAAAAAAAAAAAAAAGATTTTAATGATTTTGAGGTTGGAGATGTGTCAAGGTTACCAGTTCCAGAATGCTATTAAGTGCAGAATGACTTAATACAAGCTGGTGCTGCCCATAGGATGCAGAACACCCCCATGATCATGTCTTTTTAAAATGAAGTCCTTTTGAGGCAGAGGATAAAAACTTGGCACTTGGGCCTCTAAGCTTCCCAGTCTCAAGTAGATCTGCTGGCATTTGTGTCCTATAACACATGATGCTGTGGAAACCTCAGAACACTACTGAGAAGAGCATCAACACTTGCTATTACTATAATGGTGGGTATCATTTAGCTCCACAAACATCTATATGTGACCAAGCTGCTGAGTTCCAGCAAGCACCACAAACACAGCTGGCAGTATGTGGAAGCCCACTGCTTCCAGGAAAGTCACCTGAATGTCACAGAGAAGCAGACCCGAACTATGCAAACCACTCATTTAATTTTCATATCCTTCAACTAGGATGCAAGCCCCTCGAGGGCAGGAATTTTATGATTTGCCCTCTGCTATACCTCCAGCACCTAGGATAGTGCCTGGCACACAGAGTTTCATTAGTAATATTGGCTGGGTGCATGAATAAATGAATGAGTACCTACATGTGTTCACTTTGACTTGGAACAGACCCAGCCAGCCTCTCTAAGACAGTGAATTAGCAACAATAAGCTCTGAATTATTGTCAACTCCTAGTGATTTTTAGAATTTGAATGTGGGGAATGACAATGTGCCTGACTTCCTCTTCCTGGCTCGATTTTCCTTTGGATGTTACAACTGCCTGCTCTCCACCCACACAAGCAGAAAGAAATAAAGAATGGGATTCATTATGTCTTAACAGGCCTGTCAGCTTAAACTAGACATACATTTCTTTTCCTTTCCTTCACGGAGCTGTTAATCTGGGGTTTCACCTAATTGTTCCATTTCAAGGAGGGCAGAAGTGATTTTCCACATGCATGACCCATGGGTGTAGATACTTGGGGAGCCCTGGAAATATTAAGGTTCTTTTCTCTTTTTTCCTTTTTTCTTTTGCTCTCTTACAAATTTATTTAATAGTAATCTGTTGAGCCCTACAGAATCCCTACCATCGGGCTAGACATTGATGATAAATACAAAAATAAATAAAACATATCAATTGCCCTCAAGCAGCACACAGTCTACTGGAGAGACAAGCAAGAACTGCAGGACGATGTGGTAACTGGCAGGGTAGGGGCTCACAGGGAAGGGTGTGTCGGCATGGACCAGGCACCAACAGTTCCAATTGGAAGAGTCAGAAAATGCATCGCTAAGGCAGTGACATTCAGGTGTCGCCTTAAAGCAAGGAAAGGAGTCACGAGTTAGAGAGGGGTGAAGAGTTCTCAGGCAGAGGGGTGAACATACGGAAAGCTTTCTAGATAGAACAGAAATCAGAGATGGGTGTGTGGTGAGCAGCAGGCAGATGAGAACTTCTGGGACAAGCATGGCAGGTTTATCAGGGTAGACAGAGGCTGAGCGATATTCTCAGCTGTCCCTCTTTAAATCCAAGTTTTGTGTCTATGAACAGTTGATATCCATGACACATTTTAGTAGGTGTATATATTTATTTTTTATGGATATGTAGCAGGTGTATGTATTTATGGGGTTCAGAGATATTCTGATATAGGCATGCAATCACATCAGGGTAGATGGGGCATCCTCAAGACATTTTGTTAGTATTTTTTTTATTTCTTTATTGTGCTATGTTCCAGAAGCAGGTCTCGAATCCTGGGTTCAAGCTGTCCTCCTGCTTCTGCCTTCCTAAGAGCTGGGATTACAGGCATGAGCCACTGTGCCCAGCATCATGACATATTTTAAAAGGTTACTCTGGCATTCATGCTGAGGACGGGTTAGACAGGGAAGGGATAAAGACAGGGGCTATGGCAGCTTTTCAGGAGAGAGGTGGATTTAACAGATACTTAGGAGGAGAAAGCAACACTTTGACAATTGAAGAGCAGGGAGTGAACCAAGGAGCAGGCACTGAGTTCTGTTTGGAACACGTGCTCATTAGTCATCCAGGGAAGATGCCCAGGAGGAAGCTGGAGCTCTATGCCTGAAGTTCTGGAGAGGGGAGAAATCTGGGAATATGGATACAGAAATTATCCAGGAACAGAGGGCATTTGAAGCCAAGAGAGCGGATGAGGGACCACCAGGAAAAGTCCTAAGTAGACAGATCCCCATTGTTAAAGGTTACCTTGCATGAAGGATGCCTATTGGGCTTTAAATGAATTTCATTTTTCTAGATTAGGGTCTATGGAAGCTTGAGATGTTTCAAGAGATCTGGAGATCCCTGAAATTTTAATTAAAACTTTAAATGTTGTATTTTGATGGGATACAGACTATAGCTTTCACCAGATTCTTAAAGGGATCTGGGCCAAACACACACACACACACACACACACACACACACACACACGCACGCACACACACAAAAACCCAGGGTTAAAAAGGGTTAAAAGGGTTATGACCCTTTGTGTTTCACTAAGTATTTTTTGTGTCCTATAACACTTAATACTTGAATGGAATTAAAGAGAGGATTTGGTTCAAGCTTGAAAATAATCTTGATGTAACCATTTTGGTCTCACCGGATTTTTGTAAAAACAATCCAGGTTCCATCAGTGTTTGAGAGATAAGGGAAGGAGGGAGAGAATATTACTGAGTTCAGGATTTGGTTAGAAATGTTTTGTATTTCTATTCCATTCAGAACAAATCCTCACAAAAGAATTCTGCATATTATATTTATTATGTTTGACCATATCACAAAAGAAGAGAATTGGAATTGTGTATATGGCTTTAAATGATTATCTCTGTCCTTCTGAGTGAGATATCTATTCCAGGAATTTCTGAAAGTCACCATCCATTCAGATCACTGTCCCACCACCAGGATTATGCACTCTCTGGTTTTGTTTCATATTTGGAACCTGAACTAAGTTTCTTACTTGACTATGATAGCATAGAACCAAGTCTTTCTTCATAATAACTGTCTCTATATGAGAGAGCTTTCACTGAAGGTTATACTCTTAGTAGAATCTAAGCACGGTATAAAAATTGCCAATTCTTTTGTGTATCAAAGAACACTATAAAAAAAAGTGAATGACAACTCATGGAACAGGAGCAAATATTTTCAAATCACATGTCTGGGAATGAGCCAGTATCCTGAATGTATAAAGAACTCTTACAGCTCAACAATAAAAAGACAAATAATGCAACTAAAATAAGGGCAAAGGAGTTAAATAGACATTTCTCCAAAGAAGATATACAAATGAGCAATAAGCACATGAAAAGATGCTCAAAATCACTAATGATTAAGGAAATGCAAATCAAAACCACAATGAAATACCTCTTCACACCCCAGGATGACTAGAATTTTTTTGAAACAGAAAACCACAGTGTTGGCAAGGAATTCATACCTTCACACATGACTCGTGGAAATGAAAAATGGTGCAACCACTATGGAAAACAGTTTGGCAGTTCCTCAAAAACTTAAAGAAACAGTTACCATATGACCCAGAAATTCTGTTTTTAGTTATATACCCAAGAGAATTAAAAACATGTTCACACAGCAAAACTGTACACAAATATTAACAGTGGCATTGTTTGTAACAGCCAAAAAACAGAGACAGCCCAAATGTCCACTAACTGATTGATAAACTTTAAAATGTGATATATCCATACAGGGGAATATTCAGCTGTAAAAAGGAATGAAGTATTGATACGTGCTATCACATAGTTGAACTTTGAAAACATGCTAAGAGAAAAAAAAAAAAACAGACAAAAAAAGCCACATATTGTATGATTCTATTTATATTAAATTTCCAAAATAGACAAACCCATAGAGAGAGAACATAGATTAGTGGTTGTCAGCAAATGGGGAGAAACAGGAAATGGGAGACGTGAGATTTCTTCTTGGGGTGATAGAAGGTTCTGGAATTAAACAGTGGTGCTGGTTGCACAGCACTGTGAATGTACTCAAAACCACTGGACTGTATACTTTTAAATGGTTAAAATGGTGAATTGTATGTCATATGAATTTTATCTCAATAAAAATGCAAACAAATTAACTTTAGCTCTACCCAAGAAAAAGACTATCATAGAATCCACAAAGTCTAAACAATTCTTTTGGCCTTGTCTTTGCAAAAGTCAAATACTTTCACATAGGACGAGAATTATATGTCATTTTGAGATCAGTAATATTTATTCTATGCCAGTGAAAAACTCAGGCACTATGAAAATCCCACTTAAGTAAATAACTAAAGAAGTAGAGGAAATACTCACATGCATTTGCTTTGTGAATATATTTATAAAATTTGGGAGAAAGAAAATGACAAGGCATTCTACTGTAATAGAAGCATCTTAACATTTACAGGAGTATCCTCAAATTATCAAATTTAAAACTCTTTGAAAGTGCGGGTGGAAAATAAAATGGAACAAAAATCCAAACTGCCAACTCTCTTTTCCCTGCCTCTGTATCTTCTGGAAATGAAGCTAAGCTTTGGTCATGGAGGCACTTGGAAATCTTTTGAATGTCACTCTCTTTTGGACTGAAATTATGTACACTTCGGTTTGGAATACTGAACATAGCCAACTTCCACCATGCACGAGGTTCCTGTTTGACCCCCAAGAAGGCTGATTTTATTTATGTTTGTCTTCACATAAGAAAGCAGGGCCAGGAGCGGTGGCTCACACCTGTAATCCCAGCACTTTGGAAGGCTAAGGCAGGCGGATCACTTGAGGTCTGGAGTTCAAGACCAGCCTAGCCAACATGGCAAAACTTCATTTTTACTAAAAATACAAAAATGAGCCGAGCTTGATGGCGTGTGCCTATAGTACCAGCTACTCGGAAGCCTGAGGCAAGGAGAATCGCTTGAACCCAGGAGGCAAAGGTTGCAGTAAGCCAAGATCATGCCATTGGACTCCAGCACTCTAGCCTGGGTGACAGAGGGAGACTTCATCTCAAAAAATAATAATAATTTAAAAAGGGCAGGGAAGGAGCCTGCCCAAGAGAAAGGAAGGCTCCAACTTTTTTAAGGGAGGTTGGTAATAGTGTTAAGTATTGTAATGAAAAATGTTCCTGACACAGCAAGATTGATAGCCATGATGGGGTTAAAAAATACTGTTAGAGTTTTTTTCAAAGCAACTCTCAGTAGCCTTGTATATGGCCATCTCCCCTATTAACTCTTGAATGGCTCTGCTCCTCAACATCTGTCTGATTGTGGCCAAACCACAGAAGCTCTCCAAGTGACAGGCAGGACCAGCTACATAATTTGTAGGGTCCAATAAAAAATGAATGTCACACTCCTTGTTCAAAAATTATTCACGGTCACATATGGTGGCTCACACCTGTAACCCCAGCACTTTGAGAGTCCGTGGCGGGCAGGTCACCTGGTCAGGAGTTCGAGACCAACCTGGGCAACATGGCAAAACCCTGTCTCTACCAAAAAATACAAAAATTAGCTGGGCATGGTGGCAAATGCCTGTAGTCCTAGATATTTGGGAGGCTGAGGCATGACAATCCCTTGAGCCCAGGAGGCAGAGGTTGCAATAAGCTAAGATCTCACCATTGCTCTCCAGCCTGAAGGACAGAGTGAGACCTTGTCTAAAAAAAAAAAAAAAAATTATTCATTGTTTCAAGAAGACAACACCAAAACAAATCTAGCAGCTGCAACGTGTCACATGCTCATAGTTTGCTGGAAAGAGTTCGATCAAACAAATCCTCCCAGCTCTGGCTCCCGACTCTACCATCTACTTACTGTGATAAGGGGCAAGTCATTTAACCTTTCAGAGCCTCACTTCCCTCACCTGAAATTTGAGGCTAAGGATCCCCATCTCTCTCATGGCTGCCAGAATTTATTTTTTGAAGTCTCAAGCTTGCGTGTGATTGTTTGTGTTTTTAATTTTTCTATGGAAAAGGGGGTGCCACACATCTAGCACAAGGTGTGAGTGTCAGGAAAGCCATTTGGTGAATTAAATATGGGTCCTGCAAAGCTCAAGGAAGGGGGCCGGAGGAGTTGCTCCTGCTCTCATCTTTAGCCTGATACTCTTTGCCTCGGTCTGTTTTTATTAGCTCGTCTCCTCAGTACATCAGTGGCAAGGGTGATGAAACTGGTGGCAGATTTAACTGCCAGGCAGCTGGGTCACTGTCCCGTGGGTCTTGTTGTCACGCTCCAATCTTAAAGTGACCATGCTGCTTGGGCCGCTGCCTTCCAGAAGGCTCAGAGAGAGACCACTGAATAGTTAATCGGTGGAAAAGGGAAGAAGGGGGCTGTTGCTTGCAGAAAATACAGAGAAGCTGCTTTGAAAAATCCCAAGGTGGCTGAATATCAAGAACGCGGTTCCTGCTGTGGGCAGCTGTATGTGCAGTGGGCAGCCCAAGGGCTTAAAATCAAATCTCCAGCACCGGTTGGCACCTCTCCCCATAGGGCTTTGGCAATGGGGACAGAAAGCTTAAACACTACAAGATGAAGAAACCCTCAGTGCTAGTGGCTGAGGGTCATCGTTTACCATTATCTTCTGTATTGTTAGCAGTAGCAGTGAATAATAATTTTTAAAGAAAAAGAGTGAGAAGGAGAGAGAAAACAGGATGACTTATTTAACAGGAAAAATCTGCAGGGCCCCTTACCTGAAACCGTCTCATGTCCCTTGGGTTTCCTGCTGTTTTCAAACAATTCTGATTGCACTTGAGGAAAAATTTTAAAAAGAATCTGTGAAGAGAAAACAATGCATTACATTTTTCAGTAAATATCTTTTAAGAGAGACTATAGCTGCATTCGACTAGATTTGATTTGAAAGCGATTATATTTCAGATCTGGGGAATTTCAACCTGCCCTGTCTGTGAAGGGACATTGCTGACCCTCTGCAATTTGCAAATTTGGATGTTTTCAATCTCAAGCCCAGCGCCCACTTCCCCATCACTGTGGGGGATTGTTAAGTGGTTCACAAGCTGGGCTTTGGTTTGTACATCGGCCCGCAGAGTTTCTAGAGCATTCGTTTTGGGGGGGGAGGACAAAAAGGCTTCAAATGCAGCAGTGACCCCTGCTGTACAGAAAATCTTGCTCCAGGGTTAATAATGGTGGGACCTGGCCCAGAATCCCAGGGCATCTCATTTTTGTGGCTCTCCACTGGCCCCAGGCACCATCATGCTCATACGTGAAGGTGGCCTGATATATTCAATGTTTACGAAATCAGAAAATGGTATGTTACTCTCCAAAGACAAAGTCTGTTGGTACGGGTATGCCAGGGTTTTTATGATTAATAAAAAGTGTGAATGTCCTCTCAGATCGTGTACAGATTATCCAGAGAAACACGAAAGCACAGAATAACAGTCTGAGGTTAGCATTTGTCAGATGTAGTTCTTGAAGCCAATATTTTCTCTTAAATGACCTATCTGTGCAATGTTAAAATTGGGCATCTTTCATCAGGCAACTAGGTTAACCAAGAAAAATGGCAGAGGTGGTCTGTCCAGCAATTCACCGAGTTAATGTTTGAAATTTGGTTTCAAAATACAATAAGTTTTTCATTTATTTCACTTGCAGAGTCCTTTTCCTTAAAAAAAAAAAAAAAAAAAAAAAAATCCAGCTTTCGCAGTGTTAAAGTCCCAGGTGAGCTAGGCCTATTTCCCTTTCTGTTACTATGACAACGAAATTTTACCGCAGTCCCAAAGTCCCTTCAGAACTCTCACATCCATGCCTTGAATTAGAACTTTAAAGGAAAAGATATATATTTTTCCCAGGATTTACAAACAAAAATAAGTAGAAATCAACAATGTTTCCAAAAAATTCTATTCTAAAGCCACGGTTGGTGAAATGCTCTCATCACAATGTTCTGACTCTTGTTTTTTGTTTAACAATCGCACAAAAGAATTAGCTCTCCAATTAAATGTATTTATCACTTTAAAAAACTGATGAGGAGATAAACAGTAAATGATAAAGGAGGGGAGAAGGGGAATTGGCTCTTCAGAGTATTTTCTGTATTCCAGCCTCTTTTACTCTGTTTGCTGGAAATATTTGGCCACATGCTCCCATGAATGAGGTTGAGTGTGAATTTGGAAGCAACAGCTAAATATTTTTTTCATGATTTTATAACATCTGCTTTTCCCTTCTCTCTTTCAATCTTTTATAGGGTGGGTGGGAGGTTGGGCTTTGCTTCCTGTGCCCGGGAGGTGTTGGGGTCTTTATGGAAGAGACCTGCGGAAGGACAAGGCAGAGAAAACGTTGTGCGAGGCTCTCCGACCACACTGTTCAAATTCACAACCTGCTGCTGCTCTCTGAAGGGCAGTGGCATCTCTGCCCAGGCCATCAGAGGGCGTTAGAAAGGAGAACTGCTTTTATTTAAGTAAAGATTCATCAGAATTCAAACATTTTATTTCCTGAAGGGTAAACATCCCCTCCATTTGAACACTGGCAGCAGAGTCAGCTGCGGATGCTCACACTGCACGCTAAGGTTGCCTTTTCCCACCCGTGTGTGTTTCTAAACAACAGCCCCCACGGCCACACCACACTGGCCCTCAACCACTCCCAGTGGCAATTTGCAATTTACATTTTCCCCTACTAAACCCGAATAGAGTGCTTTTTCTCATTGACTCCTTGATTTCTGGAAAGTTTTGCCACAACTGGACTCATTGTAATGCGTTCTGCGTGTGTTAGACTACCTCCACTCCCTTCTCCGAAATGCATCTGGTGAAAACATTAATGTTCATGAAGGCATTATTATATGAATGGTGTGGTAGGTGGAAAAGTGCAAAACAGATAATTGTTTACATAAAATCAAATTGATTTAGGCAACCGTATAGCCTGCTGAAAGGCTTTATTCATTTTAAATTAGGACCCTTTACAGTGATTTGAATGGAAAACACCTAGTTTGACTCTTTGCTTGTCTGGGGCGCTGAGTTTGTAACCTACACAGCCCCCTGTACTCTAAGGACTTAGCATTGGGTTCATGAAGGACAAGGGGAGGTTAGTGGGAGGAGGAAAAGCGAAGGTGAGCGAGAGGAGAGAGAAAGAGGCAGAAAGTTCTCTTGCTACTTCTAAATGGCTTGCATCAGAAATTATGGCCTGGATTTTTTAATATATGGATCTACAAATTTATTAAAAGAAATTCTGGGGCTTATTGACATCTCCAATTTTTTTCTCTTCCTTTTACTGGTGTCTTCTGGTTCTCTGCCCTCCACCCTCTCCATCCATCATGCTCAAGGTCTTGAGACAAAACCTTCCCTAACTATACCATCCATTTAGCCACGGGGTAACTTCAGGGAACAAATTCTCACCAAATCCCCTGGGTTTAGATCCCTCGGAAAACAGAGC
This sequence comes from Sapajus apella, assembly GCF_009761245.1. NCBI lineage: Eukaryota > Metazoa > Chordata > Mammalia > Primates > Cebidae > Sapajus > Sapajus apella. Next base: position 28,440,922 of record NW_022436961.1, read on the forward strand.
TGCCTGGAAAATGTCAGCACTCTCCACTAAGAAACGGGAAACCCAAATAAATTATGAGATTTAGACCAAATGTGCGGATTCTCATCAGGATGAATTCTATTTCCACTTTCTCCAAACAACGTTGACGATGTAAATATCATAACCATGGAGCATGCTACACACAACAAAGCTTCTGATCTCTCAAGAGCAAACACGAAAAACCACAGGTTTATCCTTGTGTTATGGACAAAGAGGGTCGGGAGGTGGAGTCAACATGTGAACTCAGACCTTCAGATGGCAGTCTGATCCTGAGGTCAGTGGGGCAGGAGAATGTAACTGCCCCATTGCTTTACTCCACAGATCTGTTGGAAATGCCCCAGGGGTTAACCTTGACCTGCAGCTACCAGCTGACCACGGCACCAAGTTACCTCACATTCTTTATCTCTTAACAAAGGAGTTGAACAGGATCTCTAGGGTTCTTTCTAACATTGATATTTTCTGACTGCAAAGTACAATATGCAGAGTTGAGAACCTTCCAGAAAGGGTTACTTTGGGGAAAGAAACCACTGAAAACAAAAGACAATGACTTATTGAAATCCGAGTGGGTATGGCAGAGGTGGGACTGAGGGTTTCTGAGAGGGAGGTCAAACCCACTGAGATAAAGCTTGAAAAAAATAAATGAGTGAGGACAGCTGATTGGTGGGAAATAGGATATCAGGGATGACGTCATGCTGAGTGGGCGGTGCCCTGAGGCTGATGGGCAGATTGTTGGGTGAGTTGCACTGTCCTGTTAGGACCTTTCTCTCTGCTTCTGAGGCAGGGAGGGTGCTTCAGGAATATCACACATCAGAGCCATGTGTGTCCCCTCTAACCATCTTGCACGTCCAGCAGCTGAAGGGTACAGGGTTCACGGAGCGGAGGGAAACACAGTTTGCTGAGTAGCCACTCTCTGCCTGATACACAACACCACATTTCGTTCTCACAACAACCCCATGACTGACAAATCATCCCACGGCTGGGAAAAACCAAGGCCTCAAGAATTTAAGAAATTTGCCAAAGATCACAAGCTTGTAAGTGGTGGACACAAGGACTGGAGCCTGGATCTTTGTGGCAACGAGTTCCACGTGACATTACATGTTTCCTGCACCAACGACACAGCTGCACAGCTCGGTAAATACAGAGAAACCACCCCATTACACACTTTGAATGGGTGCCTTTTATATTATGTAAGTTATATCTCAATAAATCTGTTTTTTAAAAATCACTTCAGAATGGTCTATAAAGGGCGTGCACGCACACACACACGTAACAGGAATAAATCATGAGAAAAAAAAAAAGTGAAAGATTCTGACTTCTTGAAGAGACTGCCATGTTCCAAGTCGAAATCAGTAGGTCAAAGATAGACAAATGGAAACATGGAAATAAATGCTTCATATTGAAAGCTTCTGCTGAATTCATTTATTTATGCATTTGATCAATATATATTGTGCTCTGTGTGCAAAAAGGTTCAGGCACAGTGGCAAACAAAGTCCTTGGCCCCAAAGATCCCCCAACCAAACTATTCAAATATGTTTCTCCAGCTTCTGAGAAGAGCCTGAAGACCCCTTAATCTATTACTGGGTACCCTCCCCTCCAATCTCTAAAATACTGGAATATTCTGTACTATTCAGGAATGCAGCAAACGTGTCTAAGTGGCTTCCACATGTCTTCCCCCATCCCACCCATCTCAAACTAGATTCACAAATACAGTGCAGAGTTAAGGTTCAGCGGTGGGGGACAGGAGGCCTGAAATCACAGGAAACGTAACTACTTAATATTCTTGCCAGACACTGGAATTCTCACCAATGGTCTGACTACCACAAAACCCAGCAGAATATTTCTCCAGGATTTATGGAAGAGGCCATTCAATTTACCTCCAAATTGGAATGTAAGATCTAGTCCCTCCTTAAAATGTTTAACACAAGAAAAGTCTATAAGGCCAGGTGCAGTGGCTCACCTCTGTAATCCCAGCATTTTGGGAGGGCAAGGCAGGTGGATCATGAGGTCAGGAGTTAGAGACCAGCCTGCCCAACATAGTGAAACCCCATTTCTATTAAAACTACAAAAAATTACCCGGGTGTGGTGGCGGGCACCTGTAATCCCAGCTACTCAGGAGGCTGAGCAGGAGAATCACTTGAACCCAGGAGGCAGAGGCTGCAGTAAGCCAAGACTGTGCCATTACACTCCAGCCTGGGTCCATCTCAAAACTAAAACAAACAAAAAAATTAGACAAGAATGCACATCAAAGGAATGTGAACTTAGCAGTAGTTAACAGCAACCATTATACAGAGTCTCACTGTATACCAAATAATATGCAAAATGCCTTTCACTTTGAAAACTTAGTTCCTTACTTCCCTAAAATGAATCTAATTCTGCCTACCCTGGAAACAACTTCTGCTGTAATATGGCCACATTTTATACACCACAGAGATGAGAACACCCCAGACTCTCCAAAGACCAAGAGAGGGGATGCTGTAACTGGTTCTCTTTCTCTGCCATGACGGTCACATAAGCAGGCTAGGTCTCTAAAAGCAGAGCCAAGCGTACAGTTGATATGGCCTCACAAACCACATATGGACTTAACCATGTGTGTTCATTGATTTGGGGAAGGTACTTTTTGTCTGGATTAGCTATTAAACCTCCTTGTTTTTAGCCCAATAAATTAAAATACAATTGAGTTTCACTGTTTGTGCCTGCTTCTGAAAAGGAGATAACCCATTTCCCTTAAAACACTCTCATATCATCTCTGAAAACCATGCAAAGTAGGGATAGGCTGGGTCATAGAATCACATGTGAAAGGAATGGGTAGTTGCCTTTCTTCTCCCAGGATCCACAAGTTTACGTCCTTTGAGGGATTAGGCAATCCAAGCTCTCACACCAGACTGGGAAGCCTACTGGGTGGCCACACCCATGAGTTCATTTTCTCACTTTGAGAACGGCCCTCATAACAGTTCACTCAGCTTTGCATGGTAGGAAAACTCCCAAGTGATTGGTTTCCAGTTAAGACCAGAGAAAACCTCAAAGATGGTGTTCTAACTGTAATCTAGATCTTAATTGTAACATCTTCTTTGACCCTTCCAACAGCAGAGAACATACTTTCCTCCTTCAAGATCGCCCAGCAGAATCTCACCCAGGCAGCCCTAGGGAAGGTGAAGGTAGCAGTGGGACCCAGCCTTGGCCTGGAGATGAAGTGCCCTGGATATATCTATTTGGTTGTTGAGGTGTCAGCCCAGGCTAGAAAGGGCCCTGAGGCTTTAAGAATCTTGTGAAGACTCTGACTAAAGTCCACAAGAATGAAGAGACTCTGGGAGGTCAGGCTCCCAGTGGGCTCTTGTTACACCCTCAGTAACGGGGATGACGCATCTGAGAACACTTGGCTTAGTATTTGAGATCTGCTTGGCAAGATGGCGGTGGTTGGCACAAAAGCCCTGGAAGATTCATGGAAAGGAAAGATGACTTAAAAGTTTTCACTTACTGGCTTCTTTAGGCTTAAATGAAATACTCATTTTTGTAAGCTGATGTTCTATCTAATTCATTTAGTTAAACAACCCCTCAAACTGTAAAAACAAACACATGAACAGAAGAGGCATAGAATCTTTAACTCCACAGACATTTATAAGGCAGGGATCTGTTACTGTTAAGGCTTATTCATCCAGATTATTTCAATAAAAGGCCATTTCAGATCTGAAAATTTTAACTTTACAGAAATGTTTTAAGTAATACACTTTCTTATTTCCAACTACACTCAACTTCTCAAATTCCTCTTGGCTAAAAGACTATGATGAAATAATAAATCTCATTAATAATAGCCTATATTCATTGAGCTCACATTATTTGCCAGGCATGATTTCCTGTAATCAATCCTCTTAACTTTGAGAGTAGGAAAATGAACATCCCCATCTTAGAGAGGAGATAAACAAGATTCAGAAAGGTTAAATGACTTGCCCAAGGCAAAACAGCTAGTAAGCAGAAAAAATAAGAGTGGAAGTCAGCCTTTCTGACTCTCAGCAAAATGCTGGTCTGGTGGGAGCTTGGCCAAGCTTTGCAGGGGAAAAAAAAAAAAAAAAAAAAAAAAAAAGGCTAACCGTGTTGCCAAGCTGCACTGTTTCACAGGACAGTGCCCTACTCATCCACATGGGGGATCCTGTCATTTTCTTCCTCTTCTGCTGGAATGAGAGAGGAGTCCTTCATACTGCAAAACAAAACAAGCAAACAAAAATGTCTACCATTCCTATCAGGGGCGGCACGCTCTAGAAATTCTGTGACTATTTTGAAGGATGCAAAGGAAAAGATCAGCAAATCTATCAGATATTCAGAAAACAAAACTTCTCAAGAATCCAGATTGTCCAAAGATGTCATAGCCCAAATAGCTGCAGCCTTTAAAAAGAAAAATTACTCAAGTGGATGAGCCATTTGTCTATCAAGATGATGGAAGGGAAAAAGCTGAAAATCAAACATGGAATAAAAGTAGTTGAATTAAATCTTGGAAAACATTTTTTGGGAATCAAGTCGCCAGGGCTAAATTTTGAAAGCATTTACCCAAGGGACAAAGCAGGATCCCCATAATGGAGATTTGTAAACAGATCAGCAAGCTAATGTCTTTGGTAGCGGAAAACTTCAGTCCTCTATGCAGCAGCTAACTGGGGTATTCATACCAAGCGCACATGATTTCAAGGCTTCTGCAATGATGATGATGATGATACAGTAAAATTGTTAATAATTACTGTAAAAATTAGGGACTTTCAGTAAGACCTTATGGCCAGGTGCAGCAGCTCACATCTGTAATCCTAGCACTTTGGAGACCAGGGCAGGCTGATCATGTGAGGTCAGGAGCTTGAGACCAGCCTGGCCAACATGGTAAAACCCAGTCTCTACTAAATATACAAAAATTAGCCAGTGTGGTGGTGCACACATGTAATCACAGCTAGTGGGGAGACTGAGACAGGAGAATTGCTTGAACTTGGGAGGTGGGGGTTGCAGTGAGCTGAGATCATGCCACTGCACTCCAGCCCTGGCTACAGAGTTGTGTAGCCCCATCTGAACAAACAAATGAAACAAAACAAAACAAAAAATACCTTTCAAGGCCAGTAGTGAGGACCAGCTATGCAGTTATTCATGCAAAATGTTTGGGTAAATGCCTTGGTACAAAGTAAGTCAGCTTCTTCACCTTTTGCTACACATATACTTATGATCCCTTCCCACGTATTGCCCCTTTTTCCGCCACCACATTTCAAAATAGCCCATTTTCCAAACCAATTCCAGAAGGAGTTGCTACAGATTTAAATCCGGTCCTCTCTGCCCTGCTTATCTCTCCAATATGCACAATGTACCCCACTGGAAGAACTTCCCTTCATTTTCGAGAGAGAGATAGTAAAAGGAAAAGAAAAAAGTACACATGTAATTAATTCACTCTAACAGATAACGGGGAAAAAACAACAACAAAAACACAAAAAATGGCGGATGGGAGTCCTCATTCCTGTTTTCAGCAAACTCTGGCCAGCAAAAGAATTCAGAGCTACACACGCAACATGCTGGCTTCTGACTGGCAACCGGCCCCATCCAGTCACTTTCTATTCCATGCTCAAGTCCTTGGAAGTGGTGTTTCAGTTTGGCAATAGTTCCTTCATTACTGAGCATACTGCCTCCAGAGTAGAATCTGCTGCATTCATTTAGACACCAAGAGGGAGTTACTTCTCCCACCATGTAAATCTGACTCCCTGACTCCATACCGATAGACTTCATTTCAAAGGAATGTCGTGATTTTGTGGCAAGCAGTTGACTGTTAACAGCCACTGAAGGGCAAAAACAAGGGGCCACTTTGATTCTCCTCTTATTTGTGCCGAGGACCTGGGGTTATATGTCAGGAGGTTTTTGTGTATTTATGTATGTATGTGGCTTTTTTCTTGCTTCTATATTCAGAAGCATCTTCATTCTCCTGAATTCTATTCTTTGACACCATGAGGCTCACAGGGAAAAAAATCTCTAAGGAAAAGTCCTTGTTTTTACACTCAGATACAAATCTGACACCATTAATGAAAATAATAATTGAACTCTTTAGGCTTGAATTAGAATGAAACACACACTAAGAGCACACTTGTAATTCTAACTGTTCTCATAAAATGTCTTTCGAGAGCTCTTTGCAATGCACAAGGTTCTATCTTTTTCTTTAAAAAAAAAAAAAAAGGAAACAACCCATATCCTCTTCTCTGCCCTTATCCTTTCCTCTGCCTTCTCATCCAGAAAAGAAAAAAGAACTGAGCAAAACTGAATCATATTACAGGCTTCCTTGAGAAAAAAACCTTTCCATGAGACTTCAGAATCAGAATACAAATCTATTTCCCTTTCCAGTACCATGACTCCTCTGTTGAAGAAGAGAAATGAAGTTATTAGTCAACCATCAGCTTAATGGGTCCTCACCGTCCCATTTCCTCAGCACCCCTTTCCCATCCTTCCTTCCCTATCCTTCCCCTCCCCCTCCCATTCTCTGCCCTCCCGGCAGAGCTCATCTATGCTAGGCTGAGCAGTGAACACCAATTACACCCAGAGCCCTTTGCTGCTGCCTGGTCCGCTGGTTTTACTGTTTTGCCAGATGGTTGAGGCCAATGTGTAAAACTCTCTACCCTACCATTAATTCATAACTCGGTAATAACTTTCCCACGACTCCAGGAAATTGAAGTGGAGTGCAAATGTGTAGATTTGGAAAGGGAATCAAGGTTGGCAAACTATTTCACACCTGCCAGAACAGATACCAGGGAGACAAAAAGATACCCCTGTTTACCCAGCCTGGAGCATTACTTTCCCTGAACTAAGGTGGAATGATTTAACATGCAATATTGGAGAAAGTGGCAGACAAAGTTCAGAATGCGGGCTTCTCCTAGCTTCGCTTTCTCTCTGCTGTTTTCAGCTTTATACCTATTGCACCTACGGGTTCACTCTCTAATGACCTTGAGATTGTGTATCAATGTAACGTTATATTCTTATGACAGATTCATAGATTAGCAGATATGAGTGCATTCTCTTGCTAAGACAGGACACCATCCAATGTTTGTTAGCATCATTAAACTAAAACTGACTTTTCACCTGCTCCCATACCATATGCAGCTGCAAATTTTTAAATTAAACTATGAAGCCATGCATAAATTTACATATATTACAGACTAGCCTCTCCATTTAACATGCAAATGTACTCCAATGTTTCAGAACACCTTCTGTCGCTAATTAATTTGCTGAATTATAATTAGACTAATCCTGCATAATTAATAAGCACAGATTTTTTTTTAATTTGTAAGCAGCTTGAGGAGATCATTCACTTCCTTCTATAAACTGCTAAGTAAGTGTTAAAAAAAATCTGGAAAGAACATGTGTGAAAAGGTATGTTTGATGTCGCATACAAACTCAAACTAGCGTGGAAGATACAGAAGTCAGTATTGATAAAGGTACATATTTGAAGCCAACATTCAAATAATCAAAAAAAAATCGCATCCAGAGGATGAGGACTAATTCTCCCTTTGTCTCCTTGTATATAATGTTTTATTCTTTGCCTTCTAACCGTCGGATCTTCCAAGATCACAGAGGCGGGAAAGGATTAAAGTAACCGTATGTTGTATTAGGAGAGATAATGATATTAACACTCCACTGTATATCAAAACACTCTGTGCATGCTGGGTGCTTATAAGCTCCTTTGATGGTATTTGGAATCATTTTCATTTTGGCTGCCAAAAACACCCAAGATCCATCTAGTGGAAACAATTAAGTTCCATTAGGACTGTATCCATTCAGTAATGATTACAATGAAGGGTCCCTCTTTCATGCTGGAGAGTGGAGTCTCAGAGAAAAGTATGCATCTGTGCACTGAAAAATGTGAAAACTATAGAGTTTTCCAGCCAAGCATCAAGCTTAATTTTGACTCCCAAAAACAAACCAGGATCAGAAGAGCTCAAGGTTTGGGTTGATGACTTGTTAGAAAATTCAGAGCAGGGTGGGAATCTAGAAGAGTAAGGGAAGTTTAGTGGTCATGAAAGTTGAGGAAGACTCCAGAAAGAAAGTGGGAAACTCATGTTCTGGCAAGAAGAAGCCGTCAACCTTCAAATAGACAGCTCCCTGGCCCTTCCACTTAGCAAAATCACTATATGATCAGTGGCCAAAAGATTGTTAAGTCAAAAAGATGAAGCCACTTGAAATGTGTTTAGCTCTCCATTAATTCAGTTTTTTATAGTGAGTCTATAAATAGAAACTTCTGAAGAATGGAAACCATTTTACCAGGCTCATTATTGTAGTAAATATACCTTCTCAATACCATGCAGCCCAAAAAAAGAAAAAAAAAATTTTAAACAAAGCTACACGATAAGCTAGTTAGCTTGGGAATTGAGAACGTTGAAAAGTACCAGCACCTCGGAGGCTGTTGCCCAAAGCTGGGAGCAGATGCCACGGGCACTGTTTCTGCTTCTTCCCTGAAAGACATTCATGTGAGCTGCCTCTCCGCTCCTTATCTGGAAGGAGAACCCAGGACAGCTACCTCCTGGGGCTATCTATTGCAACAACTAACTCAAGTGCGAAAAATATTTTCAAAGCACCTGGAAAAGGCTGTCACAGGTTTTCGGAGCTAAGCAATGTTATTATTTGAGTAGTCTGGAAACATAACACTTTTGGAGACTTTTTCTAAGTCAATCCATAGCTCTTGCATCGGTCCCCATCTAAAGGGATTTAATGGTTCAGGAAGTTTTGGAGTTTTTTTAGGCCTCAAGGAAAAATAGCTTTCTGTGCTTCTAGTAGCTCCTCGGAAGGAACAGGACAACAGCTGGAATAATAAGACTAGTAAGAGGCCAAAATTATTTTCTCTCAAAAATATGTGAAACGTCATGGAAATCTTTAACAACGTCCTCACCTTTCAAGAAAAATCATTTGAAAGTATGGTGCTTTTCTTTCAGATTCCTCATCTCCCATTTTGAGTGGTTATAATAAGAGGCCTGGTTTCTCTGTAGTCAGGAACATGTGCGTGTCTGTTTTTATAAAGCAAGAAAGTGCCTCATGGTTGAACTCACAGGGTGAAATGGATGCTTTCGTCACTTCCTCCATAAAGCACTGAGATGGGACCAGAATTAAGAGTCAGAAAGAGCTGGGCAGGTTCTTCAAGCAAGCCCCATCTATTGACAGGCAAGAGGTTTTGCTTTGGGTTGGGTTTGGGGCTAGGTTTTGTTTGGTTATTTTCTTCAGCTTTGCCTACCCCATTTCAAACTACGTGCTAGTGAGAGCGGGTCCAGAGAAAGCGATGGTGACCCATGCAGAGTTAGTCAGCTTTTGAGCAATCCCTAATCAGCTATGAGGGAGAAAGAGAAATTTGGTGGCATTGAAACATTAAGGTATAAAGCAGTTAGTTCACAAAGCTGCACTTTGGCTAATTGATTTTTTTTTCACTGAACATACACATTCTAGAATAATTCTCTAATTTTATATTTTGGCAGGAGGATTTTCCTCCATTCACCTCACTTCTAGTTTATTCTAGTAATTCAGTCTCTCTGCTTCCTTCTTTCTCACCTATCTTGCTCTGTCCCCAGTTTCCAAATTCTGAATGATGTGTTGTGCTTTTTATGTGCTACTTAAAAGTTAGTGTTGGGATGGGAGGAGGGCAGTAAGTGGGAAGAAGTGATGACTGAAATAGAGAAATGAAGATGGTAATTACAGGTAAGCCGCTAGGCTCAATTTCATCTGAAAACTATGACGGCTTCCCTCAACTTCAGCCATGAAGATCCACATTCATAGTTCATGTAACCTTTGTGCCAAAAAAGGGCAAAAGAAAGAACCTGTAGCGTAACAGGTAGCAGTTGGTACATATGGAATTATCATTGGCTATTAACACCGGGTCAGGTATCATATTAGCCACTTTCAGACTGCATTTGCCAAACCCACGTGAAAACATAAAATCAGGTATTTCAACATTCTGTCATTCCCTAAGCAAAAGAGGTTTTCTTATAGTACTCATAGCAGAGTCAGCCGACTTTCATTAGAATTTTTTTAACTTTTTTCCTTAAAGAAGAACTAAACCTAGATGATATAAAAGAGAAACTGGGACAAAAATCAGGTCAAGAATTTGATACAAAAGGCATTCAGATAAGGCTAATAATATTCCAGAGTGTAGTCGATATCGCAGACAATGATCAAATTGGTCTAAGCTCTATCCAACCCCTATGTCTATACAAGGTTCCAGGAATCAGTAATCAGTTGTTTATTTGTTCTTTCTCTCATTCAAACCTTATTGACTAAAGCCTCAACTAACTTTATGGGAATTATCAACTTTTTGGAGGTTTCCAAAGCCTAGTACCAAAAATGAAATCTTTCTTGTAAATGTACCTACCACAGAGAATGGTAACTGTTTCACATTTCTTTATTCTCCATAACACCATTGCATTTTGTGCTAACTCTGGTCATCTTGCAGAAGACACTACCTAATTAATTTTCACTTTGCTCCTAAGTAGATGTCCAGAATCTCTTGTTTCATTTTCTCTTTAGAAAATTGCTGCTTAAATGAAAAGTCTCATGGGAGAACTAGAGCCTACACCAGACCTGAGCATGCTCCCACTGAGAACAGGCGCAGCCTCTGGGCACTGCTTCTGTGCCACCTGGAATTCCTTATTCTTCTTCCCATGCCATATCATACCGTTGCTCATAAATAGGCTGCATTCTTAGATCAAGATGAAATTGAACATTTTGAAATCTTACTTCAAAAATGAAGGTGGGGCACAAAATCTCCCACCCCATTTGGAGTCACTAGGATTTCTCACTCCAGGTTCAAAGAAAGGCTAAATGTAAATGGGGCAGATTCATGGGACTCCCATAAATCACACCACTTTGCTGAAAACCAGAACCTGAGTTTATGTTGAAGTTTCAAACGTACTTGACTGAGCCCAGCCAAAACTTTAGCTTTCCAAATAACTTCCAAACTGATGATGTTGTTTTTACTTTAAAAACAAAAAACTAGTTTTGTTACACAATGTCTTATAAATCTGTATCATTTCTAAAAATTCGCATTTATTTTAAGTGCTTATTTCTACCCTTCATCAAATGAGATCGATTCTCAAAGCCTGGTGCAGTAGAAATGTGTTTCTATACAGTATGTTCACTTAAGATCATAAAGATGAGTCAAATAAGAAAATCTTTCTTGAGAAAGAGAATGTGGGGATTTTAGATATCTACAAAATCCTGAAGTTTAAAATACTTCAGAAACCCATTTCCTCCGCCAGAACAGATATCGTTATTAAGTCAGCACATCCACATTGTTATATATATTAAGAGTCAGAATAGCACAAAAAGTATAAAAGTTACATCGAGTCCCCCAAAGTTGAGACTTTCAGTGTCTTTGGCTCTGTCACCTTCTACTGCCTTTGAAAGAAGTGCTGATAAACCAAATGAGCCTTCTCAAGCTCTGTCTGGAATGAGGCAAAGAGTTAAATAAATGACTAATATTTTAACATCAGTGTTGGGGAAAAGACCTAATTGCCATGCTCAGTATCCAATAATCTGCAAAAGCCAGAGACGGTTTTACTGACATGATTCTTTCTGACTCTGGAGTTTAGAGTTGGGTTTGTGGTTTTTCCCTATGCCAGTGAATAATGGAATATAACAACTAAAGAAAAAAAATGCATCCCTTGGAGAATCAGCAGCTGACCTGGAAGTAAAACATCTCAGCCCTTCACTCAGAGGCCATAAGAGCCTGTTCTGCTTTCTCAAGGAGTTGCCAGGACTCAAGTGAGCAGCAGGACAGGGTCCAGAAGCATGGGAAAGAGACGGCCACGGGTCCCTCGGGAAGGCGGACAGTGGAGTCGCCGCAGCCACACTGGGAGAAAGGCCGCTCTGCAGGGATCTGACATCAGGCTGTCCCCGGCAAGCCCATAGGCGGGATAACCACTCCCAGAAATGGCCCAGAAAGGCCCACGGCCCAACACCATGACAAGGAAGTCATCTAGTCTCATCCATGGGACAGCATTTATGGGCTGCTCATTCAACCCAAATTGAAACTACAATTCCACCATTCCTACTGGTAGCACCCTGCCCTGAATTAAGACAGAACTGAAAAATCAGGCCCGTTTTGTTTTTTCTTTACCATCTCTCAGCTTGCCAAGGTGACCACATCAAAATCATTTTGAACAAACAGCCAGGCATATACGTTTATATGTGTATATGTGTTCATATGTGTAAACATATATACATATTTATGTCTACATAAACAGATTTCATCACTCCTAGTGATATGCCTGCTTCAAGTTTTATTTAGATTTGTTTTCTGTTTTGCAATACAAGTTCTAAACTGATCAAAAGGTGTTCCCATCTCCCTGCGTTGTTAGCTAAGGTCATGGGCTCAGGGGCATTTTTCATTCAAGTTTGATATAATTCAACCAAAAGGCCCAGGGAAGTCCAGTTCATGGTTTTACACAATTTGTCCTCATCTGGAAGTCTGTTATTCTGTTAGGAATATATTCTAACCCAAGACAATAATAACAAAGTCTTTTTTGGTAAACAAAGCTAGGCTGATTGACTTTGATAATTTTTTTTAATGATAAAGCAGTTAGCAGATTAATTTTGTTCTTAACTCTTTTAACCTGGGCTGAATGTTTATGCTTCTCCTAATGAGATGATGCATTGAAAAGTGAAGATAAATGTCATCTACTTTTCATGTGATCTATAAAATTAATCTCCCATGCTTATGTTAATACCGATAATGTAATGTAGGAGGCAGTGTGACCCAGAGTATAAAACTTAAGAGGAAGCACTCATGTTCAATTACAGTTTATATTACTGACAGTATTTTCACCTCTCTCACTTGCCTACTCTCGTCCCTCATACAAGCTCCCTCACCTACCTTCCCTGTAAAATTGGGTAATGCCTCTGAGAGATGCTAGGAGAATTACGTAGGTGCTTTGGGAAACAAAACACCTTTTAAAACTTTCTTGTGAAATAGCAGATATTGTTAATGTTTCTACTGTAGAATCAGACTTTGGTAAGTAACCATGACACACTTCGCAATTGTCTTCCGACTCAGTAAAAGTGATCCTCCCCAGAGCTTAGGCAAGTGACCCTCCACCCATAGGGTTCTGTTTATTTCCAGAAAATAAACGACAAGGAAGGAGGGCGAGATGCATGGTAATTGAGTCACCAAGTTAAGGAGGGATCAATGCTTACACTTTAGGGGTTAAACGAAAAGCTGATTACATCGGGAAGGAATTCATGTTCTGTATTCAGCTGTAAAATAAACTGGGAGTTTTGTGTTTGGTGTCTGAAACATCTTTGGAAACGCTAAATCAATTTAATATCAATAATTGCCACGTATATGCTAGATTAAATGAACCAACACAGATAGCTTTGTTCGCAGAGAAAACAGGGCCAAATGGCTTTCATTAGCATGACTAATCCCAAAGTTCTGTGGTTCAATAATCAGATGTCTAAACCTGAATTTTGATTCTTGCAAAGATATGATTTGGCACAAGACATTGCAAGTCCAGCTATTCCTGCACCATTAACATACATGCCAAATATCAGAGCAGCAAGGTGACACGTAAAGTGCCCATACAGCTACAACTGTACCCACTGGCGCTGGGAAACGCACCAGATCCACTAAAAATTAAAGAATTCACTCTTTTACACAGGACTGAGCCTTTACCCAAAAAACCTGTTTTGGGGTGCTTTGGAAACACCTGCTTTGGACCTGGGGAGACAATCTTAACAGGAGTTTCAAAAGCCTGTCCTGTGCTCACAGCTCCCCAGCAATCTGTGACTCTGGTCATTTTCTTATTGTTGGGATCACAGAACTGAGTAGGGCACTACACTGGGCGGGGGAGTGGGGGGGGGCGGCTGGTGGTATTTTCACTGGAGTCCTGAGAATATTCTTCTCTTTTTTTTTGGAAATTCTTTTCCCTTGTAACTCTTGCAATTTTGAAGAGCTATACTTCTGACAAATTTTATTCCTAAACAGTCCTGAGAATTTCAGAGAACCCAGGGTGCACAGAAGTCGCTGAGAGGGGTCATCAGAGTGACTTGTGAAGGCAAAAAGGGGGCAATGGTCAAGAGTCTTGGGTTCTACCAAGAACCTGAAGTGGCTTACCGTGAGTGTATCCTGCAGACATACAGCAAAGTACCTGAAACCTTGCAGAGGTGGCTCTGAGGAATTTAGCCTTTGTCAGCCTTCGTTTCTCTAATCCCGGAGTGCACCCTGTCACCCCCCAACCCACCACCACATCACTTCAACCAGTCCTTGTGAATGCACTTCAGCTGCCTTTCTGCAGTGCGTGTGTGCATGTTTGTCTACGCATGTGTGTGTGTCAACTGCCAGGAACACAGAATCGCTCTTCGGGGCCTAATCACCGGGCAACTGAGCTTCTGGACAGTCTTCTTTGGAGGTCTGTACAAGACTCAGGTCAGAGCAGCTGCCTGTGAGTCATGATGGGCTGTGGGGCCTCAAATCCTTTCACAGCCGATTTGTGGCAAAGGAGAAAGCATTCAGCTTTTCATTTTATGATAGAAAGGAAGAATTTTTTGCAGAGCCTTTATAGCCTGGGTGGGGGATGCCTCTTAAAGGTCAAAAGTGACTATCCCTATATGTGGGTTTGGAAATTCACAGACTATGGTTATAAACATTGCTGAAGTATAACTGGTGTGTGCAGGTACTAGCCATTTCCTTGAAATGCCCCATGTCTATTTCTTTGCTATCCCTCAGCCAGTCCCAATAGCTGTTCTTGTCTCAAACACATGATCAGCTCAAAGGGCTTAAGAGAACTGAGCCCTTCTACCATGAAGCAAGACCACAAGGTGAGGGCTCTTTGTCCCCAGGTACCAGTGGGCCACAATACAACATAGGAGGGGGATCTTGTTGCTCTCGCCATATGGTGACCTGGTTGAGAAGTCAAGGGTTTCTGTGTATTCTCTGGCCCTGAATCCAAGGCAGGCTGACTCCCCCATGTTCACTGGTGCCACGGGGAAAAGGGTATTTTGGAAACATTGTTTCTGGCCTGGGATGTGTCTCTTCCCACCCCTACCTTTCTGATAATCATCCCAAGTTAGCTAAGAAATAATAAACTAGGCCGAGGTGGGCAGATCATAAGGACAGGAGTCCAAGACCAGCCTGGCCAACATGGTGAAACCCTGTCTGTACTACAAATACAAAAGTTAGCTGGGCATGGTGGCACATGCCTGTAATCCCAGTTGCTCAAGAGACTAAGGCAGGAGAATTGCTTAAACCAGGAGCCAGGAGGTGGAGGTTGCAGTGAGCTGAGATCATGTCACTGCACCCCAGCCTGGGCTACAGAGCGAGACTACATCTAAAAAAAAAAAAAAGTAATAAAAAGAAAGAAAGAATAAGCTATTGCTTAGATGAGATGATAATCAAGTCTCTTAGGAAATAGCCCAGAAAGGTGAAGACTCTTTCCTCTGCGAGCTGGGGATCAGTTATTATCCTTTGACAACATGGACATATCTTTGATTCTGTCACTTTTTCTGACTCAGAGTGTGCAGTATTGAGGGTGTCCATTTAGTCAGAAAGTCTGCAAATGGATCCCATCTGTATGACACTCGTTGATTCCTCCATATATTCCACTTTGTCAGAGTCCAGGTGTAAATGCTCACGGAAGCATGAGTCCTCTCCACATTCCCCAGCTCTTTCCTAAGAGATTTTACCACCATTCAACACAAACAGGAGCTGAATTATTTCTCAGCAAGACTTCCGAAGTACATTAAAGAGTTCTATTGTTCACCTTTGAGGCAATTTAAAGTCACCAAACTGCCTTGAAGTTCTGAGCAAAGGATCTCCAACAGATCAGATTATCTCCCTGGAATAAAGGAGGAAATCCATGTGATCTTTTCTGGGCCAGCAAGAGGATTCAGAAGTCCAAGGATTTCACAGATGAAAGAGAGTTTCAGGATTGTGATGGTTAGTTCTTGTCAACCTTGCTGGGTTCTAGCACCTAGTTACTTAATCCAACACTAACCCAGGTGTTACACTGAAGGTACATCTACAAATTGGTTGACTCTCAGTAGAGGGATTACCCTTGATAATGTGAGTGGGTCTCATCCAATCAGTTGAAGGCCTCAGGAGCAAACACTGAGGTTTCCTGGAGAAAAAAAAAATTCTGCCTCAAAGCTGTAGCACTGACGTCTGCCAGGGTTTCCAGCCTGCTGGCCTGTCATGAATTCCAGACTTGCCAGCTCCAACCCCACCCCACAATAAGCCAATTCTTTATCTCATGTATATCTAGATATCATACATTATATATATAGATATATTTGTATATAATACCTATCATATGTATATAGCATATATAATATATATACATGATATATGTTATATCACATATTATATATTATATATATACATATTGTATATATATTTCCTATTGGTCCTTTGTCTCTGGAGAACCCTGGCTGATACAAGGACCAGCTGGAAATTTCCTCTCTAGAGAGAACTTCCATCATTATAGAAACTTGGAAACACAAAAGAACCTACAAGTACCAAATAATGTGGCCCTTTCTGCTAGGGTGTGCAACTCCAGCTGGAGTCCCTGGTGCACAGTAAACCTCATAGGACCTTCCCTCTGAGTGTAAGAAGAGGGGACAGGGAGAGAATGGGAGAGGAGTCCTGTGATTGGCTTGGCCTTAGAACACGCTTATTTTTACATATCAGGCTAAAATGTACTAAATTGGAACTTAAGTCCTAAACAGTGTGGGTTTATATGATATTGTTATTATAACCCAGAAATGATTAAAGTGTGTCAAGTTTTGTGTTATTTTTTAATCTTCTCTGAGAAATCCCCTACTTTTCTATAAGGATTACATAATTCTAATAAGAAAACCTTGTCAAGAATAAAACCTGGCCTACATTGCCTCAGGAAAAGCCCAGAATGTATTTACTCCACTTGATGAAAATAGAAATATATATATATATGCACATATAAAAGCCCATCAAATAAGGAACAAGGCTTGTCTCCTCTCCTGTCCTCCACACAAAGGTGGCCAAAATTTCAGACTCTGTGAGAAATGGGTTCCCCCGATTAAAAGGGAAATGGAATAGAGTGTGGTACAAGTTTTTCTTCAGGTGGAATTCATACTGAAAAAATCAAAAGTGCAGTTAGTGTAGATTCCTGAAACATGTACCCATCTCTTTAGACTGTTGGCATCTACGGTGCACAGGCTGGATTTCCACGTGCTACAGGAAGAGAAGAATCTCTTAGAAACCTGGTCTTCCTAAACTTAAGACTTATCTGGGTTAGCTGCAAGAGACAGCAAGACAGCCCACGCAGATCCTTGATATGCTCCCATCTGACTCATTCCCTGTCCTCTCCTCCCCACCACCACTCCTGCCCCACCTTGGTCCAGAAACCAAATGTGAATTTTCTGTTTCCCACATTAGCACTAGTCCATGCCAGGACACCAGCTGACAATTCCTTGGTTTTATTGTCAATAACTATACCATGTGATCAGTTACTGTCTTCACTTAGAACAAAGCCTGAGCCCAAGAATATTTATAGTTTACCAATATGCCTGTTACAAGAGAAAAAAATGTGTTATTAACTTTAACTTTTTAATGTGAATTCAGAGTTTATTTATCAATGGAAATATGCACAAAGAAGCTTCAAATGGAGTATTTACCGACGTTCCTTATGCGTGACAGGAGCTTGGCTATATAGGAAGATGACATTAATAATAAAATGATTTTTAAATGAAAAAAAAAAAAAACCAGGGAGATGGAAGAAAAAAACTAAAGGACATTCCTTTCCACTTTCCACCAGGAAGTGGACCAGGCTTGGTCAAACTACAAACAGACCAGGAAATAGTCCCTACTTTCCAAGAGGCACTTGCTACACAGGAGGGCCCTACCATGCAGAAAGCTTTCGAGGATTAAACAAAATCTCATGTATTAAGTGCTGACTTAGTGAGGTGCCTCTATCTCCACACTCAATAACCAGGAGTGGTTGGTATTACATTATTATTATCAGTTCAAAAAGAACTCTGCAGACAGACTTCAGTGGAAAGTAATATCAAAACTAATAACAGTGAATAATGTAATTAGTGCTTCTTGAGTGTTGAGCAGCGATCTGCTCATGTTGATTCATTTAAATGCTCACGACAGTCCAATATCCCTATTTTACACAGATGAGGAAACTGAGGTTAAGGAATTTTCACAAGGTCATGCAGCTACCAGATGGTGGAGATGGGATGTGAACAGGGCATCCAAGCTCCAGAGTTTACTTATTTAAAACACACTGTCCCAATCCAACTGCTGTTAGAGGGAGAAGTAATCAGTGCAAATTTTTTCCTCCCGAAAACACTGCATCAGGGTCTATGGTGACTTAGGTCACTTAGTACGATGCTTATGGAGAGCAGACACTCGACAAGGCTTTTTATTGTGGACTTATTCTGTTTTTAAGGCAAGGAGCTTCTCTATTTCAGTATTTTTTCACTTTGCCTTCATTTACTTCTACTGCGTACTTTTTTTTTTTTCCTGCTTTTGAAATCTTCCTTAGTAAACATGTGTGCTTACAAGATCTTCTAAGTTCTATTCCTCTTTCACAGCACACACAAATTATATCTTCTTTTTAAGTCAGGATCCTTTAGTCCACAACGACTCCCTCTTTGGGACATCTAAACACACATAAGGATGGTAATGTTGATCCGGGTTGAGTCTTCACAGCTGCCTTGCTCTCCACACACCCACTTCCCCACCACTGAGCTCCCAGGCCTGGCTCAGATCCAGGTGTCAGTGGGAAAATGGTGGAACCATGGTAGAAAGGGCTAAGGTTTACACAGAAGAGAGGGAGAAAAACGGAAGGGAAAAAGGTAAGGGGGAGAACTGGGGAAGAAGACAATGGAGAATAAGGGATATAGACTTTAGGGTGGCTGATGCGGGAGCCAAATGGAGAATGAAACAATGAGACAATATCTTATGAAGTGAGTTTTCTATAATTACTTCAATGTTCTTTGAAAAAGGCAGAGAAAAACTAGAACTACTTTCAGATGCTGAAATGTTTGGGTGTCATATCATGTTGTGTCAGGGACACGTGGACTTCTGGTTTTATTCGGGTTATATCTCCAAGGCTCCTCCAGAATCAGGTGTACTTCTTGACAGTATTATTCATTTGGGACACATCTATCTCCTTCTCAATGAAATGAGGACACTTTTAAGTAAGCTGGCTGGTCATCTTAGTGTGACCCGAACTGTCTCAAGTAGCATAGAAAAAACAGTTCTGGAAATCTGAAGTACAGCCTGTTACTTCATAGCTGTGTGACTTTAGAGAAATCACTGAACCTCTCTGAGCCTCACTCATATCTACCTGTATGAAAATCTACCTATAAGACAGTACATGGGAAAGTATGTTGGCAACCATAAAGTGCTACATAAATGTTACCACTGCTTAATGCCTTGCAGGGACTCATTAAATCATGTTGATTGATTGGCTGATTAATTAACTCCAGCCAGCTTCCTTAAAAGTGTCCTCATTTAGTTGAGAAGGAGATAGCTATAGAAGTCAATGATGTCCAAGAAAATCCACTTGGTTTGACAGCAGCTTCATCCAAGGGATTTTTAGGTTTATAAATGTACTTGTAAACAAACCTCTTTCTGCTGCTCAATGACTGACTTCGGTTGGGATGATGACATCTGGCAGAAGAAATGAGACTGTCCTTTTGGCTACCTGAACATTTGAGGATGAAAGAGGACTGATTCCAGAAATCCAAGTGAAGAAGTCAGGGATGCCAACCTCCAGGCCAGCTCTGGACACACAGTAGGCATACAGGAAAACACTGGGGATAGGAATGAGTCTTAAATCCAGCAATGCCCCTCTATCACAGAGTATGATGGACTGCCTGGTGAAGTTTTCGTGAAACATCTCAGAGATTACATGGCCTCATAAAAACAAAAATGACTTGAAGTTGAATACAGTTGAAGCAAATGAAACTTCAAACTAAATTTTTATTGAAATTCTCCCCATTGTCAGCCGACATATTCAATTTTCATTTCCCTGCTTCAGCCCATTTTACCATAGAAACTTGGATGTTTTCATTGAACAGCAGCCAGCGAACACTGGACTGAAGGGGCACACTATAAATTTGGAAAAATAAATAAATGCTTCAGAACTTCCACTTGAAAACCACAGCTAAAAATGAAATCAAATCTGACCCACCCCTTTTCTTTTAAATTGTGGGAACAGACTCAGTCTGCCTCAATCTTTAAGCCCATATAAAATTCAATATTAATATAAGCACCTTAGAGATCAACATATGGTCTGGTCTAAAGCAATTGTGGAACCCTTGACTCATGCAGCAAGGTTTGGACGACTTGAACCAGAAGGTAGCATCCTTCCTATGCCATGTTCCTTAATAAACATGTGTGCTTAAAAAATAAAAAGGGAAGAAAAATTGGTTTATGGGCACAGAGAGAATAATTCACTCCAAATTGCTCCTTTGATGAATGTGGACAAAAGAATAAAATTTGTCACTCAGCTAATATTACCATCAATATTTTGTCCAGCTACATTCCTTCCAATTTAAAAACAGTTCAATATCCCTTTTACCTTCAAGTAGCAGCACTTAATAAACAGTGATGGATGGTTTTTATTTTTGTTCACATTTCAGTCTTCCCTGCTTTGGTACAAGGGGACTATTTTGCTTGGGGGAAATGTAGATCTTCCATCTTGTGTGCATTGACATGCACCCCTCAAGGAAAGACGGCCATATTTAATTCATAACGCCCATCGGCTACACAAACATACAACTTCCCATCAATTAGGCAACACAGAGATGTTGTTAAAAATCAATGAGCTTATTATTAAATATATTTTTTCATGTAGCAATAATAGTTATTGCTGCACTATTGTTATTACTGCAATGTCAGCTGTTTAGGTGGCTTTCAGAGAGTTCGATAGGCTTTGATCTTGCTAGCAAGGCATTCTATGAAACGAGGGATTTGGGTGAGGCTACCCTGTTCTGTCTTCTGCCATATTTAGAAGCCACCAAGAGAAGGGGAAAATGTATGCTGTAGTGGAACCAGCCTTGGACTGGAGGCAGAAGACCTGGGTTCTAGTCCCAGGTCTGCATATAACTAATGAGACCTTAGTTAAGTCCTTCCTCCATTCTAAGGCTTTGTTTCCTCATTTATAAAAATGAGAGGGTTATGCTAAATGATCATGAGGACCCCCCTCCCCATTCTAAATTTTCAGACTCTTTGACAATTTCTTTTTTAACTAGAAAAGGAAACAGGTTGAAATTGATGCAATTCAGCAACTCTCAATTGTTCTTTATCAAAAGTCTCTTGATTAAAAAAAGAAGAAGAGGGGGCAGCGTGGGGGATGTTACAGAATCTGGAGCAGACATTAAATTGATCCAAAACCCAAATATGCTACTATTTGTGTTTTCATCTTCGTTGTGTGTTTATTAAAAATAATTTTGATATTTTGACACATGCCACTATTGCGGAAGCCTCCTGCCTACAAACAGAGATGTTAAAACCATGCCAGCACATGCAAAGGTTAAAAACAACATTGCACAGATTTTGGCAACTACATCATATGCTGTCTGGCCGCAGCTGATCTGAACTGAGTCCCCCGTAATTACAGGAGAAGGTGGAACAGGTTTGCTGCTAATTGGAAAATTCTGCAAATGGCAGCACTGAAGTAAATTGACAGTCGTTAGAATATTAGCAAAATGAGAGTACTGATTAGTAAAAAGCTCAGAAGCAGACTTTTTTTTCTTTACTGCTGGAATCTACTGGCGAAATTGATAATAAAAGCTGAACTTAATAATAACAGCTGTTATTTGACCTGGTAATATATTTTTTTAATCTGTTGCTGTTCCCAGACCAATAACACATAAAGAAGGTCTGTATCCACTGTTGCAAAATTATTTTGAATCCCAAAAGGTATATTCAAACTCAGTGAAGGCAAACTGTGCTTAAAGGGGCAGCCCATCAATAGCACATTCTGATGGAAGTGCATTCCCTGGAAACATTGTGAGTTGTTTTGTTTTCGCCCCCTTCCAACAGGTCTTGCAGGCATGCTGGAGTGTTTGCGTGTCCTTTTTAGAACTGGTCCTGGATTCTATTTCCAGTTTGTTTTAAATCTGTGACTGCTAAAAATGTCAAAGTTAACTTATTTTTCACTCTAAAGTGGACAGGAAGGAAAGTAGGACATTGCTGGACTCTGAACTCTCTATTAGCACGTAGCTGTTGGTGGTATTTTTCAATCACTGCAGGCAGAGAAATACAGATGGGAAAGTGTTAAGAATGGACATATTAATTAGAGATGCTGCCAGGAATCTATGGAAAAGGGACCGTAACTTCACCACACAGACTTCCACCTTATGGGGACACACAGGAACATGCCCTGAAGACTTCCATTTGGGGTGCTCTGATCCACTGCTGGTGGGTATATAAATTAGTACAATCTTTCTGGCTGTACGGCAATATAGATGAAGTCTTAAAAATGCATACAGCCTTTGGCTCTTATGTTAAAAATTTGTCCAAAAAAAAAAGAGCTATGGATATACCCAAGGCTTTATCTACAAAAGATGTTCCTTGCAGGATTGTTTATAATAAATACAATGGTGGAAAACATATTTATCCCAAAATGAATAATTGACTATGACATACAAAGAAATACTATGTAATTATTTAAATTTTGTAGAATAACATCAAATGATACCAAAACATAGTCTGTATTAAAAAAACACAAAACAGTAAACATAAGGTAATCACATTTTTGTTTAAATACAGACAGAGAGAGAGAGGAGACAAACCTGGAATAATTACCAATTATTTCTGAGCAGTAAGTTAATGGGCCATTTTCATTTAATTTTATTTGTCCATATTTTCTACATTTTCTAAAATGATCATACATTGTTTGGGTCAGAAGAAAATACATAAATTATTTTTAGAAATAAAATCTCTCTAGAGGGTTTTGGATGTTTTAAGTGAAAATTCAATCTGTGGCAATGGGAAGGAAAGGCCACATTCCTGAATGGTGTGCTGGCTTCTTGACTGAAAACTCCACTGCCTTACAGGATGGAAGTGTACCTCCCTTTGAGGGTAAAAGAACGGCCAGCTAAGGGCAAATCTTAAAACTCCAGGCGAAGAACCAGGCTGCTGCTTATTGTTGACTTTCACATGCACATGCACACGCACACACACACCCACACACACCCCAATCTTGCTTTTGATATCTGTTCTCTGAAAACATAGGTCAGCAATCCTACAGGCCCTTAGAGAGGCAGATTTCCCTGTATGACTTTTGACTTCACCCTCTGATAATTCTGCTATTTTCTTCTGCCCTTATTACGGTAGCCCACAGCCTCATTTATTCTGAAACAGTACAGGAGAACATCATTGCCGTTTTCCAATTCTGTCTCTCCACCAGTCATTTGGAAGAGAAGAGAGCTGCAACACATGAATCCAAAGTCAGCCCACGGCCTCACAAAACAGACTCTGTCCATGTTGAAGCACAAGTCAAGTTCACTGCTAATAGATGCGATCCTGCTGCACAGGCCCCTGTTCACGGATGTCTGCAGGCTCAACCGAAGCGACAAAATGTGCGTGGCCGAAGCACGCACGATACTCCCTGTACTTGCACATTGCCCAGGAAGTTGAGTAAGGCTGCAACACTTGAGAGGTGCCTTAGAGCACACGTACATTTGCCGGGGCAATGACGGATGCATCGTGTATCCCATCAGGTCTGCTTTTTAAAAAAATCCTTATTAATATCCTACAGCGCCAGTGCCAAAAAACACAAAATCCCAAAGGCAAATCCCCTAAGTTCTAGCACTGCCAGAATTAGTACCACCAGGCTTTGCTCAGGGACTGCGAACTGCCACAGTTTCTCCTAGCAAGGAGCACAAAGCCCACCCCATTAGCTTCAGCCACAGGACCAAGCGACTTGCAAGCTGTTTCTCGCCAGGAGTGTGGGTGGGCACCGGGCAGGATCCCAACGCGACAACTAGACTCAATTGACTGTAACCCAGAATTTTTTTTTTAAGTGGCTTTTTTGTATAGTGGTACCCAAGGCCCCCCATCCTTCATTCATTCCCAACAGTTACGCATCAGGAAAACAAAGCAGTGATGAGGAGGTGGGGGTGTTGTTGCAGCCAGTTGGTGCCAAATACAGTTAAGGGTGGAGAGGGAGGTGGCATTGGAAAGGGGGGAAAAAGCAAGTCACTTTCAATCAAGTGTCACACCTTTAAATAGTGGTTAAATCTTTGCATTATGCAGCTCATCCCTTTACAACATGGGGTTCCCTTAGAGAATTCCCTGTTTACACTGGGAATTCCTCCAGGGCCGCATCAATAAAGCTGAACAGATGTCAGGGTGGAATGCCAGCGGCAGTGGCTGTTGTCAGGGGTACTGGGGAGGGAGGCACAGAACAATGAGAGACGGCATCTGCTACACAAAGCCCTTGCGCGTGGGTCAGGTTCTGCCAGTGTGTAGAGATTCCACCCTACCCTTTGTCTGGGCACATTGCCTTTCTTGTTTCCCAATGACAAGGGTTGACACATGTCACCCGGCCCTATCAGGAGTGTTATTTGTTTGCCACTTGCATATGCACCAGTGTTCCTGACCTGCCCCACATCTCCGCTGAGTGCACCCAGCAAAGCTGAAACTCTCCAGCCCTGCCCCAATCTACGATTTCATTATGCACTTTGAGTCGAAAGTGGGATGTAGATGTCCTTCTTTTTAATTAAAAACATGATTGATGAGATTTAACTGACAGTAGGAAATGCAATTTAAATATTCCTTAAAGAGGCACTAACCCCGTTTGTGTGGCGAGGCTCGTGTGGCTCTCCAAAGTTGCGCGCGGCAGGAGAAAGGAAATTAAAATAAAAACCCGTTCAAGTCCGCTCGGCTGTGGAGGGGTGGTAACGTTAGACAGCAACTGCACCCGTGTAACCAGAAACTTCTGCGCATTAGGAGCTGATGTGAAGTGTTACTCAGGAATACCAGCGTTCAGTGTGGTTAAAGGCAGCAGAGGAGTAGAGAAGAGTATGCTATGAAATCATGTGGAAGCAAAAGTGGCTCATTCACCACATTTTTTAAAGCAACAATCTGATTCCAAAAGACCTTATACTAAAACTCCCCCTGCTCTACAAAAGTGGTTTTGCTCCTCACTGCTGTGTTGCTGAATTTCATCATCTCTGGCTCCTCTATGGAGCTTTCCTTAAACTGAGCTTTTAAAATTAAAAAACTGAGCTTTATAGTTTTTAAATTATAAGAAACGTCCTCAGCAACCCTGATGCTCCAGGATGTGAGCTGCAGTTCTAAGACAAACAGGAAAGTGGGACCCCTTCTTATAAAGGCCTTCTCAGATTTGTTCCCTCAGCGACTGCTAAGTTATTAGGGGGAAATTATGTGAGCCGCAGGATAGAGCAATATCCAAACCATGGGAACCCCAAATTGTAATAATCAGAGGCAGGAGTAAGTTTTCCTAATGACCAGGACTTTGCACTGGTATTTTCAATCTACAAATATTGGATGAAGTTGAATATTGGTCTGCACTAAAACAGTGTAACTTAAATACCAACAACAACAGCAGCTTAAATTTTATTTCAGAACTAGATCTCTGTTCTCTTTCTTAGTATAATTTACAAGAGGGTTTTGTTGTTGTTGTTTTGTTTTGTCTTCCATGGAAGTAGTTATTTTCTGAGAAGCAATAACTTTGAAATTAAAAAAGGTTAATACTTTCCTAAATGTATATGTAAGAGTAGCCTTGTCTACACTCTAAAGGCTTATTCAAAGTGTAATCTTCATCTGTGTTTCATGACTAAAGATTTTATTCTAGAATTTCAAAATCCCTTAAAAAGCAACAGACAGCACACACAGTATAGTTCTTCCCCGCTTAATTCCTAATAAAGACAGATAGAAAAGCTTTTATTGAAATGCTCGGGTCAGAGGAAACGGGATTACAATTGGAGGTGATTTTTGGTAACTATTTAACTAGCAAAGGTTAATTAGAATTGTAGCAATGAGAGGTAAGAGAACAGATTCTGATCAATTGATTAATGAGATGTCAAAAGGTATAAGAATCCACCTTTGGGAGAAATATTAAAAACAAAGTGTATTTGCAAAGCCATTCTGCCTTTTCTGTTGGTTTATTAACACAAGCAGCAACCGTGGATGTTTTTCCATGAGTAACAATGTACAGAAAACTACGCTCTTCAAGTCAACCAAAAGCAGCACTAACATGTTATCCAAGTTTCTGCCATCCGAAAACGTCCCCTGCACCCATACAAGGGAACAAACTTCCTAGAAGACGTCAAACCCTCGACAGTCCTCCCTCTAGTGACTTCCTATCTCCCTTCTATTCCCTCTATGTTATATACTCAGATTAATTTAATGAATAACTCACTTCAAAATCCTGGACTTAAAATTATTACAATAGGACATTATGAAATGTCTATTCTGGATTTGTTGTTTCATCAATCCAGTATCAATTTCACTAACGACATGGGTGATAGCGGGGAGAGGGTACCATACACATTTTTCCTTCTTCATTTGACCATACTAGTGAGCAAACAGATCTTCCTATTTGTGGCATAGATGTTCTTTGTCACAATAAACCACAGTATATTATGTTTATATACGTCCTTCAGGCATGTCACAACAGTTTGCCATTCTGAGTGGCTATACCACTGTGTACATTAAATAGTCATGTAGTTACATTAAACAGTGGGGAGTTCACACTTCACAAGCACTCAGTGTTTTAAAACAGATGTGGGCTGTCTGTTGTCAGACTCCAGTGGAAAAGCTTAGAAGAGATTTGGTGGGAACACAATCTTCAAACAGTGAGGGCTCCCCAAATTTTCCACCCAAGTTCCCTTTACCTCCATACTAGAGGGCATGGGGGTAAAAGAGATGTTGCGAAAAGGAAGAGAAAAGGGGAAGAAAAAAACAGCAACTTTTATGTCTTATACTGCAGAGATCTGGAAAAAAAAGAAAAGATTCAGAATTCAGAATAGTTTGTGGCATGGAATATTTTGAGCGGGGTGGGCTCGCTGGGGTATCGTGGGATTTACTGACAGGAGAATTTTTGACAGTTGATGGACAGATGAATTCCGTCATGGAAGCGTTAGTGGAAAGCAGCAAGGCCAGATGGAAACTCACAGCTTGTCTTTAATATTAATTTTCTTTTTTTTCAAGAGATCAGAATTCCCTAATTCCCTAAAATGTTTCAATGCATCTTGAGGTATTATTTTTCAGATGCCTTTCTCCACCTACTCTTAGTAAGAATGTTCCTTTGTGTTAATGTTATTTTTCTTCCCTTACTTTGAAAAAAGCAAGCCTAGTTTTTTTCTTTTCTTTTTTTTTTTTTTTTTTTTTTTTTTGCCTTGTTGGACAGCTGTTAAAATCCTTCCTTCATTTATAGCAAATATAGAAGACAAATACCTTAACAGTGTAAGGTACTAAGTACTGTTAAATAGGAGAAATGCATCTGAAATCATCGTGACTTTGAGCTATGATCATTGACAGGAATCATGGTAAGATTTTCTTTGTGCCTGAATGAAAAGCACAATTCTTCATGCTTTCCGAAGGATGGAAGCAACCACTGTTTTTAGGGTGTCCATCTTCCCAACAGTAAGAAGGAAGTCAAATACTCTGCTCAGGGAGGCAGTAAAAAGAGCCCTGGACTAAGACTACAGGACTGGGTTCTAGTCTTGGCTCTGCTGAATGGTGGGTCACAAGTCCCAGTGATTTTGGGGGCCTCGGTTTCATTAAATGTAAAATATGGTTGGTACTGGGAGGAGGACAGGGGGACCTAAGTCACCTGCACACCTCTCTCTCTAGGATGCTATGAAACCAACCCAGCCCTGTATGGGTGTGGTTGCTCATGGCTGTAATCCCAGCACTTTGGGAGGCTGAGGCAGGTGGATCACAATGTCAGGAGTTCAAAATCAGCCTGGCCAATACGGTGAAACTCAGTCTCTACTAAAAATACAAAAGTTAGCCTGGCATGGTGGTGGATACCTATAGTCCCAGATACTTGGGAGGCTGAGGTAGAAGCCTCAAGAATTGTTTGAATCTGGGAGGCAGAGGTTGCAGTGAGATGAGATTGCGCCACTGCACTCCAGCCTGGGCAACAAAGCAAGACTCCGTCTCAAAACCAAACCAAACCAAACAAAATCAAAACAAAACAAAATGAAACATTTGGCTAAATAATATCCAAAACAAAGCAACGAATTGTGGTTTGTTGGTAAAATTGAACAGGGACTTCTCTGCATAAGTTCAAAGACTATTACTACATGGCTCAGGGGGGTTAAGAACCTGAAACCCCAAAAGCTCCAAGTTCCCATCATACTCCAATATGTCCCTCTGTGTGACCAGGGACCAATCACTTAACTTGTTCTTTCTCCTTCTCTGTGAATCAGGGAAAGAATAATTAATCACAAGAGGAGTTTGAGATAGAGCTGATTACTGATTGCTTTGGAGTGTTCACAGTTCCAGAGAACAGAAATGAGGACCAGTAGGTAGGATTTACCAGGGAGCAGACCTGGTTCATTATGAGAAAAACCTGTGAAAGTATGCTACTGCTCAAAATCAAAATAGACTGCCCTGTTAGGCATGATTTCTCCATCATGATAACAAACGCTTTGTCAAGGGTGTCATAAAGAGAATTTCTGCATGACTTAGTAGGCTGGACCAAATGATATATAAGCCCCTTCCGATATATTACACGCTTGTTGATTATAAACACATAGCTAGCCAAAAGAGTATTTCACAAAAACACTTGGAAATATCATGACGAAAGAGCAGACTACTAGAACTGGAAGATACCTTAGGGAAAAAGATCTGGGCAGCCCCTACATTCTACTGAAGCTAGTGGCAGAGCCAGGGTTGCCATGACTTATATTTGAAGAGTATCTTACAAAACAGTTTTTCATATACCTTTTCTGAGCCTGACAATAATCTTCTGAGGTAGGAATTACTAGCTGCACATTTTACTGATGCAGAAAAGGACAGGGGGTTTACGTGACTTGCCTACATCCCCACAGTCAGCAAGTGGGAGAGTCAAGGCTGGAACTCAGGGCAGACCCCATCCAGGAGGCTTGCTCCTTTGACACTTTTCTTTCCAAGATCTCTGAATAGTTCTACCTTCGTCTTAGTTATTTCCTGCTGCATCCCACAGACATGTAACATTATTAGCCATAAAGGTTCATCAATTACCAGAGATAGAAGGGAACCTCTGTGATCATTTCTTCCCATCCTCATTTTACAGAAGAGAGAGAGAGAAAAAAAAAAAAGGAAACCAAGTCTTGAGGCAGTTGTCTTTTTAGTAGGCAATCAAAATGAAAACTCTGATTTCTGCTTGATTCCTCAAAGATCTTAAAATAGGCAACCCGCCCACTCGATCTGGCAGGTAATGATTTAAACCAGGTGAGTGCAAGAATGATTTCATTCATTGCATTTTCCATGTGCCTCCTGAGGGAGGGCGTGTGGAATATGTATATACAGAGAGAGACCCCCAGCCACCAGGGCCTCCCCCTCTCCAAAACACAGTAGACTAGTAAATGTTTGCTAGCTATTGCAAGCCTGACAGCGGGGATTATTTTTCCCATGTGCCAAACAACTTCATCCTACAGGAAATATTTCACTCTGGCAAGATATAATAACAATTATAAGGATCATTTTTACTGAGAGGGCACTCTATGTCTAAAACATATATTCATGCATTATTTCCAAGGTTCATTGATGGAGTATGACATCAAACCTCATGGGTGGGGAGAGTGGAATGGCAGCAGCAGTGGCCGCTCCTCTGCAGTCCCTGGGGCCTCCCCGCCCCCACGCCCCAAAGCGATTGCTGCTCCCCCACCTTTTTTCTTTTCATTTATTTATTTATTTATTTTGAGACAGGGTCTCACTCTGTTGCCCAGACTGGAGCATGGTGGCACGATTTCGGCTCACTGCACCCTATGCCTCCCAGGTTCAAGTGATTGTCCTGCCTCAGCCTCCCAAGTAGCTGGGATTACAGGCGGCCGCCACCGCGCCTGTCTAATTTTTGCATTTTTAGAAAGACGGGGTTTCACCATGTCGGTCAGGCTTGTTTTGGACTCCTGGCCTCAAGTGATCCACCCACCTCAGCCTCCCAAAGCGCTAGGATTACAGGCATGAGCCACTGCGCCTGTGCTCCCCCTCCTTTCTGCTCATCTTTCCCATCTGACTCTTTTTGGGGAATGGAATGACAGTACCACAGAGTAGCAAAGGAGTCCAGAAAAGAAGGGGCAATGGGAACCATGACTCCCCCTCCATCTGAGCCCCTAGTCTGTGCCCTAAGTCAATGGAGGAGCGCGAAAGGCACACAGACTGACCAGAAGGGTCCCTCAGCAGTCCTGGACCACTGGCTGCTGTCAGAGCCTGACCCACACCCATTCCTGCCCCTACAGGTACTGCTCCTCCTCCTCCTTCCCTGCTTTATAAAACCTCCTGCTCTCACCAAATCATTGTTTATGACACCCTGATAAACACACGGAAATGCAGTGGGGATGTTCGAAATGAACCATTTCCATTCCTAAGATGGCCCAGGGTTCTCCATTTTAGTCCATGCTGTGGTTTAATTATGGATCACTTCTTCAGTCAACAGACATTTACTGGAGTACCTATTACTTGAAGCACTGTGCTAGAGGCTGGAAATAGAAAGCCATGCTCCTGTCCTCAGGGAATTCCCTGACCAGTGAAGATGAACACTGTGGGGAAATTGTAAGAGGATGATGTACTGAGTCCCTAGACAGAGGTGGCTACAGAGGGCACCAGAAACACGCAGGGGGAACTGCAAGCCCCATCTGGGAACACATAATGGTTCTCATGTACCTTCCCATTGGAAAACTAGACATTTAAAATCTACTTCCAGCAATCTGCATGCCTTACAAAAAAAAATTTTATTGGCATAAATGTATAGAGTACATGTGTAATCCTATTAGATGTAAATAATGCATAGTGATCAAGTCAGTGTATTTAGGGTACTTAGAGTGTCCACACTGCTCCTTCCAGCAAAGAGAAAGTCTTCAGGCTGCAGTATCCTGAATACACTGTTTTCCTTCTCCCTTTGCTGTGAGCAGCATTCCTCCAGTACTTGGGATTTTCACAGCTTTTTACAGTCATTAGTAAATGGACACAAGGTCCCTGTGGGGCCTATCCCCCTTATAGAGCGGCTCCATGGAGATTAACTGCTGTCTTAGGTCACTGGGGCAGAGTCTAACCCCAGACCCCTCCTCAGGCGGCTTTAGAGTGACATATATGGCAAAGTCATTCTGGCAATGAAAACTGAAAGGCTTGTCCAACTCGACTTCAGCCTAAATTGGAGATTCTGCACACGTCTCCTTTCCTTAACAGTGAAGTGAGGGGTTTGGGGTGGCAAAGGCACAGAGCAGATGTGAAAACTGGAACATCCTTCGTCCCTGCTGACTGGCCCACCTTCCCATCTAGGGGCTGCTCCCTCCTTGGCACTATAGAGCTTCATGAGCATTTCCATGCTCTTTTGCTGTCCACAGGTCTCTCTGCAGATTTCTGCATGGAATGAACAACAGGACATGTCATGATGGGTGCGTGGTGCACAGTCTACCTGAGAGCACTGGTAACCTCCTGGAGCTCAGGATTTCTGTGAAACCTATGCAAAAACTAGAGCTCATCCTTATGAGGAAGTTCCCAGGTCTCTTCTCCCTTCAAGCCTAAGCACCAATGTCTCAATTTTGCAGGGTCTGAACTGAGCTAATAGTTAAATATTTGTTTCTCCTATGGAACAAAATTATTAAGCCAGAAGAAACTTCAGAGGTCACCTATTGAAATATCTCATTTGAAACAAGGCCAGGCAAGATGGCTCATGTTTGTAATCCCAGTGTTTTGGGAGGCCAAGTTGGGAGGATCGCTTGAGGCCAGGAGCTCGAAACCAGCCTGGGCAACATAGCAAGACCCCTGTCTCTACAAAAAAAAAAAAAAAAAAAAAAATTAGCCAGGCATGCTGATGCGTACCTAAAGTCCCAGCTACTTGGGAGGTGGAGGCAAGAGAATCCCTTGAGCCCAGGAGTTTGAGGCTACGTTGAGTTATGATCATGACACTATAGTCTAGTCTGCACAACAGAGCAAGATCCTGTCTCTCAAAAAACTTTTTAAATAAATGTCTAAAACCTGAGGGTTCCTGACTCTCAGTTCTATGTCCTTTCCTCTATACCACCCTGCTAGCACAGAATCTTGCACCTGGTTCACCCTCAGAAAACATGGTGACTGCTGCAGTTCCGGAGACCTTCCCCATGGGTAAGGTTACGACTCCTCATCCCTTAAAACAGCAGCTGTGGAGGTGACCTGGGGAGCCTGAAAACCCCAGAAAAATACAGTTCTCCCCAGTATAATTCTCAACTGAAAC
Source organism: Sapajus apella (assembly GCF_009761245.1). Taxonomy (NCBI): domain Eukaryota; kingdom Metazoa; phylum Chordata; class Mammalia; order Primates; family Cebidae; genus Sapajus; species Sapajus apella. Next base: position 28,473,306 of record NW_022436961.1, read on the forward strand.
ACCAAAACATTATCAAAGGGGCTTATTTTGATTTGGAACATTCTTTTCCTCCCTGCATTTTTTTTATAAGAAATACATAAAGCCAAATAACATACTGGATAATCCCCAAGACTACCCTGATAGCTTGAGGCCTTACAAATGTCTGCGTCAGCTTTCAGCCAGAGGGAGAAAACCTAGGTGAGAACAGGGTCCCAGTTGTGTCCCAGACTCGTGGTCTCCAGCCATCCCCGGAGAAGGGCTGTTATCTGAACTGATGAGCTTTGTGAAAGAGGAAATCTCCATTTTAAAAAGTCAACTTCTTATACTTTTCTATTTCAGTTATGCTTAGCATTTGTGTATGGCTCATATTTGGTACTTTATGGAGATAAGAGAAAAGGCATATGGCAGGGTTCCAGCTCTGGAAAAATCTATGAGCTAACAGAAGCAGAAGACATAGATGACAGTGAGCTATAAATAAACTTGTATCCTAAAGTTTATAAACATCTCTTTATAACCGAGCATTCCACCAAAGTGATCTCCCTCATCTCTAGACCCATAAGAGCATCTCTCACCTTCATCTCCCTTTAGACAGCCATTGTCTTGCCTGGTGGAGCCTGCTCATTCCTCATGGGTCTGTCTTCACTCCCGTGATAAGACTAGAAGTTTTCGCAGGCAGAGGTCAAATTATGTGGTTTGAAACCCCTTTGGCAACTAGCACAGGGCTTTCTACATGGTTGGCTTTCAAATAAATAGATATTTGAAAATTATATAATGTATATAATATATACAATAATGTAATTAAAAGATTGTATATATTACATTAAATATGGTATATAAATTATATTATTGTATATAATATTCAATACATAATCATATTATATAAATTATGATATATTAATATACAATTGTATATTATTATACATTGTATATCTATTATATATATAATTACATATTGCATATTTAATATAATTATATATTTAATATAAAATACAATTATATATTAATATATAATTATATATAGTATATGCTATAGAAAATATATAATGTTATTGTATATAATTATAACGTATAACAATGATATATAATTATACGTTATATTGTGTATATATTGTAACTATGTATATATATAAACACACACACACACATATATATATATACATACACATATGGTGATTTAATTATTACATGCAGTTGTATACCTAGTTACGTAGTCAGTGGTATTCTGATTAGTGGCCCTGGGTAGGACAGGATACCAGTGTTTGGGACTGCTCTTGAAAAAGTTGTTTAACCCTCTGAGCTTCAGATTTCTCAAAAGTAAAGCAAAGCAATGGACTAGATTTTAAGGCCAAAGGTTTGATGCCTGCTCTTATCACATGGGACAATTATTGAAGTGTGAAAAGATTGCTATGTTGCCCCCTTTTCTTCCCACCCCAGATTCCTATGTTCCAAGCTTCTCCAGGCCTTGTGACCTGAGCTACGGTTCCTGCCACCTGACTTCATGGCCTGCCTGATTCCAACTGCTCCCCCAATTTTTCAGTATTGTGCTGTATCCCCAAGCTGAATTCAATACCTATAGTATTTTATTTCACACCAGTTTCTATTAAGCTATATCTCCCCATTCTGTATTTACATTGTACTATAGTTCAGACCAGAAAATTTCTAACATTTCTTCCCCTCTGCAACTCTGTGGGTAGCTGGGCTAAGGGAACCCAGGCAAAGATGCCTCCCTCGTCTGCATTTTTTCTATATTTTCTTCTCTGGCTCGTGGCCTGAATGAAGCATCTTGCATCACCTGGTTAGAGAAGCAAAAAGAGTCTCCCCAGGTTCATTCAATACCGAGGGTGTCCTTTGTCCCAAATATCAAAACATGGGAGGAATGGCACCATTCACATAGAAGCAACTATTTCTTCCTCTCTGTAGGCCTCTTCTGTTTGGGCTGTTTGGTTTCAGGGGTACAATGAGAGCTTGTGGAATTTGTTTCTGATAATGTAATCACTTGAGGGCCCCTGAAATAATAGGTCTGTCACTAAAATTATGAAGAGAAATCTCAGAGTTGGAGAGAAGGTGTATCTGGTTCCAGCTCTGTTAAATTTTTAATGCTGCTGGAGGGTGGCGAAATCGATCAGGGGAGAAAAAGTTTTTGGAGCTTCAGAAGCACTCAGAACTCCTCAACCTACTGAAATAGTCTTTCTTTCATTCCAAAGCTGGGAGAGCCTTTTACTATTCATAAAGAATGCTGAAGTCTGGTCTCAGAATGATCAAGGGGTTGCAACTGGAAGGCCTGTCCAGGGTGGCAGGGCGGCCACCACCCAGGCAGTCTGCCTGTCAGAGCAACAGGAAGTCCTCCCAGACCACAGCCACTTCTCTCACTGCCTGGCATGATGGGGAAATACCTCCATCAGAAGTAATCATTTCTGATAAAGAGTTCTTCAACTTCTAATCTCCTGTTAAAGCTTGAAACTCAGAACAGCCAAATTTCCCATGCCTTTCTCATCAGTCACTTCTTCATATGTGGAATGAGGCAATAACTAAGAAGAAAATCACTTTGGGAGTGGGGCATGGGAGTGTGCACACAGATGAGCAGGCCAAGGAGTGTGCATGGGAAAGAGACCAGCAGGCAGGCACAATGGGAGCACGGCCTGTACCTTCTTCATTACTGTATCTCTAATGCCTAGCATAATCTCTTACCCCAGACCTAAATATGCTTGCTGAGAGAAGTGACTGAAGAGAAAATGGAAAAGCACCAAAGACCTCCCAGTTTTCCCAGCAGTCACCTGGGACGGCAGGTTAGGGGCAACTGTCACTAATGGAAAAGATGGATTCTTCTGGATTCTGCAGAGGTGGCATCATGTTTACCCTTCTCTTCCCTCATGCCCCTTATCTCCATTACCCAAACCAGCTCCTGCTCCTAAACTGTCCTCAATGAATGACAACACCCTCTTTGACCACCTGTGCATCACAGGAGAAACCTAGAAGGCAGCCCAGACAACTCCTTCTGCCTCCCTTTCATACCCAGTCAAATCCTGATGATTCATCTTCTAAATCTCTTTCAAACTCCTCCCCTACTCTCAACCCCTACTGCTACTGTCTTTGTTCAGGCCTCCATCATTTTTGTTTTTCAATAAATGTTATTGCATCTACTTGAGGTTTACAACATGATATTATGGGACATATAGATGGCAAAATGGCTACTGTAGTGGAGAGGAGTTATTGTCTCACAGAGTTACTTTTTTTGTGACTAGCACCTCTAAATTCTACTTACTTAACAAAAATCCCTAATACAATAATGCGATTTGATTCACTTTATTCCTCACACATCTCGTTTTGCCTGGATTAGTGATGATGGTCCCTAGTTGTTTGTCCTGCCTCCAGGCTATCTCCCCCATGCTCAATCCATGACCTACTGATACATACAGTTTAACTGTGTCTCCACCCAAATCTCATCTTGAATGGTAGCTCCCATAATCCTCATGTGTCATGGACAGGACCAGGTGGGAGGTAATTAAATCATGGGGGTGGATCTTTCCCATGCTGTTCTCATGATAGCGAATAAATTTCATGAGATCTGATGGTTTTATAAAGGGGAGTTCCTCTGCACATGCTCTCTTCCCTGCTGTCATGTAAGATGTGACTTTGCTCCTCCTTTGTCTTCCGCCACGATTGTGAGGCCTCCCCAGCCATGTGTAACTTTGAGTCAATTAAACCTCTTTAAGAAATTATGCAGTCTCAGGTATGTCTTTATTATCAATGTGAGAATAGGCTAATACACCCATGCTATAGGCCTCGTCAAAGGGAAGTTCAATCAGGTCACATCTCCATGCAGGGACTTTCAGTTCTTGACCACTCACATCCAACACAACTGCATTCAGACCAGCATCCACACATCTTTGCTTGGCCTAGGAGTCCATTGATGGTCTGGTCCCTGCCACCCTCTGCAGCCTCAGTGCTCTGCATACCCCTGACTGTACCCTATTGGAAGTGTTGCAATGCAACACACTTCCCTTTTTTGCACATGCACAACGACAGTACGTTTCTTCCCCGGCTTGGTTCCCTTCTTCCCTGCCTCGGTAACCCTTCTTCATCTTCACCCAGCCTGGGCATCATCCACTCTGGAAAACTACCCAGGATTCTGCTTTTTACAAGCAGAAATAGAAGCTCTTCTTATAAATTCAGTGCAGACCTTGATAAACAATGACATGTTCTTTTGCCATTTTCAGTTCCTTGTCTATTTCCCCGGCTGTAGAACAGAAGACAGTGACACACAACTCATCCCCAGAGCAGAGTCTGATACATGGAAGATGCATAATACATGTGTCCTAAGGCCATATGTGATGCCTGAAGTTTCCTTCAAAAGGCTTAGGTGGCCAAGCATTCATTCACTCATTCATTCATTCTTGAGTCCATGTGAGTCATTCATCCATATGAGTCATTCTATAGGCCTCCTGTATATTGGACATTGGATCTCATCAAGGGCTAATCCTAAGGAACAAGTTTCTCTTCTCTTCTCTTCCTCTTCTCCCTCTCCCTCTCCCTCTCCCTCTCTCAACAGAGTCTCGCTCTGTCGCCAGGATGGAGAGCAGTGGCGCAATCTCAGGTCACTGCAACCTCTACCTCCCGGATTAAGCGATTCTCCTGCTTCAGCCTCCCAAGTAGTTGGGACTACAAGCTTGTGCCACCATGCCCAGCTAATTTTTGTATTTTGTAGTAGAGATGGGTTTCACCATGTTGGCCAGGATGGTCTCGATCTCTTGACCTTGTGATCTGCCCACGTCAGCCTCGCAAAGTGCTGGGATTACAGGCATCAGCCACCACGCCCGGCCAGGAACAAGTTTCTAAATGATTTGGTTGTTCCTTGGTCCGTCTTGAAGAAACCAAAAACAAGAGAAGCACTGTCTCTCCTGCAGCATACCTCCACCCCAGCATGAGGGCTCTGTGGGTGAATGAAAACTCTTAACTTGTTATTTCTCTGGAGAGCAGGCCTTGTTGCTCTGGGGAAGCAAACCAGCTCTATGGCTTTGAGCTTAGAAGATGCCTCTCCTTTTCCAGATGCCCCTCGGATCCATAGGAAGCAGAACAGCTCTTTGCTTCCCCTTCCCCAGTTACAGTGCCTGGTGAGGGATGGGCCCAGAGTCCCACTCTAATTATACCCTGTTTGACTAGGAAATAGAATTCCTGATCGGATTCCTAAATCTCCAAGTGACACGACATTTATAACTACATTAAAAAGGAAATGCGCTTTGCTGTGTGCCTTCACTCAAGATAATTGCACAGTGGTGACACTGTTGAGGGGCCTGAGGCCCTTGCCAAAATGACAGAACAGAACCATGACTCATAAAGTAAAGGAAACAGTGGTTCCCTCCTTGAGCCCCTGAACACAAGGGAAATAAATGGAGCCTTAACTGAAAGATGAATATATCTTGCAGAACTCCCGGGTTTAGGAACTCTGGGAACTCCAAAGTCTAATCCTACGTTGATGCTGGCTGCCTCAGCTTTTCCTTATCTCTGCAAAATGAGGCCAGCAAGGGCATGGCTTTAATCCAAATTCCAACTATGGTTGCAGACCCCGGGCAGCTGTGTGATACTGCATGTGAGTCATCCAGGAATCCAAATACATGCCAAAAATCACGGGCTGAAAAACGAATAGGCCTTGCACAGATACACTCTTATACTTTTCAAATGTTTGCGGTCATCACCATCATCACCAATACCATTTATTGAATGCCTACCATAGGCCAAGCACTTCTCAAACACTATCTACCCATTCACTTGGTTAATCCTCATAACCATCCCATGAGGTTCATTACCATTATTGCTTCTATTTTATGGATCAGAAAACTGAGGTACAGAGAGGTCAGGTAACTTGCCCACAGTTATACAGCTAGAAAGAAGTGGAGCTGTGAGTCAAGCCAGCCAATCTGACTCCACCATATTCTGTAACTACTACGTCATGCTGTCTTTTCCTTTTCAGTGATGGTTACTAAAAGTACTCCCATAATCACATTGGAAGTTTGATCACTTTTTAAAGTAATTGTTATATTTAACATAGGTCCTCTCTTGGTTTGGAAAAAAAAAAAAACACTCAAAGTTTAACCATTCATTAACTATTAATTGGGCTAGATAAAAAGATTATAAGAGGTATGCCCTGATAAAACACACTTTCTACTAATACTCAAAAGTTACCCACCAAAAATCCCTTCCATCGGTTTGAAGGTGGCCCTCTCCATGAGGTCCTTTTAAAATGCAAATATCCCGAAGAAAGATGATGTAAGAAGACACTAGTATCTTAGTATGAATGAGGTTTCTAAAGCATTCCTTCATTACCAGAAAAAAACAAAGTAAGGACATTAGAAAGCTAGCATTGGAAGTGGCGGGAGGGTGGTCATGAGGGTGAGGGAAAAGAAGGAGAGACAGGTGGCCTGAGAAAATTGGAAAGTGACCATTCGGGGAGGCAGTCGGGAACGTCAAAAATAAACTTGGCCTACTTCACAGTTTTGCCGGCATTCATCAGTACCACACAGGATGACATTTTTGGTAAAACGTTTTAAATCAGGTAAGGGCTAAATGATTCTTTCTAGCAATATTAACCTCATCACCTTTAGAATTGAAAACTGTACCCGCAAGCATGAGGCCAAGCAGATCAGGGATTCTCCTTGAGGAAGACAACACTGGCAGAGCTTGTCGGTCTAGAATTGTATTAACGAACATCATCTGAAGACCAGCTTCAATAAGCCATGGACCCCTTAATCAGAGCATCTGAAATGAGGTGGCCCACCGAGCTGTTTCCTCCTTTTATCACTCACTGATGAGTAACAGAATGTTCACTAGATTACATCACTTTTGCAAAGACCTATCTTCTTTCTTTCCTTCTTTTTCTTTTTGAGACAGCCTCGCTCTGTCGCCCAGGCAGGAGTGCAGTGGTGCAATCTTGGCTCACCGCAAACTCCACCTCCCGAGTTCAAGCAATTTTCCTGCCTCAGCCTCCTGAGTAGCTGGGATTACAGGCATGTGCCACCACACCCAGCTAATTTTTGTATTTTCAGTAGAAACAGAATTTCACTATGTTGGTCAGGTTAGTCCTGAACTCCTGACCTTGTGATCCACCCGCCTTGGCTTCCCGAAGTGTTAGGATTACAGGCGTGAGCCACAGCACTAGGCCAGACCTCTCTTCTTCTGAGCTCACGCAGCAGGCTCTCAAATTCCACATTTTCCTAAAACAAGATGGCTACACCATTACTGATGCCTATCCCATATTAGATGTATATACTTTTACTAAAAGTAATAGAAATGTACAATGAAATTGAACTCATCTCTCAACTCTGGTAAAAGGCTGGAAGGCACAAGTGGAGTCTTTGCATAAAGGATGCATCTACAATGCAAGTCCTCACAATCTAAATGCTTCCATGCTCCAGAAAGTTCCTGGCTGCTGAGGCAGATACCCAGGCCGCCATTGGGCGCTGCCTTGAGAATCTCATGCAGATGCATCAAAGAGGAAACAAAAGGAGCCACTATTGCACCTCAGGGTGGTTACACAGGAGTAAGATTTACTGGAGCCTGACTGAAAACAAAAAGATGGGCTCTCCTTCAAGGAAGAATGGGTTAAATGTTCAGCACTGACCCAGGGTCAAAGGCTTCCCTCAGTTGTTCTGCCGAAGACGTGGAACCACAATCTCAAGAGTTTGGGCCAACTTTAGACCATCTTTTCATCCCTTGGTGCTTCAAATTATACAATAAATGCGTCATTCACAGGCCAGTAAAGCTGTTCACTAATGAGGCAAATCCTCTACAGTTTTAACACAAATTGATTTAAAAAAAAAAAAAAGCGGAATTTTAAAAAGAAGTACAATTTGAAATAAAATGAAGATAAAAGGGTTTCTCCTCCACTTCCTTTTCAGGAGCTCATACCCCAGCCCAGGAAAAAGTAGTGTTTATAGATTTTAAAGGACAAAAAATAAAATATCTGTATAGCTTTCTCCCCAGATGAAAATAAAAAATAGATATTGTTTCCCAAATCCTTCTGATTTGAAAACTATTTGGCATTTTTGAAATTAATTTTTCCAGGCAATTAAATTAGCCAGTAATTTGATATCCCCATCTTATTTCATTATATAGAACACATGCTGAAATGACACACAATCTCATTTTCATGTATTATTTTTGCAAATTTAGTACTCATAAATAGGTGTTGGATTGACAGTGCCAGCAACTAGAATCTTCCCTGCTGGCTGGACAGGAGCCGGGGGAGTGGTCATGTGAGCTGGAGGCCAGGCCTGTCCCAGCTGAGATTACCAGCTGGGAAAGCAAGATCAAGTCCCACAACATACAGTCCTTTATTCTCTGCTCCAGAACGCTAGTTGGCCCACCCAATCGAACATGATAAATGGTGGCACCACTGGATGGAATCCGCCCCCTCACTTCCCAATGGCCACCTGGTATTTTCATGATGGCTCTGTCCAAAGAATTTTTAAACACTTTCCAAGTCATCCAACTCAGTGCTCCAATCCTCTTAGACAAAGATGACTCTCTGAGAACCTGGACATTCACTTGGGAGGAGAGAGGATACACACACTTAGCTAGGGCAAAGATGAGAGAGTTGTTAGTTCTCTGTAGCTGAGGGTATTTATATTGTATATTATATATTGTTATTTTCCACCAAGGAAAAAATGAGGTTGAAGATGTCTTTTGGCTCCATATGTTCCCGGGAAGAAGTGAAGGCATCAATCATTACCCCCATTTCATAGACAGGTAAGGAAAAGCACAGAAAGGAGAAGCAGTGACTTCAAACAGGTAAGGCCAAGATGAACATTCAGAGTTCATCAGAAATCATTTTTTGTTAATCATTCATTAATGATTAATATCTTCTTAATCATTTTTCAATCATATTAATTATTTTTAGATATGAACATGTTGAAAAGTATTCAAAGGGGACTCTGCTAAAAATTACACAAAGGACTGGGTGCAGTGGCTCATGCCTATAATCCCAATGCTGTGGGAGGTCAAGGCAGGAGGATTGCTTGAGGTCAGGAGTTTCAGGCCAGCCTGGGCAACATAGTGAGACCCTGTAGCTACAAAAAAAAAATGTTATTTAATTAGCTGTGCATGATGGCGTGTGACTGCCGTCCCAACTAGCCAGGAGGCTGAGGCAAGAGGATCGCTTAAGGTCACAAGTTGGAGGCTAGAGTGATCCATCATCAGCCCTGCACTCCACTCTGGGTAACAAAGCAAGACTGTGGCACACTCACGTGCCTGTTGGCCTACCATAATTATTTATTTATACATTTTATTTATTTGTTGGCCTAATATCATACTTTTATTACTTCATCTATTTATAAATTATTTATTCATTTATAAATTACCTATTTATTTTAAATAAATTTTAAATTATAATAAATAATTTATAAATAAATAAAATAATTACAGTAGATCAACAGGCATGTGAACCGGGACTGTCCAGGGTGAACAGGAACACGCACTCACCTTGTCTATATGGGGATTTTGCAAAATGGCCGGGCAGTCATTAGGTTAGGAACTATTACAAATCATTTCACCTTCTGGCTCATGCCCAACCTGCCCTGCTCACTCCTTTTTGCAGGCTTTACTAATCTCCCCCTCGTGCTTCATGCCTAGATATCCTCCCCCATCAGCACTTCATCTATGCAAGTTTTATGCTCTATTTCAAACCCAAGTGAATGTCCATCTCTTCCACGCAGCTCTTTCTGCCAACTCCAACTCATTCTACTTTTCCCGCTTTCTGAATTTTTTAATGTCTATTGTGCCTATCAAATAACATAGCTTTGAACTACAGAAGGAGGCTGTGGGGTTTTTTTTTGTTTTTTGTTTTTTTTTCTTATTCTATAAGTATTGGGTTCTTTTCCCAATTAGGCTTTAAACTTCTGGAAGGCTGAGATATTTCTCACACTTTTTTCCTATCCTCTATGGGACAGCATCACACCTTATTCAGGATGTAAGAACAGAAAAACAAACAAACTTCACAGAGACCATTTGGTCCAGTTACAGATCAAGAAGTTCATCTCCAAAAGAAAGGGGCCTTTCCTAATACCCACAGCTCTAACAGCCTGGAGTCAGGGCCCCTGTTCTGTGCCTCCGTGAGACCATGTGTGCTTCACAGCTCTGCACACACTGCTGTGACATTCTTGACCATGGTGACTGGACTGTGATACCTTGTTTGCTTAGCTGTCCATTCACCATATTGGAAATCCCTGGAGGACAGGAGCTCTGTTGGATTGATCATCATCACGTCCTCAATGGCTGGCACACAACAGGCACTCGGTAAATGTTGGTTGAATGAACAATTAAAGGAATGAATGGAAACATGGTTTTCCTTAAGGTGGTAATATAGGGTTTTATTGGATTTAGTTGCATTTCTAAGCATTAATCAGGAAAGAAGAGAATCTGCTCCTCCCTAGAGAAGTCAGGAAACCGATGGAGCGGTTGAATCCTGTCTTCTGCTTGCCTCCCAGACTGGGTGGTGGATCCCATTTCCACTGATCTTCCAGTCCCACACCACAGAGGAAAAAGACAGTGAAAGCAGTCAGGGCAACTGCAATTTGGGATCAGACCCTTCACTGAGTTTCTGTGTCACCATCAGCAAGACACTGTGCTTTTAGCTTCAGATTTCCCATCGGTAATAAGAGAAGGCTGGCCCTAAGGGCTGGGGAAGCTCCTTCTGGCTCCAGTGTCCATTGGCTCCAAAGCCCACTCACGGAGCACTCCTCCAGGTGAATGACAGTCCCTTGTTAGGGCAACATCCCACAGAGCAGGATATTCAAAGGCTCTCCACCGTCAGAGATCAGCAGCTTAGTAGACAGAGCCTCTGCTTCTCCCTTCAGCTGCCAGGAAGCTGAGCCTCCCAGCAGCACATTAGGTTGCATATTAAACAGATGGGATGCAGATTTGAGACCTGCTAAAGGTTGGGGCTTTCCTTTTTTTTTCTTATAGGCTGCTGTCAAGGTGTGTTAGTATCTCTTTATTTACACAAGCTCCTTAGTCTTGGTTACACAGTGCAGGGACTCAGAAAAAAAAAGTGAGTAGAATAAATAATCTATCATGCTAGCAACATAATTATAAGAACATATGTTAGCTTGAACTAGCTATATTCTAGTCATATTAAGGGTATGTGTGGGAGAGAGAAGGATGGCAGCAGTGTCTCAAAATAGTTCAGGCGGAGGAAGAGTGATATCGGGCTACGTGGGAACCCAAACTGCTTTCCTGGAGCCTCCATTCTGGCATCCACAGCATCCCAGAGGGCTGCCCGTTGGTGGCTTCCCGCTGCTAAATGCACCACCTGAGTCTGGAGAGCCACAGGGCACCTTGTCGCTCCGCGGCCCCACCTTCGCGGGCAGGGAGATGAGCCCCTTCCTACTTCATTGGGTGCATCCCTGCCAGGTACAGAGAGCACAGGTCCAAAACGAAAGACCCCTGGAGACCAAGGGCAAGAGGTCTTGGCTCTCACAAATGCTTCAAACTCTGAGGCACTAAGAAAAAAAAAAATCCACGTATTTGGAGGGCCTTCAGTGCAGGGAATCAATGCAGAGGCAACGTCGTGTTTCACCACCATTTACCACCTGCTTATCTGGATTGTACTCACCGTTCAAGGCTCTTCTCAGGGAAAGTACCCCCACTCACCTCCAGCATCGCCCCAGCTCCTTCCCCCAGGGAGCCTTCAGGACTCTCATCCACATCCCTCCCTTGGCATCAAAAGCCCTCCCGGCTCCCCAGGCCTGTTTGGCTCCCCTGGTTATTTGCTGCCATGGCACCCTGCAGTGCTGGAGGACACGGATACTCATCGCACTTTTAATTATACCACGGCTGCCTTCCCCGAATGGCTCGCAGCCTCCGCGAAGGTAGGAGCTGTGCCTAATTTGTTCACCACAATGACTGCGGCTGGCTGGGGACCCGGGGTCGTGCTGCGAGGACGCAGACGCAGCGCGCCAGGTGGTGCAGCCGCTGTAAACAAGGCGCCCGGGGTTGCCAGCGCCGGGAGGATCAGAGAGGGTTCGAGGAGGGCACGGAGCGCATCCGAAGAACAGCGTGGACTGCACCAGACGCCAGAAACCAGGGCTGATCACAGCGGCAGGAGCGTAGCACGCCAGCGCCACACTCCCCGGAGCCTGGCGGGGCCCACAGACTAGGACCCGTGGGGATCCGCTGCCCGCCGCAGGAGCTGGGAGCTGCTGCCAGGTATTAAGCAGAGAGTCAAGTTTGTGCTCTAGGAAGTTAATTCTGGGGGTATAAGAAGGGCCCAGAGGCAAGAAACCAGCTTGGAGGCCATTCTATTCACCAAGGTGAGAGAAAGGCCCTAAATTCGGGTGGGGCCCTTGGGAATGAAAGGAGAGGAAGGCGTTCCAGAGGTATTTTGTGGTTAGCATTATGTATTTTGTGAGACGATAAAAATTTTAGAGTGGCCTAAAAATTAATCACCTAATATTGATTTTACCAATATATAAAATGTATAGACTCCTGGGTCCAGGCACATATAAAAAATGAAAATGGATTTTTCTAAAGGTAGTCTTAAAAGATTGTTATTTTAACACATTTTCTATACTTTTATATAGCCTATCAAAGTTCTTAGAAGAAGAAATAAAGGATTTGAAGGAAGGAAAAACAAGAGAGCTTGGGAGAGTCGTCTGCTTATGCTCCCAATAGCTTGAGCCACAAGCCACGGTTAGGGGCACTTGTCCCTAAAGACAGGTGTGTCAAGGTTTATGCCTTGGAAGTCTCATTCTGGCTTACATTTAAGTGCTACCTTCTGTGTTTGGTGAATATAGTTAATATTTTGGATGAGATTACCTTCTGTGTTTGGAAATAGAGCTTGTCCCCAAGGAAACATTACTCTCTTAAGAACTGAGGTATTAGTCGGGTATGGTGGCTCACACCTGTAAGCCTGAGGACAAGAGTTCAAAACTGGCCTGGGCCATGAAGCAAGACCCCATCTCTATTTTTTAAAAAGAATTGGGATATGAATGTACCTTTTCTCCTCCAAAATATGTGTAGTGCCAAATGGACAGGTGTGTAGGTCTGCCCCAGGTTGGGGAGGGAGAGCATTATTTTTATTTTTATTTTTTTTTTTAAAAAAAACTGTATATATTTAAGGTTTGCAAGTGCTGGTGTTACATGGATACAGTGCAGAGTGGGAAATCTGGGCTTTGAGTGTAGACATCATCTCAAGAGGTACACTGTGTGCATTAAGAACTTTCTAATCCTTTGCCCTCTCCCATCCTCCCAAGTCTCCAGTGACTATTATTCTATACTCTGTGTCTGTGTGTACAAGTTATTTGGCTCCCATGTGTAAGTGAGAACATGCTGCATTTCTGATCCAGAATCAGTGGAGAAGGGAGACGACAGGGACAGAGGCTTACAGGGCAGGTGGGGCTGTTGTGATCGCAACATTTTAATGCTCACCCATCCTCCACGCCTCACCTAATTTTCATTATTCAATGCTAACATTTAAACAGTATTCTCTCCCAAGATGACACACAATCAGAACTGAATATAATTCAGACTATGATGTCAACAGCATTGATATAGAAAACATGACATTTGTGCTTATCCCCAAGGAAACACCGCTCATCTAGGAAAGGGAGCCAGATTGATGCATTACCCACCACTGTGCATCTACCAATATCCATACTGATAGATCGAGAATATTTGGCTAGGGCCACAGTTAGTGCTGTGCCTTACCTTGCTTTTAAAACCCAGGGACAGACAGGTCAGAAGTGTACATCAAAAAGCACCCACTTCTACTGTTTGAAAGAAGGGTGGCCATGGAAATTTTATGTCCAGACTGCCTTCCAGCCTCGAGACATCTCACCTTTTTGCTAACACTGCCATTTCCCCTGCAAGAGCAAATCTTTCTTTCACATAGATAATGGAGATGATGATGCTTTGCATATGATAATACAAGGTATTCTGCAAAGTGTTTTTAAACACGTCTTTACAAGAGTTTCACCAAACAAACAAAGGCTCTAAAATACTTTGTTTAGGTGTTAGTCTTGTTGGGAAAATGAGAAATTGATGTATAAGGATGGCAGAGTGACTTGGACCAGCATCCCATCTGCTAGTTCAGGGTTGGAGACCTTTTCCCCTCCCCTGCAGACCACCTCTTCACCACTTCACACTGCCTGTGGAACAACGGTGTTTGGAATGGGTCCCTTGAGTTATTTAACTAAATCCAAGACTGGATATGAAATAGAAAGGACCAGCCAGGTGCGGTGGCTCATGCCTGTAATTCCAGCAAGCTGGGAGCTCAAGGTGAGTGGATCACTTGAGACCAGGAGTTCAAGACCAGCCTAGGCAACATAACAAGACCCTATCTCTACAAAATTAAAACTCACTGGGTGTGGTGGCACGCGCTTGTAGTCCCACCTACTCAGGAGGTTGAGATGAAAGAATCACTTCATCCCAGGAGTTCAAGATTGTGGTGAGTTGTGATTGCAAGACCGAGGTACAACTGGAGAGGATAATTTCAGCCTTCCTGTTACCAAGTAAGATGATGTTTAAACACAAGGACTGCCCTATGATGCACAGACCCTCTTTAGCCAAAGAGAAGTATAACTGAGCCTTGCCAGATGGGAGTGAGGAAGGCAGGCAGAACCCAAAAGGCCAGGCTTCCTTGCACAGCCAAGGGAGAGGGCACATGTATGCAAGGGGTCAGATCTCTCTGCTGCATGTCTTCTCATGAGCCTCTCAGACAGATAACAAACCTGCACAATGATTCAAGCTCTCTAGAGACATCCCAGTTATTTCTAACTAAAGAGGAACTGAGGGCCACAGTTCCTAAGCGGACTCCAAACGGAGACTCACACCTGGAATCTGCCTGCCCAGAGCCTCCCGGCACACACAGCCCAGTCTGCCCAGAGCAGGAAAAGGTAAAAGTAAATAAACGTGGCCTTAATCTCTCCAGTAGATTGGAACAATCTGAACCAACCTGTAATTTCATCCAGACACGCGGGGAGAATAATTTTTAAAGTTTTGCTAAACATAAATGCACCTCCACTCATTAGGATTTCCCCGGCATTTTTTTTTCCTTCCTGCCCCTTTCTCCATCTGCACTTTATTCAATGAACACATCTGCATTCCTTCTCTCTTTTCTTGGCCAGAAACTCTATACAACCTTATCACTGACACCTCTCTGCAGTTTCAAATTCCAGCTTTGTGCCAAATCCCCATTTCCTGCTGCTTAATTTCCATTCATTTACTCTTGTTTTTGCTTCTTCTGCCATTCCCAGCATGGACCAACTCCAGCCCAGCTTCTTCTAATTTTTTAAGGAAGGCTCCCCGTTGAGTGCTATTGGAATCCGAGCCTCTGCTCCATGCCAGTGACGGGCCATTGTTTATACTACCTCACGACAGTTGCCAGTAGAACGGCGGCTTTCCCTTTCTTTATTTCCCTCCCTGAGTGTGTTTACTAAGGCCCAGGAGAACTTTTCCCCACATATGGTGACCCAGTGGGTCTAGTTTTATTATGACTTCAGTAGAATCTGAAGTAGCCTCTTTCCATTTCTTTTTGACAGGAAAAATAAAATCGAAGTCTGGAAGCTTTGTTTACCCGGCTCTAAGTACCACCGTTCGCCTTTGCGAAAGCCGAAAGGCTGCTGTCCGGACGAGGGCTTTGGGAGCCGCACCAGGTGAGGCTCAGCAGAAGGACAAGGACACAGACCCTAGGGCGAGGATGAGCTGAGGACTGCTTGTAAAGGTAGAGAAACGGCCATTCCATATTTTTGGTGCTCAAGGATTTCGTCGGTATGTTGGGTTGTTCTACAAACCCAGGAGCAACATCAGGTTGGTTTTCTGGTTTCTAAGGAGGAACAATGCTTGCTTAAGTATCTTTTTTTTTTTTTTTTTTTTTTGAGATGGACTCTCGCCCTGTCACCCAGGCTGGAATATAGTGGTGCGATCTCAGCTCACTGCAACTTCTGCTCAAGTGATTTTCCTGCCTCAGCCTCCCGAGTAGCTGGGATTACAGGTGTCCGCCACCATGCCCAATAATTTTTGTATTTTTAGTAGAGATTGGGTTTCACCATGTTGGTCAGGCCGGTCTCAAACTCCTGACCTCAGGTGATCCACCTGCCTCGGCCTCCCAAAGTGCTGGGATTACAGGCATGAGCCACCAGGCCTGACCTAAGGTAGCTTTTTATAAGCAAATAAATTGTGGTATAAAAAGGTAGCTGCCATTTTTCTTCCCACAGTGGGACTGGTTCTTGTCTGCTCTTTGGGGGAGGGTTTGGTTTGGGTTTTCTTTTTCCTAAATCCACAACTCAGCAGCCAGCTGTGTTGGCACACTAGCCATTTCACCACAAATATCACCAGGTCCTGATGTGTCTGCCCGCGGGTTCTGTTCCTCATCCTTTCCCTCTGGGTTTCATTACCTAGAATTACATCTCCAGAGTCTCACCCAAAACATGGCATCCAAAATGGAAGGACTTACAGTCAGGAACGCACAGGTCTCAGAAGAAAATGTCATCCGGGGGCAAGAAAAGAAAATCATCCCAAATGCTTAAAGGACACTGATGTTTCTGATTGTTTCTCCTTCTATCTGTCTCTGCTATGGACCCCCAAATATAGAGAGGCCTCTCAAAATCCCACCCCACCAAGATTTCTTTGCCCATCAGGTCTTTGACCTCCAGACCCTGGGTTCTCCTGCACTGCCTTCCTTCTCTGAGGGTGTATTCAAAGCATTTTGTGGCCAAGAGGAAACTTCGAGTCCACAAAGTTTGCAATGTTCTCAAACACCTTCTTCCTTTCTCCAGCCTGCACAGCAACAATATTACGTCGCAGGCCAGGCGAGCAGAGGAAAGCCAACTTCTTTTTTTTTTTTTTTTGAGATGGAGTCTCACTCTGTCACCAGGCTGGAGTGCAGTGGCTCCATCTCAGCTCACTGCAACCTCCACCTCCTGGGTGCAAACGATTCTCCTGCCTCAGCCTCTGAAGTGGCTGGGACTACAGGCGTGAACCACCACGCCCAGCTAATTTTTGTATTTTTAGTAGAGACAGGGTTTCACCACGTTGGCAAGGATAGTCTTGATCTCTTGACCTAGTGATATGCCCGCCTAGGCCTCCCAAAGTGCTGGGATTACAGGTGTGAGCCACCATGCCCAACCAAAAGGCAACTTCTCATACAGTTTCAGGGCACAGCTATGCAATGCACTTCAAAAACATTACTTTTCACTTATTTACTTTGCATACCTTTTAAGATCAAAGTTATTCTTCCAAGAGAGCAGAACTGAGTTATCCTCCAAACCCAAAGCCAGCCAACAGTCTCTTAAGTGGTATAATTCACACTGTATAATACCAAAGACCTGAGGACATTTCAGATCTTTAGAATGTTCTAATCTGAAATACCCAGGTTGGTTGGGGGCAGGCTGGGTAGTTCATCTTGAGAACACAAACAAGAAGGACTAGGGGCTGGGTGCGGTGGCTCATGCCTGTAATCCCAGTCCTTTGGGAGGATGAAGTGAGTGGATTACCTGAAGTCAGGAGTTCGAGATCAGGCTGGTCAACACGGTGAAACTCCATCTCTACTAAAAATACAAAAATTAGCTGGGCCTGGTGGCACATGCCTGTAATCCCAGCTACTTGCGATGCTGAGGCAGGAGAATTGCTTGAACCCAGGAGGCAGAGGTTGCAGTGAACTGAGATCACGCCACTGCACTCCAGCCTGGGTGACAGAGCAAGACTCTGTCTAAAAAAAAAGAAGAAAAAGGACTAGGTAGTACGGTCCCATTCTATGGGTGAGAAACCAACAGCTCAGGAGCATATCTAAGGATAAACCTAGAGCAAAATAAACACAAATAATCCAATTCCCAGCCTATTTGCCTTTCCTGGCTTCTGGTTGGGCTACCTTTGAATGTATCTATTTCCCTAAAGCAGTGAGTGATCTTCATGTATCTCAGGAGGGAAGGAACAGGGGAGAACTTCACTGGCCACACAGAGAAAATTAGCACCCACCCTTTCTTCCTCCTGCCTTGGGGGTCCCCTGAGTTAGGACAGGCAGACTTCACCCTTGCTCAAAGATGCAAGAGTCCTCAACATCCTGGCTTTGCTTGAGTTCCTGAGTGAAGGAGTAATAGTCAGATGGGCAGTCTATTTCTAAAGAAGTGAGATTCCTACTGAAGAACTAATTCTGCCCTCAGGGTCAGCAGTGGCTTTCTCCACAGAGCTCAGCACAGAGCCCCTACAAGCAAGCTTGTAAAACACACAATGCTGCCCATCGTCCCAACCATGGGAGGCAGGGTAAAACCACTGCCTTGGAAAACAATCTTTACGTACAAATGAACAAATCGCCCAAATAAATATCTATCAGATCTCCCCAGATACTGAATGGGGGATTAAAATTGTAGAGACGCCATTGGTTACATCCACAATCAATATGGGCCCCAGTGAAAATCTTCAAGTTACTGTACATTTCCTGCTTTGCTGGAGGCACGTGTAGACTGGTCTCACAGTAGAGGAATCAATGAAAGATGAAATGGCCCACTGAAATTGTTTTGCATATTCAGGAGCCTTTGCTCTTTGATGCTGGTTAGTCTCTGGAGCACCGTTGAAAAGTCTCCAGAGATGGAGCTGTTGGGGTGGCCAGAATTCTTTATCACGGCGATAAATCACGGCTAGATTCTTTAGAAAACCAGAATATAATATGTAATTAATTAAGTCCACTTAAAGGTATATTTCTCATCTGTTTCAATTCCTGTGTTAGACTGTTAAACTTTGGGTGAGAATAATGCTCCTGATAAAAATACATACACATAAATATAAAAATGTGTTTATCCATATGTGTATAAAAGTGCTAAGTATGTGTGTATTCATAAGTACCTATATTGATCAATATAAAAACACACCCCAAGGCTCTGCTTTCATTGTATGTATGGCACAGGGTGAGGAAGATCTGTGTATTATACCCTATACTGCATTGCACATATACCTCAAAAAGAAAAATAGCAGAAAGTTACAAGTAAAAATCAAAAAGGTGTGTGAAACAGGCTAGAATTACATGGTACATATAATTTATATTATTCTCTCTACTTTTACGTATCTTAAAATTTTCTAAACAAAAGGCTTAAAATTTAAATGTAAAAGATAAGAATTCCATTTCTGTGGTGTAATTAAAATAAATTTTATAATTTGCTATTTATGGGACCTTTCAAACAATCTCACTTCTAATATGAGATTTTTGTTGTTGTTGTTTTAAGACAGAGTCTTGCTCTGTCACCCAGAGTGGAGTGCAGTGGCACAATCTCTGCTCACTGCAACCTCAGCCTCCTGAGTAGCTGTGATTACAGGCATGCACCACCACTCCCGGCTAATTTTTGTATTTTTAGTAAAGATGGAGTTTCACCATCCTGGTCAGGCTGGTCTTGAACTCCTGACCTCATGATCCAGCCACCCTGGCCTCCCAAAGTGCTGAGATTACAGACATGAGCCACCGTGCCCAGCCCTAATATGAGGTTTTAAGAAAAAAATCAAATAATCACTAACTTAGAGATGACCCTTCATAATGCTGGTTTTCCTAAACTGTGAATTTTTCTTTAACAGAAACGAATTCTGAGAACTTTTGGAAGGAGCTCATGCACCAGGGGCACCCACAGTTGAAAATGAACCAAATGGCGGTATTTATTCCCCTTCAGGTGGAAAATGCATTTGCCATTATTCTTATCAAGTTAAAATCTCATTTTTAATAAAATTATCTTCCTGGAGATTACAGCTTCTCCAAACTGTTCTTCGAAAATATATAAATCAAACCATATTTTCCATAGTTGGAGAACGTCCTTCTATGCATTGCCCAACTGATCCAGGCATAAGGAATACAAATTCATTAGAGCAGCCAATTTAAACACAAATAACAAGGAGCGGGTGGGGGAGAAACGTGCATTCTGAATGCCTCGTACAAATCTTATTTGTTCTCTTCTCCATTCAGACACATATTTTGACTTCATGTGTCTCTTTGCATGAAGAGTAAAACAAACAAGCAAAAACCGGGTCCAAATCTTGATTCCAAATCCTATCCAAGACCCACTTCCGTGAAGACTGTAAACAATATGAGTGCAGGGTGTTGGTAGTGGTGGCTCTCTGATGCACCTGGTTTTTTGTGGACCTCAGTTGCAAAGAGGGCTGTCTCAGATAACAAGTCCGTCCAAGAATAACAATCCCCTCCAGAAGCAAGAAGTATCAGTCCTGATGTAAATATGCCGGGTCCCAAGAGACAGCTTCCAAATTCCAACTATTATCCAGACATATCTGAATCTAGCCTCTGAACCTAAAGCCATCCATCTATTACGGGTAACACCACACACTTTCTTGGATCCACACAGCCTGACCAAAATTTTAAAAAAAGAAAAAAAAATCCTGCAAGTGTGTGACATCAACATGTTTTCCTCGGCTAACAAGCTTCTCTATTCACCAGCAGCCAAAAATTTTAAGTGGCTCTTAAACAAAGACAGCCCAAGCGAAGAATAATGATGTCAAACCCAAGCCATAGTTGTGGTGTGAACACAAAATCTACAGGACCCAAGTTAAAAATGATTTACAGACAGTTTGATCAGAGTCAGATGTAACATGGTGTCTTACGGGAGACAAGCCAGTGGCTATCAATCCAAATCCCCTACAACAAGTTATGTCATTAGTCAGAATCAATACATTATGGAGACAATTTTCTCTTTTGTCTCTTGGCCCAGGGAATTTTCCGAGTTGAGTTTCATCACCAGATTGCAAGGTACTCGCATTACAAAGTGGCTGACAGGAATCACAACCGCTAACTCCCTTGTGTGCTCTTCTGGAGGGGCAGGGGAAAAGTTTAAGGAATAAATCCAATTAGACATGGGAGTCTCCAAATAACAAGTCCAAGGCCTTTATTGGCAGGTTTATGTTGAACTTGTGTAGCCCATTCCTGTTGCTGATATCCCTTTCAAGGGCATCAGTTTGGACTCTCAGGTGTAAAAGCAACACAATGAAGAGGTCCTTAGTGCCAGGTCCACCCCAGGAATTACCTGGTCACCTTGGCTTAGCCAAGGCATAGGGAAAATGACTCACTGATAATAGCCAACTTCTAGCCTTTGGCCTCTGTCTCTTATTTTTCCCCTCCCTGATACCAGACAGCCCCATTTGGCTGTAATATCTTCACATACCTGCCCTCTTCTTTAATTCCTAAAGAATGGCCATGGTGTTTTTAATACAAGGGCAGTTCTGTAAAATTCTTCCCAAGTGTCCACAGGTGCACAGTACTTTTTCCACCATTAATGGTCTCAAGGAAATTTTTGCAACAAAGCCCTGGTGCTGTCCTTGTAGGACCTTCCAAAGCCCTCTTATGGGGTGTGATAGAGAACAGGAATGAAAACATGCAAAAATTAAACAAAATGAGGGCTTCAGTTTCTTACTGCCATCAAGCCCTTACAAAAGAAAAATTCTCTACTCACTCCCATGTGTGACTACAACACAGGATATTTTTCCAGCTCACTGGTATTTCATAAACACCATTTGTTGTCATGTGGTTAAATTAAAACTGAGGATATCAAACATCAAACAGTATGTTAATGTCAAGTATGCTTGAATAAATAGTAAGAGTTCAGTTGAATGGAATATGTGGATTGCTAGCTAATTAAGCAAGAAGCAGGTGTGAAAAAAATCTAATTTAGGCAATTTTTTTATAATTAATAATGTTTACTTGTAGTACCCTTCTAATGGGGCTCTAGTTTAGCCTCTTGTGAATTGCTAGGAGTTTACTTCAGTATTTTAAAATTATAATTGAATGGAGAATTTTATGAGATATCAGGTTTCCTTCCTGCTGATGAAGCGCTGTCTACATAGAAGGTTCCTAACAGTACTTTGTATCAATAGGATCAATTAGCAAGTCATCCCAGCAATTAAAACTTAAAACACACACAGGCATACCCCACACCCAAAGGTTCTCTTGCACACCCCAGTACAAGGGGAGGTAGAAGTGAATTTGGAGGAACCAATTTGAATATGATACTCAAACAATCACTGGACAGGAATGATGAGAGCTTCGGAGAGTGTCTGCAAAGAACAGCAACAGAGGACATTCTGTTGGAATAGAAACAAAAAAACTAAGATCATATCTAAACCATCCTGGCCAATTGCACAAAACCATCAATTAATCCAAGTATACATTTAGGGTGGGTTTTCTTTCCAAGAAGCCAAATGGAAGGAGAGGAGGAGCAAATGACCACAGATGTGAAAACAGACCTGGAATATTTCATGGACGTGACAACTCCACTGTATTTAATTAAAAAAAGAATGTATGAGAACAATGTATCCTTCTCAATCTGGGTCGAGGGAACAAAACAGGACTGGATTAGATAGGACAACTGTAATCTCTAGAGACAGTTCCACGTTTAATGGGAGCGCCACATGTTTGATATGTAGGGAAGTAAGTGGGTGTCCTGGACATGGTCCACTATTCATCGTAATGCCGCAGCCCCGCTCATTCCCAGAGAGGAGATTGGAAACCATGAAACCATATGTAGAATATTAAAAATCATTTAAAGTTAAAATGCACATTAGGAAGGCATGCACTTTGGACAAGGCCACAGTCCAAGAGCTCTGAGAAATGTCCAGTTGTTCAGTAGATAATCGTTGTAAAGGTAAACTGAGTTATCTGTATGTACACACACATGCAGATGTTTGCACACAGGCGCATGTGTGCACACACAGAGGGACTGTCACAGAATCTCAGTCCTCATCTCTTCAATGCTGCCTTTCATCACTCTGTTTTCCTTACTGATTTCTGTAGTGAGGTCAGTATCAATAATTGATGGAGCTATGATATCTAGAGCATCAGCACATTAATTTATAATTAGAGACAAGAAGTATCAGTTCTTCTCCCACCACCCATCATTTGGCATTAAAACATATATATATACATATATATTTAATACATAGCAGATATTAAATTGTTTCTCAGAGTCAGTAACCTTACTATATTTTCATGGACTTTTCATTGCCACTGAATTAATCACAGCCGTGCTCCTAACCACACAGAACTTTATTTCCCATAAGAGCCATGTTTACTTTGCTTTACTTTGTTGGAATTCGAATTACCTATTCAGTCTATAAAGATTTTGTGTAACATATTTTGTTAAGCAACGTTAAAAGCACTCACTGACAGATCTTGGTTAGACTGCTTTGCTTATATGCAGATTTGGGGTGCTTTTGATCTCATCTAGCTCACCAACAAGGGCAAGACTGAGTCTAGCTCCTGTGAGCACGGAAATGCTAACAACTGGAGATTGAGAGTTCTCTATATTTTCTCAGTTGCCAAAAATAATATATGAAGTGAAAAGTGAATGTAGCAAACGTAAGCATGCACCCAGAGAGAAATCTGTCAACTTCCAGCAGGAGAGGACAGACATCAGAGATGGTATCAACTCAAACTGACAATGGGTAGTCTGATTCCTACCATTCCAATTAAAGACACACAATGGGCCACTGTGAGGAAGGCCACCAGAGGACATTAGGGTCTCTTGCTGAAGGGGACACACCTCACCCATGAACTCATTGTAGGGCCCTAGTGTCACCTCTTGAGGCAGTCCCCACAGCTCTCCCAGGGTGAAAGATGGGGAGGACATTTAATAGAACAGCAGATCAAGTAGAGGAGAGTGAACCCCAACCATCTGTACCTGGCCAAGGGCAGCAAAGCTGCAATTTCTTCTGCCAGGGCATCAGCAAAGCGCATCCTGCCCTCAGTTGTCCTGACTGCAGTTGGCCTCTGTGCTGTATGAACAAGGAGCCTCTCACC
Organism: Sapajus apella; assembly: GCF_009761245.1. NCBI lineage: Eukaryota > Metazoa > Chordata > Mammalia > Primates > Cebidae > Sapajus > Sapajus apella. The sequence goes on from NW_022436961.1 coordinate 28,497,052, forward strand.
CAGGACTGACTAAATGTCACCTCCCTAGCCGATCATTTGGGGCATAGACTGTAACAGTGCAAGGTGGAAGAAGTTGAAGGAAAAAAAGGACAGGTAATGTTCAGCCGTCTAGCCAGAGGTACACATTCGACCCAACTCCAGACCAAGCTGGCTCCTTCTCAAAGGGCAAGAAGGCTTTGGCTCAAGGCCTAAGGATTTAGTGGCAAAGAATCTAAAGGCTTAGAAATGATCCCTGCTTGTCAAAGTCAGGGATGGGGCTGCCTCAGCCTTTGAAGATTTTGATTCATCACCTGGCAATTTAAGAACAGGTGTATTTGGCATGAGTCACTCAACCCTTCTCCTGAAGGAAGGAGAGGTGCGGTGGCAATGTCTTGCAGGACACTGCTTTTCTTCCCTTCTCTTCCCACACCATCCCAAGCCTGCTCCTAGAAGCTCCTGGGACTCTGAGGAAATCACTTCCTGGACTCTGTCCTCATCCACACCCTTGCAAACAGCAATAGCATATCTACTTAGGCAGGAAGAAAGGGAACTGCAGATTCAAGAAGGCAAAAGCAACCTGAGAGCCTTGCTGTTAACTCCAAGGGGCCTTTATTCTATTACATAAAGTATAGGGTGGAGGTTTCTGAACTGTCTTTATGAACAAGCTCTGGTTCTTTCTCAAAATCCTAATGAGACAGTGTCTTGGCCCATCTCCTCTATGAGTTCCTCAGAAAGACTGAGCCTGATCTTCCTAGTTTCTCCTGTTGCAAACCTTCTTGCCATTTGGGTGATAAGAGAGTCAGTAAGGCCAGGCGGCCCACATATCTTTCTGTCCAAATCCAGAGAGCCAGCATGCTGGCGTGTATAAGGAGGCAAGGAGAAGTTCTCCAGACCCAGGCAACAAAGCTACAACTCTAACAAGCTGTGGTGTCCTTCCTGCCACAAGGTTGGCCAGAGATCCTTTTCAATAGACTGTCACTAGAGGGCCTGCCAGACACCATCTGTGAACATAGATAAATCCTAGAGCCAACGTCAACAGTGCGTAGAAGTAACCACGGAAAAGCTACCACAGACACTGCTACAATAAATGGAGATAAGGAGGCTATAAACAAATCCATCATCAGAGATGATGCAATGAAATGCAGATGGGTCTATGTATTTGGGAAATCAAACCTCCAACTAATGGTGCACACAGCGCATTGCTAGAGGGAAACTGACGTTGGGAAAGGCAGGAAAGGAAAAGAAGAAATATGTTTATTAAACCATTGCTAAGAACAGAGGCTAAGGCAAGAGCTTGAAGATCTGAAGTTAAGCTTTGGAAGATACAAAGAAAAACGGAGCTCTTTTTTGAATAGAGAATTGGGATCTGTGTACAGATATTCCTCAACATACAATGGGATTATATCCCAATAAATCCAATATAAATTGAAAATATCACAAATCAAAATGCGTTTAATACATCCAACCTACTGAGCATCATAGCTTATTCCCCTAAACTACCTTGAATGTGTACGGAACACTTACATTAGCCTATAGTTGGGCTAAGTCATCTAACACAAAGCCATGTTATAATAAACTGTTGAGTAGCTCATGACATTTATTGAATACTGTACCCAAAGTGAAAAACAGCATGGTTCTAGGGGACCTTGTATAGTTTCTACTGAATGCATATCACTTTCACACCACTGTAAGGTCAAAAAATCATAAATGTATGTGTGTTGGGGGCAAGGGTGAGGATGCATTGAAAGACGAGGTTTCTCAATGAGAACCCATGGACCCAAGAAGTGGAACATCACACTCTGGGGCCTGTAGGGGGATGGGGAGCTAGAGGAAAGAAAGCAGGGGATGGGGGGTAGGGGAGAGATAGCACTAGGAGAAATCCCTAATGTAGATGATGGGGTGATGGATGCAGCTAACCACCATGGCATGTGTATACCTACATAACAAACCTGCACGTTCTGCACATGTACCCCAGAACCTAAAGTATAATAATAATATTAATAATAATAATAAAAGAAAGACTAGGTTCCTTACTCTGTCTCCATGAATGCAGCAAAGAGTAGCAATTCAGACTGCATTTCTGGAGTCAGAATGCCTAGGTTTGAGTTTATGTCCCTCCACTTAAATCTGGGGTAAATTTCTTAATTTCTCAGCCTCAGGACACTCACATGTAAAATAGGGGTAAAAACAGAAGCTGCCAAATAGGAGTGTCACTGAGCAGATTAAATAAGGTTGCCAGTAGCCAGGTAAAGTACTTACTGCGGTGTCTGGTACACAAGGCATATATACGCACAGTATGTACTCAAGACTATGTACACGCAAACAATAGGCACTTACAATATGCAAATTAACTAAAAGAGTCAGCATAAAAACATTTTAAATGTCCCCAAAACACAGGCTGTAGGATTTTTTTCTGCACACCGGTGGGCTATTTAATGAAGAACAGGATACTTCAAAGCTACTTAGGAATCTTGGTGAATCATGATCCAGCAATTCCATTTGTGGGTATCTATCTCCCCAGAAGAACTGGAAGCAGCTTCTTGACAGTCATGTGTACAATGCTCAAATTCACCATTGGCAAGCAATGGAAGCAACCCAAGGTGTCCACCAACAGATGAAAGGCTAGAGAAACACAGTATAACCACATAGCGGAATAGTTTTCAGCCTTTAAAAGGAAGGAAATCCTGACCCACGCTACAACATGGACAAGCCCTGAGGACACTCTTGTATAATCTCACTTACATGACGTTCATAGAGCAGTCAAATTTATAGACACAGAAAGCAGAATGGTGGTTGCCAGTAGCTGGGGGTATGGGGAAATGGGAGTTGTTGTTTAACGGGTACAGAGTATTAGGGGATTTTGTTCGTTTGTTTGAGACGGATTCTTACTCTGTTGCCCAGACTGGAGTACTATCGCATGACCTTGGCTCACCGCAACCCCCGCCCCCCGGGGTTCAAGCAATTCTCTTACCTCAGCCTCCCCAATAGCTAGGATTACAGACACGCACCACCACACCTCATTTTTGTATTTTTACTAGAGATGGAGTTTCACCATGTTGGCCAGGCTGGTCTCAAACTCCTAACCTCAAGTGATCTGCCCACCTTGGCCTCCCAAAGTGCTGGGATTACGGGCGTGAACCACCGCACCTGGCAGAGTGTCAGTTTTGCAAGATGAAAGTTCTGAAGCTGGATGGGGCTGATGGGTGTGAAATAATGTACTTAGTGCTTACTGAACTGACAGAAATGGCTAAAGTGGTAAATGTGTTTTACCTCGAATAATTTCTTTAAGAAAAAAATCAAATGGTTAAAAAAATTAATTAATTAAAAAAAAAAAGAATCTCAGTGATCATACAATCAAAAAGTCCCCTTCAAATGGAGATTAATGGTCATCCATCTCTAGATTCTCCCTGTACCAGAGACCCCTTCTCTTATGACATCCCCAAGTCAAACCATGAAGAATAAGAAATTGTCTGTAAAGATTTAGGTTCAGGTCTGTGTAATGACGAACTCCATCAATGAGAGTTAGCAAATTCCTCTCTGTCCCATTAGTGAATTCCTTCATTGGTGTCTAAAACTGCCTCCATTTCTTGTGCACAGTCTAGAAATCAATAATAAAAGAATTCATGAAGCCCCAAGGGCTACAAAGGAAGGCTCTAAGATCGATCACCTCTTTGAGAAAATAGAAGACAATGGAGACTCTTGTCTCCACGGTTCTCCTGTGCTTTTGAGAATAGGGGTGCAGGCCTGCTGACCCTTCTGAGTTCCTCCAGGTCTGGACTCTCTCCTAGGAGACAGGAAATGCAGCACCCACATCTGTAGAGCACCCATCCTGGGAGGACACTTTCTAAACTGAGAGGGTAACAAGGCAAAGAGCACATTCAATGAGAACCTGTTTGCTTCACCAGAGCCTATCTCAGGCCACAGCAAGTCTGGGGTCAGATGGATCCAGGCAAAATCTCTCCTGCCACCAGTTTCCTCATCTAGAAAATGTGGATGACAGCATTACCTGTTTCTTGGGGCTGGGGTGAAAAGTCCTCAGGATGATTTGTAAGGCAGGCTTAGCACAGTGCCTGATGCATGGCAAATATTAGCCATTATAATTTATTAGCCCCACCACAGAGCTTTGGAACAGATTTTATGACCTTCCTAGCATAAAGAAGAAAGCGCCATCCAGAAACGCAAGTGACTTGGTTAAGGTAATGCAGTCCCTTTATGTCATTCCCTCTGGTGGATCTATTCTTTCTGGTCTGCTTAGAAAGAGAAGAGCCCTCCTGACCCAGTGAGACAGTTGCAGAGGGCTCTGCAGCCAGGCAGGGCTGACCACAAGCTCTGGTTTCCAGATAAACCAGGACGCTGCCTCCAAGTTACTTGCTGGCATCCCCATCCTAGGCTGGTACCAAAGCATAAGTGAAAGTCTGTCCCCTGCTCTTCCATTCGACTCGACAGGAGCCTTCATCTGCTATGCCTTCTGGGAGCGTGTGTCGGTCTCGGAGCCTGACGCTGAAGCAGGTGCGGGCATATTTTAAGCTCCAGCAAATAACTTTAATTGAGCTCTCCTTAGACATATGAACCCACGGAGTGATTTTTTTTCTCTTCTAATAAAAAAAGACCCACAACAAACCAGATGGGTCTCAGTCCCTCCCCGACACCCCCTCCTCACTCTTCAGGCTCCCCTAATAAATCTCTTAACTCTAAAGAAATTACCTTCCTTGAAGTGGGTATGTTATTTGGTTGCGTGACTGTACCCAAGCTGCCTCTGCGGGCCAGAATGTGAGTCAGAAGGATGCCAGCTGCCGAAATGAGGCCTCCTGGTTCTGGCCAGGTTGGTGATTGCCTTATTCTTTGTCCAGAACTTTCTATCACCCCTTACTTCCCTGTGCCTGCTCCCCTCATGCTGGGTCACTCACTGCTGCTATTCCTCTCCCTCTCTGTTCTTAAATCTGCAACTTCCACTTTCTTTGTTTGTTTGTTTATTTATTTATTGAGAAAGGATCTTGTTCTGTCACCCAGGCTGGAGTCCAGTGGTGCGATCACAGCTCACTGCAGTGTTGAAGTCCTGGGCTCAAGCGACCCTCCCACTTCAGCCTCTGAATAACGGAGACTACAGGCACAAGCCACCATACCTGGCTCATATTTTTAATGTTTTTTGTTTTAAAGAAAAAGGGGGGGGGGTGTTTATGTTGCCTAGGCTAGTCGTGAACTCCTGGGCTCAAGTGATCCTCCTGCCTCAGCCTCCCAAAGTGCTGCAATTACAGGCACGAGCCACCGTGCCCAGCAAACTGCACTGTGGGCAGTTTCACCTCAACAAAAATTCCCATCTTGGAGTGGACCTTCCAAAACACCTGGCTAATGTGGAAAAATCTAGATGGAATTCCCTCCACCAAAAGCCAGCTTAGCTCCTTGGCGGCGTGTCCAGAAAGAGTGATGAAAAAAAGCCAACACCTCCTGTCACCAGAATAAACTGCAGAGGCGTCGTGGGCAATAGGGTTCAGTCTCACTGTGCAGACCCGTGTTCTCTTTAATGCCCCATGTGAAGGTGGCAGTGGGGACAAGAGGGAAATACAACAACGTGAATGGATTCCAGACCCCGCCCCCAAAAAAAGACCTCAAGAATTGCCCAGGGCAAGAGCCAAGCACAGTACTCTGGGTTCTGATTTATGAGCGCTGAATTATTTGTAGGAGGGCCCAGAAGGAGTCGTTTACAACAGAAATTATTGCAGGCAAATGTTGGTTGGTATTTTAAATCACTCACTAATATTGATAGGTTAATGCCTGTCACACTTGCTTAAGGGTCATGGGGAAGAAAAAAAAAGAAAAACCTTTATCTTTGGTTTGTTACCGGCTAAATATAATGATAGATACACCTGTGTGTGTGTGTGTGTGTGTGTGTGTGTGTGTGTGTGTGTGTGTGTTTTCCTCGAGCTAAGCCTGCTGTATTATTTATGGTTTTCTGAGTTACTGGCTATAGCCTGCATCTGGATTTTAAAAGGTTGATTTGCAAAGAAACAAAAGTAGGGCACCTGTCTAAGGAGGCTGGTGGGAATCCGCTCTGCAGCTCACGGCAGCCCCTCCAAGAACCCTGGGCTGCAAGGCTGGGCGCCTCGGGCTGCCAGGCCAGATGGCCAGGGAGCATTGTTCCCCTTTCGGTGATACTCCTGCTGTGGCAAATAAAGTTAAATCAGAAGGTTAGTGCTCTGCAAGGGAGTGGCAGATCTGGCTCCAGATGACAAGGGCCGAGGATCCTGGGCATAGAGTGGGGACTGTGCGGCTGTACCCCGGAATGCAAGTGGAAGAGCTAGGCTGCAAATATCAGCAGAGAGCAGTATGCTGGCCTGAAGAGGGGCTTTCCAGGCCTCACGTCAGACCGGCTGTCCCTGATGACAGCAATCACGGATCCATAAGCTCCCCTCCTTTGCAGAGCCCAAGCAAGCCAAAAATGACAACCTTGGTCCATCCATGACCAGGGATTGAGGGAGGCACCGTCCCTCGCCTTGGGTCTGAGATGGGAAGAGCCACTTCTGACTTACCCCGGGAAACAGCACCTTCCTTTGAGGGTGGCTTTGGTGGTAGATTTTGGAGGGGGATAGGTATGGTTTGGGAGGATCAAATGACCCGCCCCTGTCATCAGTGGAAGCAAAGTTTAGAATCTGGGAGGGCAGCATAGGATTAGTCCTAATGGGCACATAATGGCTTTTAAGCCTGGCACAAAATCCCTGGATTATTTCAGACAGTCAGAGCAAAAAAAGGATTTAAGACACTATAGAAACCCCTGCCTCATTTTACAGACCAACACAAAGGACGCCAGAGAGGCAAAGTGATTTGCTGCGGGTCACACAGGAAAATGATGAAGGTGGGACCCACGCCCAGTGTTCCCAGCCACTGTGCCCCACACTCAAATTACATGTAGGGGTGATAGGGGCCCAGTGGGCCACGATGTGTAAAATCATGGGCAACACAAGGTGCGTTTCAAAGACCAGGGGAGATGATATTTCATTCGAAAACAAGCAAGTACAATATGCAGTACAATGCAGTTTGGTGTTTTTTTTTTCCAATTGCCTTTTCTATAAATCATGTTTGAACTTGCCTTGCATTTCAAAATAAGCCCCTCTCTGCCCAACTCCTACCCACCCTTATCCCACTCCAAGGGTGGGAGCGTTGGGTTTCCTCTGCAGGCTCTGCCCTGGGCTCTAGCTGGACTGCAGTTTTGTGTTCCTTTTTCATTGAGTTTCCAAAGCACAGTATTTACCCAGGAGGCCTGCAGTTTCCAGGGTATGGAACACAATTAGGCGGCCTGCAGAATGTTTGTTATTTACCTGAGAGAACCAGGCTGCCGTTGGGTGCCAATTGGTCTCTCAGGTAAACATGAACTTGGGCAGACTTAAAAAATAAAAATAAAAACTTAGCATTAAGATATCTATTTAGGGATTTTTAAACACTGATTCCATCCTTTCAGCTAATCCCTTTCTTTCCCCCATCTGGCCTCAGTCCCCTAAACAGAATATTACTGAAGCCATTTCAGTGCCTTTGATCCTGTTCTGATCTAGATCATATTCACAGGGCAGACCTTTTGCCACCTACCACACTGGACTGGCTCCAATGCACAGTTACGCAATATTTTTGACTTCCGTTTGAAAATTTACTTAGGAGGAGGTGGTATTTCCAAAGGTGTGCAAAATCAGTGATGAAACAGATTTAACTTTTTTAAATGCAAGCTACATTTCACTGTAGCTTTAAATTTAATAAATTGAAAGTCAATTTAAAAGATAATAACTCTCAAATCACATTTCCATCCTTAAATCTGTCTGCTTTGTTAGATTGTTTTCCCCCTTGAAGCTAGTCAGTTTTTCTTTTGTTTTTCTTTTTATTTTTCTGAGACAGGGTCACACTCTGTTGCCCAATTGGAATGCAGTGACATGATCATGGCTCACTGCAGCCTCCACTTCCTGGGCTCAAGCGATCTTCCCACCTCGGCCTCCCCAGTAGCTGAGACAACCAGTATGCACCACCACGAATGGCTAATTTTTGTATTTTTTTATAAAGATGAGGTGTCACTATGGTGCCCAGGCTGCTCTCAAACTCCTGGGTACAAGCAATCAGCCACCTCAGCCTCCTGAAGTGCTGGGATCACAGGTGTGAGCCACTACACCCAGACTAAGCTTTTCATTCCTATTAGAAAACTCATAGGGCTCTCTGCTCATTTCCAGAGAATGTGAGGTCTGAGCACCACATCTCTGAGAATTCCAAATAGAAACAACTCAAAAGATTATACAATTCTTACCAAACATGCATATTTTCGAGTAGGAAGAGGTAGGTGAGATCGTGTTGTCTAACTCTGATTTGACAGATGAGCTCACTAAGATCCGAGGGAAGTGGCATGGGTCACAGCTGGAGTGGGCAAAAGCAGACCAGGCTCCAGGACCCAAGACTCCTCACCTAGTGCTCTTGCCAGCATCTCCCACTGACTTCCTGTCATCCCACTGCTGATCTGAGCAACCAGTGACTTCATCCTGTAGGCCTGACCATCCTCAGAGTAAGTGAGAGATTTTATCCACGTACAATGTATCGCCTTGTACTGACTCCAGCTGGAACAACTGCTGGAGAATTATCCCAGTTATCACTGTGAAAACTCCCATCCTTTTACGTGATTGAGAGAAGCCGGTTTGGATATCAATTAGTGCCTAGAGCCAGAAAACCTGGTAAAATCTTAGTTTGAACTTTTAATGTGATGTGGACTAAACAAACAAGGAAGTTAGAATTTTGCTCTTCAATTAAGTGGTTTAAAACATAGTATAGTGAGTATTTTTAAAACTATTTCTGACAATATACAAACAGAGTAACAATAAAGACACTAGAACTTGGACTGCTAAATAATTATGAGCCCCTCCTTTCCTTCCTGCCCCCCATCCTACTCTAGCCAAAAAAATGCAGTTTTCCAAGAACTGCATTTTTCTGACATCCTGTGCATTTTGAGATCCGGGGACACTTCCCATTTTCCACACTCAGCACTTTGAGGGCCATCGGGGTCAAGGCACCAGTATTCCCAGCAGATCCCTGGTAGCTCATCCAGAACAATCAAGCTACCGGCTGCCCCACCCCACTTGTTACTAAGCTGACATCAATTTCTCAAATAAGCACTACCTTGGCGATGGTGGTGTTTTCCACCAGAGACACAAAGCAAAAAGATTAGTCAGAGACCACAAAGTTAAGATAGTTGCAGCCTCGGCTCGAAATCCCACTCCTAAAACACCATACACCCAAGTCACAAAAAATAAAATGAAACTTGAAATCCTGGCCTCAGAAGCTTCTGTTAACACAGGAACTACTGCGCTGAAAGTCACATCCTCTGCTCAGCCCTGCGAGCAGGGACTACGGGGAAAAATGAAAGAAACGATACATGTTTCAAATTTTACAGCAGTTTACATCATGCAAAACTGAAAAGGCCTTGGAGGTTTCATTCTCCATGAAGTTTAGTTGGTACAGAAAAAACAGCCGCAGTAAAGCACACCACAGGCACATAATACAATGTAGACAAACACTGAAAGCAATATCAGATTCCTTATCGCTTCTTTCTGATAAAATTCAGATGCATATTTTTCCAGGTTAAACAGTGCGACAGGGTTAAGTAGACATCTAAGCCTCTATAAGTTGAATAATATGCTTTGCAGGTTATTAATATGCTGCTCATATACACTGGCTTTATTAAATGAAATAGTTGAAATGTACAGAGCCTGATTTCATTTTCAGTTTTAAAAACTGTACTGTAAGAAATATTTTTATATAAACAAGATTCTAAGAGTCTTTCATCTTTTGCTTGCCTAACCCAAACCTGCAGAATTATGTTAAATAAGTGTTATGTTCCCAAGCAACATTTTTAAAAGTTTTATTTTCATTTCTATGGTAAACAGTATTCTGAGTGGTAAAAATTGACACAGTGCACACGATTACTGGGGAGGGTTAATAGGCAGAAAATTATCCTAGAATCTGAAAATTCTGTTTCAGCAAAGCTGGCAACTGGTCATTTCAGATTTGAATTTGCACAGCTGCCAAAGAAAAGTCAAAAATTACATCTAAAGGATGAACAGCTGTGGTCAAAACTATGCTACAATCTTAATCTTTATGAACTTCTTCGATAGGATTCAAACCAATGCCAGAAACATCCACAGAAATCCCTTCTGTAGAGTCAGAGTTACCCATGTTCTTAGTTTGGGGTCTTCTTTAAAATAAAATAATAAATTTAATTACTATGAAAACCCTCCTCCAATAAAAATTAAAATTTCAACTCTCTTGCATCATGCTTTTTATGAAGATGAATTGTCTTCATCACTTTTCATGGATGTGGTTGGAATTATTAAATTATTATTGAATCTAGGTCTTGAAGCCACTTGCAGCCTTTGGCCATGTTTTTTCACATGCTGTAATGGAGATCCGTAAAATTCTGCCAATTCAGAAACAGGTCCAATAGATGGCTATTAAGCGCTGCTCAACTGTTAAGCTTTCTAACTTCCATAATATTTTGTAAACCCCTATAGAACCCAAACTACCATTCGCCGTCTTTAGAGTCACTCATAACATTCTGGGCAAATCCTTAGGAAAATGACACAGAGTTGGGGTGAGCTGCCAAGGTACAATATATTTCGGCTGAAGACTAATAATTTTTGGAAACGATTTCCTGTATTTCTTCTTTACTTATTTGTTAATCTGATATAGTTTCCAGGGTTTGCAATGCTCATGCCTTTTGTATTCTAAAGACATGAGGGGCTTTCTGAAAACAAAACAAAACAAAAAAGATCAACTTTTTTCTCTAGCCCAAGTCTCACTTAATGAGGAAGGTCTTTTAAACCTTCTAAGTAAACATAAATGTGTATACATTAGGGTTGCTTGTGTTGGAAGAAGAAAAAAAATAAAGATTGGCCTTTTCCTGGTAAATACCGACTCTTAAGCCTCTAAATGATTTGCCAAACTGAATCGGATAATAAAGGGTTTAAACTTTGCCACTTTGGGGTTAATGTGAAAGGCTTGTCAACATCAGACTATTTAGACATTAAAAGGAACGCGCTGTGCACCTCCTTTTAAACTCCATGTTCTCTTGAGTTGCAGCTCCCAGTGAATTTACCCAGCTGTAAGTGATTCCAGATGTGCAGCAGTGACAAGCTTCAGTCTCAGGGTACTTATTCATTTCACATTAAAATCTCATGTTCCCAGGTCTGAGCTGTTATCTGACTGAGATCTGATTAGGGAATACAGCAGAGGCATTTCCAAACCCAGAGCCTGCCCTCATTCCTGGCACGGATCTCTGACTATCAGGCACCTCTATGCAAGGGAGAGAGGTGGCTCTGGGGTGCAGTGAAGGGCAGGGCGGGGTCTCAGAGCTGTCCCCTTAATACATATACATTGCATGCCCCCCATGGGTCAGGTACTAGGCCAAGTGCTTCCCCATAGACTATCTCATTTAATCAAGGACAGAGCAGTAGGCACTTCAGCCCAGCTGAATCCAATTCCTCTATCAAACATAAGCTTCCTTCCCTCAGTTAAGTGGGGTAGGGTCTGTGATTTTGTACATTTTCTACACAGCACCCCACATGCAGAGGGGTTCTTGATAAATGCATGAGGAGTGAGGATTGATTTGCCAAGCCACAGAACCCTCGATTTTCTCTCTTGCTCCCAGCTATGTTCAGAACACGATAGAAGAAGGCAAGCAAATTATCAAGAGGAGGAGGAAGAAGAAAACGAAAGGAAGCCGGGAGCATGAAGAAAACACCTTCTTCAAGCAAGCTAGTTATGCCTTTGTTCACGGGCAAGGCAGTGGCGGTCCTCTCTGACCCCTGGCATGAACAGGGTTCATTCCAAGTCAGCTTTGACTTCCTTGCCTGAAGTGCAGATGTACAAATGCTATTGGCTGATAGTTTCTTCCATGACAAACATCAAAGCCACATTTCTCTGGCTACAGAAATATAAGGTGAGTTGGGGACTGTAGACAGAGGCTAAAGATAACAGAGTACCTGAGGGAAGAATGCAACCTCCGTGATGCCCACAGGAGGGAGAAAAGTTAGGGATCATTGTTATTTCATTATTTTCCCCTCTAGCTGGACTTCTGGTTTGATTTGGGCTTTACTGTAATTTTTTTTCTTGGTCCTATCCCGTTGTCACTTTGAAAAGGGAGATGGCACCACGAACCACCCCCCACCCCCAGCTGATCAACTGTGGTCACAGGCTGTTGGGCAGCCCCAGACCCGTCAGAAGCTCCTGTCACTGAACCCTCGTCACACTGGAAGCCCCAGAAAACATGCACTGAAAACTGCAGCCCCCTCCCCATGTGCTCCATCTCCCCCAAGAGGAACAAGAAAGAATCACTCAAACCCCAGATTCAAGATACAGAGGATTAAAAAGTCAGGGAAGCCCCAGGCCCGCCTGGAGGGGGCTCAGATGGGGGAAACGGCCACATGGAGGGAGAGCAGCGGCATTTGGTTTGGTGGTGGGCAGATTTTCTTTTACGACTGCTAAACGCCTGCCTTTCTCCCCAAGCAATTATAGTGCTGTTTCCCATCAAGATGGCTGTTAGCAGCCGATCTCCAAGTTGCTGCAAATAAATCAGGAATGCTATTGGCAGCTGGCTAGAAGAGCGGCCAAGATGGTCATCCTGGTTATCCCACGATGGGGATGAGAGGCATCACTGCCATTGTCCAAACCAAGCTGTCTCTGGGAGCTAAAGAAAACAGGGTGCAGCCCTCCTGAGCCCCACATGAATGAAAGAGGAAAGGTGCGCTTAGCCCTCTGACTGGAGGTTCAAAACCAGAGGGCAGCTAGGAGATGTGACCCCCACCCTCACCCCAGCCGTGGCATGTGCTTTGCCCAAGGAAACATAACCAAGGTGCCTTCCTCCGGCACATGGTGTGGTATCAGATGCTGTCATTGAAGTTAATCAGAAGCAACACAAAGGGGCCCTTTGGTGCACAGTGGACACAATCCATGCAGTAATGAAAGCTTGTAAAAGACGATGCCAAAGATATGCCTTAAGACGTGGAAGGTAAGTAACGGGTTTAACGTTAGTGGGGGCTCACAGCACAGCTTGCAGTGGCTTCAGGCTCAAAAACAGGCTGCTCAAACCACACAGCACCCTGAATCTTGGACATGGACGGTTGTCCAAATACCATGGCCCATCTGAACACACACCCACGTGAAGGATCCACATAGAAAATGGTGGTGAGATTCCCGTGTGGTTGCACGAATCTCTCTGCTGGCTTGTCGCTGTCACACCCAAAGCCCACAAAACCATCACAAGTTGCTGTGTGTCCCACAGATGCAAAAAGCATTTCCTCCACGACAGTGTTTGGGGGTAAAAGGAGAGTAAATGATTTGGGCAGGCTGCCAGGGGTATGTGGAGGCCAGGTGGGCCGTGTCCTCCAAGGCAACCGCATGCTGGGCTAAGAAATGGTCCCTGCACGGGACAGGCTCCGTGTGGCAGCTGCAAACCCTCGCCCTGCCCCCGGCCCTCAAGTCACATTGTGTCATGCCACACAGCATTTGGATCAGGAGATGGTTGTGGCATGCTGCGTAATATTTTTAAAAGCCCATTTCCCTGTTTAAGGGGGAAGCAGGTGGAACACAGGACCCCTGAAGGGCAGATACTCTGAAAGGCCCCACAGGCAATTCTCCAATAAAAGAGCGAGCAGGGCTGGCATATCTCCCAAACTTACAAATTGACCTTCTCTCTTGATCTGGGACTTAATGCCTCCAAACCAAACTAATTCCAAAAGTCACCTTCTCAACTTCTCTGCACAATTTTTTTTTTTAAACAAATGAAACCTCAGGTACAGCCTCCCCTTGCAGCCCTTCTGACGTCCTTAGCCGCTCAAATTAAATCTGAATGGTTCGTCTCTTTTTATTATACGATGGGCCATATGTCACCAAAATAAAAACCCAGCTGAAATCCCAGTACAGATAAAGGGCATGAAAGGCTGTTCCGGCCACAAAATAGAGACCCTGTTTAAATTTTATTAAACAATAACACCCACCCAACCATCCCCTCCCCCTTCTAGAAAAAAAATTCAGGAAGGAAATTGTGGTTAAATCATCTCACAGTTTGGCAAAAACCTCTACCTCTGAAAAATGAAAAGTAAAAAAAAAAAAAAGGCTTCATTCTGTGCTGGACTCACACAGGCTAATAAAAAGCAGGACTGTATTGCTTTGCACTGTAGCTGTCAAATTCTCAGCAATGAAATACAGATCCTGACTCTCTCAGTCCCTTGAGTGCTACCCCCTCAGACCACCAAAAAACGGAACAGCGGGGGTAGGAGGGGCATCCTTTATCCTCTCCCATTCCAGAGCGAGCCTTATTTGTTGCTCTGTTTTACTTTGAATTTTTCTTTCTTGACCTGAATGTCTCTCTTCCTGAATAAAGTTTCCACTGTTGCTGTAAACACAGTTAAATGTGTAAGGATGTGTTGAGGCTGCTGCTTTAAAGAACTATGATTATTCCTTCTTTTAAAGATAGTACGCACTGACATTCAGAGAAGTCCAGACATTGCAACAACGTAAGCGTGCTGGAAAGAAGGAAGGAAAGAAAAGAAAAAGAAAGATCAAAAAGAAAAAACATTTCCATTTCACAAGGTCCCCCAGTGGCCTCCAATGCTCCTCCTCCACCATCAAAAATTCATAAGGGGGATCAGCATTCTTTACCGAATGGATCCCAGTGGCACCATAGACCTTGTTGGGGAGAGAGGCAATAAATATCGAATTATACACCTCATGGGAAGAAAGCATTGAAGACTCGGCTTCAAGCCCTCCACATGGTCCCAGGGGGAGCTGCTCCAGACTCCAGGTCCAGTGCAGAAAGGAAATGGGTCAAGTGTGTCAATTTCTAGACCGATGACCTTTGACTTGCCTAATGACACTGGGAGGCCACCACCAAAAAAAAAAAAAAAGATGCCAAATGCCTTAAGGGAAAGCAGTGGGGGAGTAGTATCATTGGGAACCCACGAGAAAACTGCAACCCCAGCACAGTGGTGGGGGGTGGCCCCCTCACCCCTAGAGTAACTGCACCTTGTCCTCGGGAATAAGGTGTGACCAGCTCAGTGGTAGAAAGTCCATGAGCAGAGAACGTCAACTACCACACAGTTTTGGATCCCAGTTCCAGGAATGGCTCTGCTTCTGCCTGAAACTTGAAGACCATTTCTTGTTTGTTCCTCTCTAATCCTTGCCCCTCCCTGCTCTGCCCCCCACGTCTCCTTCCTCACCCTCCCTGAGGACCCCTGCTTCGGCTGCCGCCACCTTGTGCCAACCATGCAGTGCGATCTCAATGCTCTGCTGTCTTGCATCACTCCCTTTGCACATGCATTTTTTTCATCTCCTTGCTTCTAACTTCAGACCAGTAGGAGGGGCCTAGACCTTGGCCAGATTCCTGCCCCCAACCCATCTTCCCTCACCTAGCACTGTATCAAGGGCACAAAGTCGATGCTCTGTGATTTGTGTCAATTGTTGCAAAGCAAAAGGGAGCATCTGGGTTCCAAAATGAAATGGATAGGGCAATGGGAAGTGAGGGAGAAAAGTGTGAACCAAAGTGGTCAGACAACATGCATCTGCATTTCCCAGTTTAAAAATCTGTGCAAGGCCCAATGTGGTGGCTCATGCCTGGAATCCCAGCACTTAGGGAGGCTGAGGCAGGCAGATCACCTGAGGTCAGGAGTTTGAGACAAGCCTGGCCAATGTGGCAAAACCCTGTCTCTACTAAAAACACAAAAATTAGCCAGGCATGGTGGCAGGCGCCTGTAATCCCAGCTACTAGGGAGGCTGAGGCAGGAGAAGCGCTTGAACCTGGGAGGCGGACACTGCAGAGAGCTGAGATGGTACCACTGTACTCCAGCCTGGGTGACAGAGGAAGACTCCATCTCAAAAAAAAAAAAGAAAAGAAAAATCTGTAGTTATTCATTCAGCAAAATAGTATACAGAATAGATGCCCAGTTCTCCTTTCCTTAAATGGAAAGATCTAGATGTAAATTTTCAAAATAATCTGACAATTAAATGCAAATTAAGGGTGTCACAATTGGATAATAGAGTAACATTTTCTATGAACCAAAAGCTGTCTGCTAGAGTCTAACACAGCTCATGGTCTAAGCTTTAAAAAGGGTAGCTGGCTGCATTTGTCACAGAGGGAGGTTTCCTGTGATTTCAGCCCCTCAGATTATATATAAAGTTGACCCAATTAGAGTTTGGATTGGGATGGGCATTTTTAGTTCTTTGCTTCAGACACCTGGGCTTCAGTTCCCATTTATGCTTCAGAAACAGTCGAAGATCTTCTTTCCCATACTCTAATGTTCTGAACTCCACTGCCAATTCTGTGAGCTATTCCTTCAGACATTTGCTAAATGGGAAGTGGTGAGAAAACTGCCTAGAACACCCACACTGAACGGCTGATTCTCCCAGTTCCCAGAACCCTGGCTGGGTGGGACTGAGCCTGACCACTATGGCAGCTGGAGTCCACAGCACCGGCCCCAGCCAGGGAGGTGCAGCCCCACACCCTCATCCCTTCACCCTCCTCCTCACTCCTTGCCCCTTGACCCTCCACCAAAAAGTGGTCATGGAGAGTGAAAGGTGAAACTCAGATCATCTCCAGGGGAAGAGTTTTAATGCAAGACTCCAGGGGCAGGAGGGTCCTGCGCCTGGAGTCTTTCAGAAAGAAAAGGGGTTCAGAGAATTGCGTGTAGATTTCATTGGTCTTCGTTTATACCACCTTCCAAGACCATTAAGGGTTCTGCTGCCTGATTTTCCCAGCACCTTCTCTCCCCTCTGCCTCTGGGAGGTGGTGGAGGAAAGTGTTATATTCTTTTTCTAAAGTTCAGGGTGATTTAAATTATATTGGTTTTCACACTTAGAACACACCATTTAATTAAATAGAAACACAAAAGAGTAACATATGCAAAAATTTGTGCTCTATTATTTTATAACATATAAACATAGTATATACAAATGTGTAATTATATATCAATATAGTTTTCTATAGTATTAATATGTTAAATTTATAAATTTCTATGTGTAAGGCTTATATTTGTCATCAAACAGGTATAATAATCTCAGTTCTCTAGTAAAAAATAAGAATCAAAGCAGTCCAATGGCTTTCTACAAATCACACAGCTAACCTGCGGCAGAACCAGGAATTACAAACGCATCTTCTCCACATACACGAGCATGTTCAGGACAACATGTTCACAGGTCAAAAACAGAACTCCCACATATCAAAAATAGCACAGAAATGGTTGCATACATATGTCATGGCTACCCACCCAATGGAATGGTATTTCCCATTTAAAAAAGATGAAGAATCTGTGAGAGCATGGAAAAAGTACATCATTCTATGTGTAAGTTAAAATAACCCCACAAAATCATGTGGACTTGAACATGTGTAAAAATACGTCTGTAAAAAAAGACAGAAAGGGACACACAAAAGTGAAAATAATTAGCTAAAGGGCTGAAAGTTACAGCGACTTTTTTTCTCCATATTCCAGATGTTTTTCTTTCGTTATTTCATTTTGTAATTTAAAAGAAAGCCTTAAACAGAGGTTTCCTGACTCGGGCTCAGCGCTGCCTCCAAAGAGAAAATGTCACTCATTCTCTTGCCTTCGTCCCCAGCTGTCTACTGGGAACTAATTTGGGACTGGGTTGTGGGTTCCTTACACTACCCAGGAAGCTGGAATGACAGGAAAAACCAGGACTCCCAAGTTCAATCCCCAGCATTTCCCCTAGCCGGCCCCAGCTTCCTCAGCGCAACCCCGGGCTCTAGCTGTGTCTGCTCTCGCTCATCAGGGGCCTCTCTGCTTATGAATTATGAAAACTCGCTGGGTGTGCCCACCAGTGCATATGGATCAGCTGACACCCGAGTGCTGAAGACATAACAAAGGACTTCCCCTCTCCGTATCAATGTCGATTTAAAAATCAAAAGCTTTGCTTTGCGAACTTTATCCTTCCATGTCAGTGGGGTGCTATTTAAAAGATACCCCAAGATAACTGTTCAATGGTGGCTTCCCAAAAAATGACAAGTAAGCGTTTCTTTAGTAGCAGATAGTGGCATTCCCTCCACACTGGCCACCCTGCCACGTGCCGGCCTTTCTCCTCTAACAGCACATGGTTGCAGGTCCAGGTCAAAGAGAGGAAAGCGTAAACCAAAAGGTGTGTACCTTTGTGTGAATCCATGTGTCCTTATGTGCAAACTAGAATCCAAATAAATTATTTCTGGAATGTGAAATTGAGAAGGAGCTGGGTCTCCCAAATTTAGGAAGACTGTAAGAATGAGCCACTGTTTTACAGGAACAGTATTGGCTGACTTCATGTGAATGTCAGATTAACACACAGTTGCATTAACTATGTAATTAAAAGCATATGTAAATATACCCCCAAAATCCAGGTTTTCCAACATGTACAAGGCACAGAGCCTGAGAAAAATCTATAAGACCCATTCACCTGATTGCACCTCAGAAACCCCCAGCTTCCAGGTAATGAAATTTGCCAAGTGTTCTTTGATATCTACATTTTGGGACCAGCCCAGGGTTTTTCCTTCCACTGGAGGCCTTGAGATTTTTAGATTGAGATCTGCACAGCTCAGATCCGCAGCTACTCTTCCTGGGTGTTCTCAAAGATTTTTATCCACCCACCTCCTGAAGCTGAGAAACTTCTTTAAAAACTCAGCTTCTGAAAAAAAATAAAAATCAAAATAAAATCATGGCTCTACAATAAGCAAAGGAAAAGGTCTCTTTCTTCTCTCTCCAGAAGATCTTAGGGACCGTAAACTCTGCTCTTAAGGGAGACAGGGGGATTGTTTTATATTTGAAAAGTGATAAAACAGAACTGAACAAGGTATGGGCTGCAAACAAGAAGAACCCTACCAAACTGGAAATTAACCAGGATAACTCAAGCCTCCAACGAGCTCTCAAAGCCCTCCGGGGCTCCACGCAGCTAGACCTCCCCTCACTTCTCTGCCAACACCAAATGTAAGAGTGCCCTTTAGAATTAGCTGGGAATGTAGCTGCTGCCTTCTCTAAAATGCCCAGTGGCTACATATAAAATATACAATGCCACAGCAGATTTCCTTGCACATGATATCCACATAAAATTTCCCCATCATAAACCCAGGTGGGCGGCCTCCAGACAGCAAGGCACAAACAATGGTCTGGGGAAGTAAAGAGGTTTCCAGAGTTAACTTGGCCCTAATGACAATGCCAGGCACATACTTGAGAAGCCAGATTTCTGAACAGAAAAAAACACTCTAGTGCTGCCACTAAATGGCTGTGTGACCTTGGGTAAGTCACTTAACCTCTCTGGGTTTCCATTTTCTCTTCTGTAAAATGAAGTGTTTGACCAGAAACATAGTAAAGGTCATTCTCAAACCCCTGACATTCACCAAAAGATTATTTATAGTCCAGCCAGGAGAGGAGAAACTGAGGTGGACAGAAGTATGGGAATCTTGCTGTTTAAACAAGTAAGTGAGTCCAGACACAGTGGCTGACGCCTATAATCCTAATCCTAACACTCTGGGAGGCTGAAACAGGAGTTTAAGACCAGGCTTGACAACATAGGGAGACCGCCATCTCTACAAAAACTACAAAAATTAGCCGGGCATGGTAGCATGTGCCTGTAGTCCCAGCTACTGGGAAGCTGAGGTGGAAGGATCACCTGAGCCTAGAAGGTTGAGGCTGCAGTGAGCCATGATCACACCACTATACTCCAGTCTGAGTGACAAAGCGAGACCCTGTCGCAAAAAAAAAAAAAAAAAAAGACAAAAAAAGTACATGAGGTGTTGGGAAAGTTTCATGAGCTTAATGATTACATGTGACACAGCCTTAGGATATGCATTCCTTCCTTTCTTTTATTGTTTGTTTGTTTTACAGTGGTGCAATCTCAGCTCACGGTAACCTTTTCCTCCCAGGTTTAAGTGATTCTCCTGCCTCAGCCTCCCGAGAAGCCAGGACTACAGGTGCACACCACCACACCCAGCTAATTTTTATATTTTTAGTAGAGACAGGGTTTTACCATATTAGCCAGACTGGTCTTGAACTCCTGACCTCAGGATCCTCCTGCCCTCAGGATCCTCTTGTCTCGGCCTCCCAAAGTGCTGGGATTACAGGCATGAGCCACCGCACCCGGCCTCATTTCTACAACACATATTTGTTGAGCAACTATTATATGCTGGGCATATACCATGGTTCTTGCCTTCTTAAAGTTTAAGGCTCAGATAACAGTTGTCTCTGACTCTATCACGCCTCTTCTTGGATGCTTATATTTATCAGGCTGGGTCCACCTGCCTTTCCTTTGTTCACACAGTAGCCCCTACCTCGAGTACCTTCCACCTACTTAAATTCTACCCATGTTCAACTCCCAGCTCCTTCATGAGGCTTTCCTCTACTACTAATGCAGTCTACTCTGACTTCTTTCTCACTGGGCTGTAATATTTACAGAAGCATTGTTGACTGTGAAATCACATGACTTTTGAATTGCTGTTAAGTGCCCCAAACTATCACCCTCCCTAGATTATAAACTCTCAAACACAGGGACAGTTCTGTCATGTCCACCATGGCACCAAGCTCACCAGTTTCTCAGTATACACCTTGCTTGATGCTTGACTGTGTGAAAATCTTGGCTAAACAGTGGACTGTTTACTGGTCATTCAAGAGTTCATTTTTACATCAACCTTTATTTTGTAAATCTTTTTCAATTGGATTATTCTACTTTCCTCATATGATACACCAATAACGACAACTTTAAAAAAAATAAATAAATAACTTTTGAAGAGGGATGGCACAGTACTCTATGGTTCATCAATATCACCAACAATACTCTGTTGCAATAGAAATGGGTAGAGACAGTTCCTAAGATAAAAGCTGAATTGATAAGACGAGTTGATTGTAAGCCAGCAGGTTTCAAGTTTTTAAGAAACTGAACTCTCTTGTTAAATAAAATCATATAAAGAAGCCCAGTGTGGACAAAGTCTCTGCCAAAGGCAAAATGGGGAGCCCAGGCCCCCACCTGTCCATCACATCCTCACTCCCATCAACTCTATAACACTTTTCTGTAACCCGTGAGGCTCTGCTGAGCACAACTCCAAAACTACTGCTCTAGATTTTACCCTGGATTTAAAAAAAAAAAAATGATAATTTGCATCTTTCTCATAAAAGTAGAAGAGGAAGGTAAGACTAAAGAAGCAGAGGTGGAGGTAAGGAAAGAGAGAGCAACGATGTTGGAATCTGACTTATCGAAGAGTCATGTTTATTGGATAATAATCTTAGTTATAGATGATGTAGATAATATAATGTGTATATGAATATCACAGATATAGGAGTGTTTTTATATTAAACAAAGCATGTATTGGGATTTTAACTGTGTGCTCAAACACTGGTTGGTACTGTTATTTCCCGCCATTTTACAGTCGAGGAAACTGAGGCACAGAGAGGTTCAGTAGCTTGCTCAAGGTCACACAGTTGGTAAGAAGTATGGGAGCTGACCCCAGGCAGTCTCACGAGTCAGTCTCTTCATCATTCTACGGCTGGCTCTCCAAGTCATTTATGCCTTCAAAACACAGCCATCATATCACCTTTTATGTGCTCAACACTTTACAGATTTCTTTTTTTAATTTTATTTTTATTGCATTTTAGGTTTGGTGGTACATGTGAAGAACATGCAAGACTGTTGCATAGGTACACACATTGCAATGTGATTTGCTGCCTTCCTCCCCAACACCTGTACAGACTCCTAAGAGCTTCTGCGAGTGGCATCTCATCCATGCTTTTCAATAATCGTGAGGAGGATTACTGCCTCGGCTTTTCAGCTGAGGAAACTGAAGCATACAAAGGTTAAGTTTCATCAAGAATAATACAATCAAACCAGAACCCAGATCTCCCAGCTTCCAGGTTGAATGCTTCTGCATCGTGCTACTCTTCTCTCATACAAACTGCACGAACCGACCCCCATTCCGATGCCCTCCAAAAGGCTTTCCATGTGCTCCCTAGAAGCCCTGCTCTCAGGGGCTTGAAGCATTCATGTGGGCTCCAGGTAGCAGAGCTGTGTGTCTGCAGACACATAACCACACAGGTATACACTACAGTAACATACAAAACTCATCATTATCTTCAATGTCATGTCTTGAGGAGATCTACCAATTTGCTAGTTTTTTTTTTTTTATAGAGACTCTCATAATTCACTGAGTTTTTTCATAACACAGGTAGGTGCCAAGGACAGCTTAGTGGTGTTCAAGGGTTTTGCAAAAGATCTAATTCCTCAGGACTGCCAGTCTCTCCCAGCCTAGCACTTCTTGTCCATGGATCCATCTGGTCACTTACCACATAGAAGGTTGGGGAGTATAGACAGAAGGGAAATAGAGAGGGTAGAGCACACACTGCCACTCTGGGGTTCTTAACATAGTTCTGAGAGCCCTGGGCTCATCAAAGAGCTGCCCACAGAGCCACAATGACCAGAGACAAGCAGAGAAACTTTGATCTTCCCAAGGCTCCACTAGTCCCTATGCCCCAGCCATTAGTGAGCCCCTAATAATGTTGAATTCCCCATGCACATGCAGAAATATTCGAGGTGATCACACATGCACATGTTAAAATGAGTTTTATAAGTCCATGGACACAAATCTGAACGTTGATACACGCATTAAGGAGCATAGTTTAATCTGCCAAAACTTATCTCTGGGGTGTTACCACATTATGCACTGGGGATGAGAAACAAGGGAACTAGGAGGCATGATCTCAGCTTCACTCATGAATAAATCATCTGCTCATATTTATTGAATAACTTTCATGTAGCTGGCATTATGTAAATTATAGAAACAGAAAAGTGATGTGATCCAATCCAGCCAGGAATCAACAATCTAGTTGAAAAGAGAATTATAAGAGTAACCTTTTCCATTTCACATAATATTTTCTACCTTCCTAAATGCTTTCTCAAACACTATCCTCCAGCATTCACAAGACATTTGCTACTAGGCCCATTTTGCAGATGAGGAAAACTGAGGCTCAGAATTGTTTTGCCCCAAGTCGCATAAAACTAAACAGGGGAAGAACAAGAACTTCTACTCAGTTCTTTAGAATCCAAATCCACGGCTCTTTCCAAAAAACCATGTTGATCCTGCAAAACAAGACTAATAGATGAAAACTAAACTAGCAACATTGTATCACCCAATTACATTAAATTAATTATTTGATATTCAAATATAAGGGACAGCTGTAGTGTAGAGGAAAGAACACTGGACTTAGAGTTAGGCAACTCAGGCTCTGTCACTCGCTGACAAAACACTCTGCTTCACACAGATGCCTTAGCTTCTTTGGGCCTCAGTGTCCTATAAAATGCGGCTAACATTAGCTCCCCTAGAAGGTTACTACAGGCATAAATGCATGTGAGAATGCTTTAGAAGCAGAAAAGGATAAATTAAACGTGACTCGTTAGGAATGGGTGGTGAAGTAGAAGGAACAGGCCCTTCTCTGCTGGGTGTTGACAGATAACAAACTCGTAGGATGGGCCAATGCCACATCACGGCAGCTTTCACCATCTCCCCTGTGACATCAAGGCAAGATTTTGGCTCGCAATACATTCAAATCTGGGTTATAAAAATCTGTGTCATAGCAAACTTATAAAAGGGCAAGACCTCATCTAATCCACTCTAAAGATGAAAAAAGACATGATTTATAAAGCATGTTACTTGGCATAGGCTACTCTGATTCTTTAAACAAATATCCACTTAAATAGGGGGTTTGAGAGACTATAGACATTTTACTGTTTGGCCTCATATGCCGGAGGCATTTGGGAATCAAAATGATTCAGATATATGACAACGCAAATGGCTTGCAAACAACTCTCCCACATTTACAAGTAGTTTAAATTTCTGACCCAGTCTCTTTCTAGTATGCCTGTAATAGAAAGACATTGTGTATTCCTTGTAAATAACAGGAAGATGGGCACACAAAGCTCCCCTTCCATAAGCTAAGTGGATTTGGCTTTCTGGATAAGAGCCATGGGTGGACTGTGCGTGGTGGCTCACGCCTGTAATCCCAGCACTTTGGGAGGCCGAGGCAGGTGGATCTCCTGAGGTCAGGAGTTTGAGACCAGCCTGATCAACATGGAGAAACCCCGTCTAAAAATACAAAATTAGCCTGGCATGGTGGCGCATGCCTATAATCCCAGCTACTCAGGAGGCTGAGGCAGGAGAATCACTTGAACCCAGGAGGCGACGTTGCAGTGAGCCGAGATTGCACCATTGCTCTCCAGCCTGGGCAACAAGAGCAAAACTCCATCTCAAAAACCAAAAGAGAGTGAGCCATGGGTGGCCTTGCTTCTATACTCACCAGTGAGTAAACATCAGAAGCAACAGCAGCGGCAAGGCAGCCTCACCAGGAAGCCTTCCACTGAGGGCTAATGGCTTTCTTCTCCACCAGTTCACTTGGCCTAGGGGTCAAGTTCTAGAGCCTAAAGCTGCCTTAGGATTGGCTTGAGGGATTCAGCCCCTAGTGGCTCTCCCCTGTCATCTCCTCTTCCCAGCCCCAGTGGTTTTGGTAGAAAAGGAAACCTGAGATCAGGAAGCAAGATCTAATTTGCCTGCACATAGTAGGTGTACAATGACATCTTACTGAAACTCCAGTTTTACACAGCCAGCCATGTTACATAAATAAATGTCCTTATACCCCTGCATGTATATAATAAAGAGCTATGGGTTATACATGCACACAAATGCACACATAAAATCAATATACCCATTTCTACACCATTTCCTCTAAGTTCAAAATACCCTATTTATATATGTGTTGTTATATTACATAATATGAAAGATCTGTTAAGTCAAAACTTCACAAGATTATATGCAACCTTGTTTTAACCAGAAAGCTTAAAATGAGCCATGTTGAGTATAATCCAAGAACCCTCCTCAATGTCAATCTGGGGTGAGAAATTAAAAGCCAGATCTAGCCAGCTTGGGGCCAAGCACTCATGTACAGATTCTAAGACCGTGCTGTAAGAAAACAGTCTGCCCTCTTACCCCAGCAAAATCTACCAGCTCCAGCACAGAATGCAAGTCCTCTGCGCTTTCAAGCCAAGAAAAGGGATTGGGGCAGTCCTTAACACCACAACGGACCAGCCTGGAAATAGTAAATTGACTCAGCCCATGTCTTTTTAGACGCAGCTTAACAATTCTGAGTTTACAAAACTCAGCCAAACGGCATCAGGCTTCAGCGTAAACTTTTGCTAACTAGCCCACATAGTTCCCATATGCTATGCGATGTTGTTTGAGCCAACTCAGTACCTTATAATTATAAACACACGTCTTTCAGCTCTTCTGTGTATTCTTCCCAGGCAGAACGGAAATATGTCACTTAAATTAGCACTTGGAATACAGAGTGGATGCCAAATTTGGGTTAGCACAAACAGGGTAAATAAAGCAGCACCAAATTAAAATGGTAAAATAAACTTCTTTATGCTCCAGTGGAAACTGCTAAGTCCTAGCTGAATGGCAGCTAATGGGTCTG
Source organism: Sapajus apella (assembly GCF_009761245.1). Classification (NCBI taxonomy): domain Eukaryota; kingdom Metazoa; phylum Chordata; class Mammalia; order Primates; family Cebidae; genus Sapajus; species Sapajus apella. The sequence continues at coordinate 28,522,530 of NW_022436961.1, forward strand.
GGAAAAGGATATCCCTCAAACTGTAGCTCTTGGCTTTTGAATACAGTTTTCTCATCCAAGGATCTCGAGGCAATTTCTTGCAAAACTCGAGTAGTGTGAAAAAAAAAAAAAAAAAAGAGGAGATGCTATTTCTTTTACAAACTCTTCTGCCATCATTTTTCCTCAGCATTCTCTTCCAATAATACTGGGAAAGTTTATATTTTTATCCTTATTTAATTCACGGGGAAAGGAGAGGTTTTAGAGAAATAAATGAAGGCACATAGGTGTGAGATCACTTGGCAAAAGCCAGGGAGCAAAATATACCGCAGAAATCCAATCACAATAAGTCTTGCAGAGAGAAGCCTTTGTGCCTATTCTGTCTAATCAGAACCACCACCTATTGAGTGCCCACTGTGTGCCAGGAACTGATATGGAAGCCTTTTATAAATGATCTCACTTTCTTCCCACCACAATCCTGTGAGTTGGAAATTATCACCTCCATTTTACTCACACATTCAGAAGGTATTCTGGGAACAAAGAGAGGAGGGGGCTGGAAATGGGGGCAGAAAATAAAGGACTGCCAGGTGCACTGGCTCACGCCTATAATCCCAGCACTTTGGGAGGCCGAGGCGGGCAGATCACTTGAGGACAGGAGTTCAAGACCAGCCTGGCCAGCATGGCAAAACCCTATCTCTACTAAAAATACAATAATTAGCCACACATGGTGGGGGGCACCTATAATCCCAGCCACTTGGGAGACTGAGGCAGGAGAATTGGTTGAACCTGGGAGGCTGAGGTTGCAGTGAGCCAAGATTGCACAACTGCACTCCAGCCTGAGCAGTAGAATGAGACTCTGTCTAAAAAAAAACAAACAAACAAATAAACAAACAACACCAAAAAAAAAACAAGGGCTGGGTTCAAGAAATTCTCCTACCTCTGCTTCTCGAGTAGCTGGGGTTATAGGCACGTGCCACCATCCCTGGCTAATTTTTTGTATTTTTAATAGAGACAGGGTTTTACCATGTTGGCTAGGCTGGTCTAAAACTCCTGACCTCCGGCAATCCACAAGCCTTGGCCTCCCAAAGTGCTGGGATTACAGGCATGAATGCGCCACCATGCACAACCCCCAATATGATGAATCTTAAAAACATTTAACCGAGTGAAAGAAGACTTGCAGGAAAGAATACAGTTCTGTCTGGTTCCATGTTTACAAAATTCTAGGATGGGCAAAAGTAGTCTGTAGTAGTAATAAAATACCAAAACAGTGGTTATCTCTTGAAGGGTGAGTGGGAGTAGGAATTGGTTAAGAAGGGACATTAAGGAAATTTCTGGGGTGACTGAAACATTCTGTATCTTGATGGGGTGGTTACTCAGGAGTACTCATTCATTAAAACTCATATAGTTAAGATTTCTGCAGCTCATTATATGAAAATTTTACCTTAAATAAAAACAGACTATAAACAAATCTTGAATTCTATTTAATGATCTGCATGCTGAAATAAGGGAGTGTACCAATGACTGATGCCTAAAACTTGCTTTGAGAGCATTAAAAAAATACTGATTGATGAATGGCTAGAGAGATAAACAGGTATGTATAACGTAAGTTTAGGAAAATGTTAACAAAATCTGGGTGGTAGGTATAGAGGTATCACTGTAAAATTTATTCAGTACTGTGTATTTCAGTATCTTTGTAATAAAGTGTTGAGAAATAGCAGAAGAACAGAAAGAGAAGACAGAATGTCAAGGAAAAGAAAGAATGGGAAAACAGGAGAAGAGGGAAGGAAGATCGTGGACAGAACTTGAAGACAGGAAGGAAGGACGCCAGAGAATAAGAACAGAAATGATGGAGGAAAATATAAAGAAAGGAAAGACTAAATAAAAAGACAAGTGGACAATATGTGTCACAAGAAAGCAGCAAATTCCAGGGAGGTGAAATGAAAGACAAGAAAGGGAAAAGGCAGGCTGAGCGTGGTGGCTCCCACCTGTAACCCCGGCACTTTGGGAGGCCAAGGCAGGTGGATCACCTGAGGTCAGGAGTTTGAGACCAGCCTGGCCAACATGACAAAATCCCATCTCTACTAAAAAGACAAAAAAATTAGCTGGGTGTGGTAGAAGGCATCTGTAATCCCAGCTACTGGGGAAGCTGAGGCAGGAGAATTGCTTGAACCTTGGAAGTGGAGGTTGTAGTGAGCCGCCATTGCACTCCAGCCTGGGCAACAGAATGAGACTGTCTTTAAAAAAAAACAAAAAAGAGGCAAGGAAAAAGGCAGCTTATAGGCCAAGGACAGATGCAGACCAGGAATGGAGAAAGTCTTTTCCAAGCCCCAGCTCAGTGGAGCTGAACCAGCAACTGCACAACGTGTCCCACGGTTCTCATGACGCCTCCATTTGGTGGTGCGCTTGGTCAGAATCTAGATTAAGAGTATGCAGAGGATTCAAGCGCCTTTTGTATTAAAGCCACAGACCCATCAAGCCCAAAGGTAACAGAATTTCTTTAAATCAAAAATTTCATATTTAAGGCTAGGCACGGTGGCTCACACGTGTAATCCCAGCACTTTGGGAGGCTAAGGTGGGCAAATCTCTTAAGCTCAGGAATTTGAGACCAGCCTGGGCAACATGATGAGACCTCATCTCTACAAAAAATGCAAAAATTAGCTGGGCATGGTGGCACATGTCTATGGTCCCAGCTACTCAGGAGGCTGAGGTGGGAGGATGGCTTGAGCCCACAGGGCAAAGGTTGCAGTGAGCCATCGCCCCACTGCACTTCAGCCTGGGCAACAAGAGTAAGACCTTGTCTCCAAAAAAAAGTCATATTTAGAAATTAAAAGAATATCACAGGCAAAAGGGGAACTGTGCTGGTCAATGTGTGGGGACGGGGGATGGGGATCAGCTTTGTGTGCTGAGGTGATCCACCACCTTTCTCTGCCCCCACCTCCCTCAATGATATAATAATTCCAAAGTCCCCACAGACACCAAAGGCTCTAAATACACTGGGGGAGTGGAAAATCCACTGCTCTGAAGAAAGAGAAAATGAGGTCATTATTCTTCCATTAACTGGAGGCTTCAAGCAAGTCAATGAACTACCCAGAACCTTAGTTTTCTTTGCTCTGTCTGCACTGTCAACCACCCTCGGATAAGAGGTGCAAGTGAGGCATTGCTGCACAAATTTTTAAGCACTTTGCAAATGCCCAACTATTAGGACTCCCCTTCCCTGTAAATTTGCTGTATCTGTTAGCAGACTTCCAGTTCAAAATGACCTTCAGCTAACAGACCCTGTGCAGTCTCCCCTGGCTCTTACTACAAGACCTAGAGAGGCAATATAAAGGAAAGATGTTCATAGCAACCCTGAAAATTACTTCTAAAATGTATCTCCATTTCATCCACTTCTTTCCATCTGTGCTGCCACCCTCCTGGTCTGAGCCATGCTAATTTCCCTTTTGTGTCTTTTTAACAGCCACCTTAACTGCTCTCCCAGTTGCATTTCTGCTTCTTCCTGTCTCAAGCTACTTTCCAGTCCATTCTTCACGCAGCAACCATGGGGAAATGGCAACCACTGTGTGGACTGCAAGCTTGAGATGCTCTCCCAGAACACAGAGGGGAAAGACAAAGGAATGTAATAGAAGAGGCATAAAAGAATGTAATACGGGAACATTTTTCTGAGCTGAAGAAATGTATGCAAATTTTAAATGTCCATTATGTATTTTTTAGAGGGGCAAAAAAGCTCTTTATGTTCCGGGAATAATCGATGAAAATCTAGGTAGCCCCAAACTTTCCTATCTCAACATCAAATGCTAGAATATGCTGAACAATGTCTAAATAGTTAGAAAAGGGTATGACCTAAGAGATTTATAGCTAATATTTCATAAATGAAGACCTCAAGGGGAGACTCTTAGGCATTCAAAGTGTTAGAAAACATAGCACCTATATACCCTTCTTGACAAGATTATTAAAGATGCAATCCAACACCAGAAAAATACAGCAAAATTAAAAGCTTAAAATGCAGTTATCATAATATGAAGGGGACTGGTGAGGAACACTAAAACAAATCAAAATAGAGGTAAGCCTAATAATCAATGACTGTAAAACTTAAAAATTAAAAATAATGATCAAAATGGAAGATATATAAAAATTGATATATTAACCTGGATATAGTAGCCAAATTTGTTATTTAAAAAGACTAAGAAATGGCAACAGAAGAAAGAAACAAAAGGGATGAGGTAAGGCAAAATTTTACAAAACTATTTGTGTCAAACACAAATAGGACTTCCACTTATGACTGACACTAATAGAAATATAGGCTAAAAAATACTTTTTGGAAAAAAATTTAAGAGTTCTATTAAGAAGATATATATTCTATTCTACCGTAAAGACACATGGACATGCATGTTCATTGCAGAACGATTCATAATAGTAAAGATATTGAATCAACTTAGATGCCCCAAAATGGTGAACTGGATAAGGAACATGTGGTACATACACACCACTGAATACTATGCAGCCATAAAAAAAGAACTAAATCACATCATTTGCAACAATGTGGATACACCTGGAGGCCATTATTCTAAGTGAATTAAAACAGGAACAGAAAACCAAATACTGCATGTTCGCACTTACAGTGGGAGCTAAACATTGAGTATATATGGACACAAAGAAGGGAACAGCAGACATCAGGGCCTACTTGAGTGGGGAGGATGGGGGAAAAAACTACCTGTGAGTACTACGCTCACTACCTGGGTGACAAAATAATTTATTCACCAAACCCCAGCAATATGCAATTTACCCATGTAACAAACATGCACATGTACCCTTTGAACCTAAAAGTTAGAAGGAAAAAAATTTAAATAAATAAATAAATAACTGGAATACAATTTCAATTCCTTGTAATGCAAGCTTATCTCCTTAAAAAGAAGATACATACACTCTAAAATACTTTAAAAGGTTTAAACCAAACATCTTTATACAAAAACACAGCAGATAAAAGAAATGAAAAACAATAAAAATGGAAGAAGATGACAGATTCATGACCAAAAATATAACTCTCCTATTAAAAGGGGATTGAATAAAACATTCATTTTAGATCGAAAATACGTATGCTATTTAAAAGAACGCTCAGATATTCCATAACTCCATGAATCTATGAAAAATCACTGAAGTGCACACTGAAATGGATGGATTTTATGGTATGTAAACTACACCCCAATAAACTTTTTTTAAAAACACTCAAATCAAAAATTAAAATTATAAGTAAAAAGATGTACAAGGGATGAGAAAAACAAACCAAAATTAAGCAGAGGTCACAAAACTAATAGTAGACAATGTAAAGTTAAAAGTAAAAAATGCATTAACTGGTAAAAGAGCTAATTTTATATAAAAAGAGCCAACATTTATATTAATAATACACACTAATCATAAATATAAACATATTACATCAAAATATATAAATTTTAAAGTATTAGAATTCCAAAGAAAAATTGGCAGAAAAATAATTATAGCTAGAGACTTTAACATATTCCTTCCTCTTGCTCTTTGGCAAATAAAATAGACTAAAAAATAAACAAGGTGGGGCCAGGTGCAGTGGCTCATGCCTGTAATCCCAACAGTTTGGGAAGCCAAAGCCTGAGGCCAGCAGATCCCTTGATCTGAGGAGTTCAAGACCAGCCTGTGCAAGATGGCAAAACCCCATCTCTACCAAAAAGTAAAAACACTGGCCGGGCATGGTGGCATGACTGTCATCCCAGCTACTGGAAAGGCTGCAGTGGAGGATGGCTTGAACCTGGGAGGTGAAGGTTATAGTGAGTTGAGATTGTGCCACTGCACCCTAAGCCTGGGCAACAGAGTCAGACACTGTCTCAAAAAATAAACCAAAAAAATTAAAAACCAAAGATTGAAGATGTAAAACACATGAATGAAATTTTTTCCCAGCATCCCAAAAGGCAAAAATTGTTCAAACCACTTTTTCTAACCAAAATGAATAATTTAAGGTAGTCTCTTAAATTTTAAGAAATTAAATTTAAAAATCAATCACTTAAAAATCAGAACTGCAATTTGAGTACTTACAAAAAAATGACAATCAGAAAAAAAAAATGAAAACTGATGAAAAATCATGGCCAAAACTGCACACAGAGGAAAAGGCAAAGCCCAAAATGAATTTTTTTTTTAAAAAAAAAAAAAAAAAGAAAAACTAAAAAAAAAACAAAAAACCTAAGAATCTGATCAAAGAAACTTAAAAGTGAAACAAACCCACAGAAAGCAGAATAATGAAATTAACAAAAATGAAAGTAGACCATAATTAAGCAGAACTCACAATAAAATTAAATAATTTAAATATAAACTAGAAAAACTTCTGCCAAGGAAAAGAGGAAGGAGGGTGAGCAATTGAGAGAATAAAAGAACACAAAGGCAATTACCTCATTAGAAATGAGAAATATTCAGAATTTATACCTAAAGGGGAGATTTTTTAACTTGTGAATACTATGTATAATCATGGGCTAAGTATGAAAATGTTGACTAAATCCACTATTTTTAGGAAAACACTAAATTTCAGAATAAAACTTTTTCAAGATGTTGCAATAATTTTCATAAAACTAAAAGAGTTTTACTTGGCAGCCTATGAGCAAAGATTTTGTGTTGCAAGCAAACAGAAAAAAACAAAAAGCACAGGAGGTGGTGGAGATGGGTCCCCATGAAATCCTGGAGAATGCACAGCTGAAGCAGAACTTACAGGTGGTAGTGTGTGACTCACTCCTTCCCGCCCACTCTGTGCTAAAATCCACTCTATTTCATGCTATGTTTTCATTCCACTGAGGTTGGTAAGTCCCAAAGACACATTCTCTCACATTATCACCATTGTTCATGCAATATTTAAGAAAAAAAAACAGGCCAGGCACTGTGGCTCACACTTGTAATCTGGCACTTTGAGAAGCCAAGACAGGCAGATGGTTTGAGCTCAGGAATTTGAGACAAGCCTGAGCAACATAGTGAGACCCCATCTCTATAAAAAAAAAAAAATACAAAATAAGCCAAGCATGATGGCATGTATCTGTAGTCCCAGCTACTCAAAAGGCTGAAGTGGGAGGATCGCTTGAGCCCAGGAAGTTGAGGCTGCAGTGAACCAATATGGTACCACTGCATGCTGGCTCTGGGCAACAGAGCCAGATTCTATCTCAAATATATATATCAAACAGACCCATTCTAACCATCTCCATCTGACATGGGGTATAACAGAAAGAATACTCAAATTGGGGGCTGGAAGCTAGAGTTCTAGAACTGTTCTACCATTAACGGTAGTTTCAATGCTATCTTGAGAAGGCAGTTTCTCTCTCTGGCCCTTAATGGATATATAAGGCGCAATTAGACTATGCTGCAATCCCATACAACCAGTTTTCAAACAACTCTGAGAAAAAGAACAGCAATGTTGGTTCCAATAGCAGTTTCCTCTGCCTAAAACCGGGTAAAAAAAAACTAATTTTAGAATAATAAAAAGAGCTAACATTCATATTAATATATAATAATCATAAATATTAATCAAAATATATACATTTCTAAAGTACTAGAATTCCAAGGATAAGTTGGCAGAAAAATAATTATATTTAGAGATTTTTTTATTTATCCCTCTTGCTCTTTGGCAAACAAAAGTACTAAAAAATAAAGTTTTTATTTAGTGGACTAAAAAATAAAGTTTTTATTTAAAAAAAAATAGAGAAGATGTGAATAACATTAATGAAATTGGTTTTTTGACCTTTGTAGGCCTTCTTCCCCATCCCTCCTAGCTGCCATCACCAACCCTTGGTCATGGCACACCTACTCTACAAAATAAGAACAAGACATAATTCTTCTCGCAAGCTCACAATGCCATGAAGGAGAGATGACTTACAATGTCAGGCAGTGGGAGGGAAAACAAGAGAAGTGACCAGATGGGTGGTTCAGGCAATAGGTTGGAAGGAAACAGACAAGGATATCAGTGTCAAAAGAAGAGAGAAACTGACGGCACAGAAGAAGCAAACTCAATCTTCCTCGCACTATTTCAAGCCAAACAAGGAGAAGGAATGTCCAACTCTGAGACACCAGCCATAGAAAGAAAGATGAAGAAAGTGCATTTTAGGCGGTTTTGTTAGGGCAAAGCTGCTATAATTTGAACAATCTCCACATGGCGATTCAGAGGGACTCTTCCATGTAAACTCCGGTGGTCACGTTCTACTTTCTTCCCATGTATTTGTAGTACTTTCTGGGTTGTGTTTCAGAGTGTCATTTAATGTCATTTTATGACTCCCTGGTTGTAAGTGTCTGAGTATTAGCAGGGCTTAGAGATTTACAGCCTATTTTAAACTCAGATAATGATGTTTAATTTGTTATTGGCTGTGTAAAGGTTAACAAAGAAATAACTCAAATTATCATCTCAGGGATAACACATTACAAGAGGGCAATTAAGCACACTACCTGGCATTACACAAAAGATTGATATCTCGTTACAAGAGCACAGATGAGTTCAGATTTCACAATACAGGAAATACACTCGTCACCACCGTCTCTTTGAATAAACAAATGTCAGGTCCTACTTACCAGCGCCACTGAGTAACTAGTAGGGAAAGAAAAAGCTTTTCCAGAAAAGGAAAAGATTGACACGTGGCCAATTTCTTGTAGAGGAACTGGAGAAGAAAGAGAGAAACTCAGGATCCTAGACAAAATTAGGTTGGTGTTACTGAAGTGAAAGACTGGGTTCCCTCTTAGTTATAAACAAACTTAGAGCAAAACAGACATGTACCCAATAGGCCCTTGAGAAAACAAAACAAACGAAAGCATAGGAGCCAAATTGTTATTAAATTGTCTCTGAAATGGAAAATGAAAAACAATCTATTGCCACCGTCACTTTTGTCTATTTTCGTCTCCTCACGACACATATTCATGATGATTTGATTCACATTCTGTGGATTTGGGGGCCAATGCAAATATAAATAAATAATAGTTTGAAAAACTCATCAGATAAAGATGTATTTGAGTTTTCCAGCTGCCTCTTTCCGGAGTCATTTGTTAATGTAGCATGTCTCATGTAAATTCTCATCTGATGAATGCCACGTTTACCTCCCTCAAAGAGAGCTTGCAGGTTTTTGTGGTTTTTTTTTCCTGTACTCATTTTCCATCCCCGTTCTTTTCTTCCCTCTGCAGTCTTGGTCTTTCTACATCTGGGTTTTTAATTTCCTCCTGCATTTCCCTACATATCTTCTGTTTTTTTTCATGTTCTTACTCTGGATCTTAGCATTCTTCCCCCCACCCTTTTTTTTTTTTTTGGCTTTGCCTCCCATCTTCCCAAACCTTCCCCCAGTATCCACACACGCTCTCTCCTGTGAAAGTCCTTCCCCTCCATTCTCTCTTTCTATGGTCATGTTCAGTCTGTCCACTCAGCCCTTCTGTTTAGTTTTTCTGTCATTACATTTCAGCAGTTCTCTATTTCCTCATCGTTTCCTTTGCTGCCCACCTTCCACTAATTTCTCCAGTACAGCTGTGTAGCTCAAAATCCTTCTCCACTTGGACCAAGACATCGAAAGTCTCTGAAATGGATCTTGCCCTGGTCTATGGGACCTCAGAATTCAGTGCAGTAGCACCAGCAACTCAAGGGGCCTGACTATCCTGGCAGAAAACTCCTGAGCAACCAGAAACTCATAACAGCAGTTGTAGAAATCACAACTTTATTGGAGTCCTAGAACTTCCTAAGTTACAGTTAAGTAAGAGTCTTGCATTTGAGTCCTTGCTCCCAAATCCTCCTTCCACAGGGGAAATGGGACAGGCCCAGCCTCTTGTTTGGCTTTCTGTTGTCAAGGGGGAATGTGTCAATTTGTCACTGGGCACCACAGTTTGGCTTGCTCAATTACAAAGCAATGCAGTAGTGACACCATCATCATCAATATCGCCAAGTGACCTTTATGAGGCTCAAACATATCATGGGTCCAGTGGTGAATCTTGGGGAAGATGGAGAAGACATGGTCCCTGCTGTCTCTGCACTTACAGCCTGGAAACCACCAGTAGCAGTCACGATCACCAGTACTGAGGCCATGTTGCGTGAGAAAAAATAAGATAAATTCAACAACTAGCCCCTGTTGACACATAAACAAACCCACTATTCATTTGTTCCTTTAATCAACTGGCTGTATCTTGGATCTGTAACCCCTAATAAATGGAATTGTGAGTACTTCATAAGGATGTGTACCTCCTTGCAAGTCCTGAATGTCACACGAGGGAGCCAAGCCCAGACAACACTGTCATATGGAAGCACCTGGGATCAGGGATAACGCATTAGTTAAGCAAACTAACCTTGAACCTTTGGAACTGAAATATCAACAAAAGGATAAAATAAATGTGCAAATTGTTCTTCCCTGTGGACATCAGCCAGGCGTTTGTTCTTTAGCCAACAACAATCAACAGGCACGACATAACCGTAAAAATGCCAGCTGAGGAGCTAATCCAATAAATAAAGGAAAATCCTTGTATTACGGATAGACTGCCAATGGTCATGCTGCAGGAAGCAAGCAAGGGATTGAAATTAGACAGCGGAGGTTGGCACAAAAGTCAAGCCTACCTCAACACAGGGCCATACTGCTAACAGAAGCTGGAGATACAATGCAGTCTTTAGCACATGACTCCTAGCATGGGAAGCAACCTTATGGCCTTTGGGGTACCTAAAAAGATGATGTGCTAACACGTAACCTAATGAGCACCAAGTACATGCTAAGTGCCAGGCACTGTGCTTGCCAATGACGTCCATCCAGCACTGGAAGGGGTAGAGAAGGTACATATAGTCTGTGTCTGACAAGACTAGCTCCTACCTTTGAAAAAAACTTGAGAGGTGAAGGAGGAGGAGGAATGAGACAGAAAAAGAAAAAGAGGCAATGAAAAGAGATCTAACTAAATGGATTCCTGGAAAACATATACGAAGACATCAACATCTAGCTGAACAGATATCTACACATTTGCCAAATATTATTTGCAGTTAGTCTTAGCAGGTGTGCTTTCTTTTCTCTTACAATATCTATAATTCCAAATAATCTCTCCATTAAACATGGCATACATATAAAGGAAAATAAGTTTATTTGCATTTTTTTTTGAGCTGGCGTTTCAACTCTTGTCCCCCAGGCTAGATTGCGATGGCGCGACCGTGGCTCACTGCAACCTCTACCTCTGGGTTCAAGCAATTCTCCTGCCTCAACCTCCTGAGTAGCTGGGATTACAGGCACGTGCCATCACGCCTGGCTAATTTTTGTATTTTTAGTAGAGACAGGGTTTCACCATGTTGCAGGATGGTTTCGAACTCCTCACCTCAAGTGATCCACCCGCCTTGACCTCCCAAAGTACTGGGATTACAGGTGTGAGCCACCATGCCCGGTCCTGCATTTTTAAAAGGAACTGTTCTACCTAAATTTCTGCTCCTGCGCCCGCGCCCACTCCCACACAGCCTGCTGATCCTAACAATGCTGCTCACATAGGGACCCCAGAACGGGGATGACGGATAAAAAGGAACTAAAATGCAGTGAACTCACTAGGATTGTGGTAAAAACTATGAGAGCTTCCTTTTCTGAAGCACAATAGCCAGAAAGGCCTCCATGCTATCCAACTTTAGCACAGACAAAGGGAACAGAGAGTTCAGGGAAAGGGACGTTTGCTTGCCTGAAAGTGGAATCAAAGGTTCCAGCCCAGGGCCAGGATCCTACTTCTGGGGCTGAGCTTGTGGCCATCTTACCTAAGGCAACATGAAGTCTGCCGGTGGGGTTAGGGATGGGTAGGACTGTACAGAGAGGGATTTTATTTTGTCGGGATGGGAGACGAATTTTATTTTGTGGCTCCATTCTTGGATAAGGGCATAAGGGGAAAAATTATTGATGAACTACTTTGTCATCGTTAAGAGTATTGCTGACACACTCCCAGCAGGCTCACTGCGAGGCAGCCAGCGCCGAGCCTACCCAATGCCTTTTGTAGCCCAGACATGTGCTGCGCATTAGGGAAGGTGTGTAAATTATGACAGCGCCAGTTCTTTGGCGAGGGCCCGGGGCTGAGCACTTCTCTGCCTCCTTTTCCCTTTGTGTTCTATTTCCCCACGGCCCTTGCCTCAAAGCAAGTGGAGTTCCTCAGAGAGAACATTAACAGGCAGAGGCTCGGGCTTGGAGTAAATATTGCAGGATGGAAATGCGGAGGGAATTAGACTTCTTTTCCTTGCAGGCTTTGGAGTGCTGGGTGAGAAATAAATAATGAGGGTAGTAATGGCCCAATTCTTCCCCGCTGCATCCCTCCCCCTGGGTGTGGAGCATCTTCTAAAGTCAGAATGTGGCTGCTTGTGGCTGCAGATTTGATCTTGAAGCCAACGGGATAGGCAGGCAGGCAGGCAAGCGGCCCCGGACAGCTCCCAGGCAGCTCTCATCTGGGGAAATTCTCATCCCTGTTTTCAGCCTCATTTTGCCGACAAGGAGCCCAAGGAACACAGGAAGTTCCTGACTGGACATGGGGAAAGCAGAATGGGTCACTTGTCCTCAGAGAGGCTATCCAGAGTTGCTCCTTCGCTCCCACTCTGGGAGTCTCTGGGAGCTTTGGGTAGCATTGGACTGGGAGGGTTCCATGGATACCTAAGTATGTATCAGGCACTGGGCCTCTGAGAAAACTTGCAAAAAACTGGCCAGAACTTCTAGACCCTTTTAGAAAGGAGTTGAATGTCCCCTGAGGGCTGCAGCTTCTTCCCCATCCCTCTTCCGTCACGGCTACTAGATTATTTTCTGTGATGCAGTTTCCGAACGTTTCTTACAGCTTCAACTTTTCTTGTTACTCCCAACCGTCTCCCCAAAAGAAGGGGATGAACGTTGTTTACAATGACTTTTATGTGGTAGGGCAGCAGGGAAGTAGTCTCCTGCACTGGAACTTCTGGAATCAGATCTGGCTTCAGGACAATGGAGCTTGAACTGTGGTTCCTATGGGAGCACTGGTGGGGTGGGGATCCTCTCCCCGGCCTGAGGCAAGCTCAGGTTGAAACCTGATGCCATCTAAGAGGCGACCCCTATCTGGAAGGTGTGACTGAGGAGCTGTGAGGTCATTATGCTTAGAACATTGGGCCATGATCCCTCCGGGAAGAGGCGATGGCCAGGTTTGTTGAGAACCAAGAGGGCAATCGTTACTGACCCACTCCACTAATTCATACATCCTTTGAGCTGAACCATTATATCCTTCTCCTGAAAAATCTCTCTGGCGAAGCACCAAGAGAACAATTAAGGATTAACCAAAGTGCTCTCTCCTGCCAGCAAGAGTCTGTGCTCTCAGGGGACCAGGGCTAGTTTGTAGCAAAGCTCTTTGTCTCTGGAACTCTCTCATCTTTGTTTTCTGTCTCATTAGGAAAGGCATTTTCCTTCCACTTTGTGGAGGACTTCCACTTCTTGGTGTCACTTGATTGTTAAATTTGTATTTTCCCCGTGTCCAAAGATCTTAGGACAATAGTGACATGTTAAAAAAAGAAAATAGGATTAAAACTTCTCAAAGTAAAATCTATATGTGGAATTGGTTGTTACCATTCATTCCAATATTATAAATCATTTAAACAGTGCTTTTCCTGGACCATAATTTCAAGCCCAGTGAATGATCTGTCTCTAAACTGGCTACATTTGGTAAAATTGCTGCAAGAAAAATGAACAGAGTAGAATATACCCTGATTTACATCAATGTCCAACTTCCAAATTGTACTCAAAATGTAATTTACTTTGACTATTAAGATAGGGCTAAAATGAGCCAGGCACAGTGGCTCATGCCTGTAATCCCAACACTTTGGGAGGCTAAGGCGTGTGGATTACATGAGGTCAGGAGTCCAAGACCAGCCTGGTCAATATACTGAAAACCCGTCTCTACCAAAAATACAAAAATTAGCTGGGCGTGGTGGTGGGTGCCTGTAGTCCCACTTTTTGAGAGGCTGAGGCACATGAATTGCTTGAACCAGGGAGGCAGAGGTTGCAGTAAGCCAAGATTGCCCCACTATACTCCAGCCTGGGGACACAGAAAGACTCTGTCAAAAAAAGCGGGGGCGGGGGGGAGGGTGGCCCAAAATCAAAGTGGTCACTTCTATAATGCTGTCTTTAAAAACAACTCTACAATGAAATTTTATCACATCATTTAAAAAAATATAACAGTTCCCTAAAAGGCACCTAAACCTTTCGACTTCCAAACGGTAACTTTGTAAGCAGGTCTGAGAGATGGGTGCCACAGGTCAAACTGAGCCCCACCTCATCTCCTAAAATAGAGTCTATTCCTAAAGGATATAACAGAATTATCTTTAATGTATTCATTTATCTAGAACAACGGGGTTCATACCGAAAAGTCCCATGAGGTGGCTAGTCTTCTTTTGAGGTAGACAGGAAATAGGAAGAAAATTGAGGCACAAAGGGAAGAACCACTTGCCTAGAAACACAAGTTCAATGGCAAAAAAACAAATTAAAGTACAGGATTTTCTTTTCTTTGTCTATTGTGCTTCCTACCAGGTCATGGAAAAGCCTATAGAACGCTGCTAAGAAGTTACTTAGATATTAAAACACTGCTAAGAAGTTACTTAGATATTATGTGTGTGTGTGTGTGTGTCTGTGTGTGTATGTGTAGAGACAGAGAGAGGGAGAGGTATTTTCTATCTTGATGTCCACAGGTGGAGGGGTTGAGACTCACATCTGTAATCCCAGCATTTTAAGAGCTGAGGCAGGAGGCTCACTTGAGCCCTAGAGGTCAAGACCAGGCTGGGCAACACAGTGAGACTCCATCTCTACAAAAAAAATTTTTTTTAATAAACTAAGGTGGTGGCTGCAGTGAGCCAAGATCATACCACTGCACAACCTGGGCAACAGAGCAAGACTGTCTCAAACAACAACAACAACAAAGAGTTTAAAATGATGGACTCACACTTTGAAGCACTGACTTCAAAGCACAAACCATTCCCAAACTAGCCACAGTTTAATTTGCGGTTTTCAAATGGTCAGGGCCTCCATGTAACATGTCTCCTCTGGCACTCTGCTCCTTTCCGAGCACAAGAAAAAAATGCCCTTTCTGCAGAACAAACACTCATTTTCACAAAGAGCCAAACACCCTCAGACAGAGACAAATGCAGAGTGGGAATAAACACTTAAAACATACTCTAGGGCAGCTCCTCAAAAAGCTGATCCAGGTGATCTTTCTTTGAAACACTGCTTCTAATGACATGAGGGATGGAACATGAAAACAGAAAGTAACACACAGATCCACGGCCATCATCACACCACCCTCACCATTGACTTTTTTATTTTCTCTGCTTCCTGCCTGCATGTATGTAGGCACATTTACAGTAGTATCTACAATAGAGATCAACGTATATTCTATTTTTTCCCCAAATATTTACTTTTCCACATTGCTAGCTACTCTAGAATTCTTTTCAGTGACTGTGTAATAGTGCATCAAACCTCTGTGCCATCGTTTGCTTAGACATTCTTCTCTTATGAAATAGGTTGCTCAGGTCTTTGCTATTCTGGATAATAAGCAACACAATGAACATCTTCATGGATGTGGGGCTGTAGTTTTCTGCTGCATTATTCCTTATGAGCCTATATTTAAATAAATAGCCTTCTATATTCTTGCTGATGAGAAACTATGTTGTCCAGCTAATCACATTTCCATGACACTGTCTCCTTGCCAGTGCCCAGCAGGGATTTTTTTAAAGCAAAAATCAGAAGCCCACTAGCAAGGCTGATGCTGGCTACAGTGGAACAGGATACACTGCCAAGTCCTCAATCCCTTCTTTTAAAGAATCTAGAAATACAACTTTAACTTCTGTGTTGTGTCTCTTCAGAACCACAGTAACTTATTTTCCCTTTAAAGGTCGTGGGACTGAGTTGTATTAATACAACAGGGCCCATCTGGCTTATACTTTTCAGTCAATAATCCAAAGTAGCTACTGTCAAAAACACTCCTCTGGCCATATTTACGTTTTCACCTTTCTGTCAGATGACAGCATAGTCTTCCTCACTAGAAGGGATAAATAAGTTTCTGTTACTGAAGGAGCAGGCCCTTCTAGACAGCCACAGAAGCAAAGAAATTGATGGAGGTAATATATACAATCCTTAAGAAATATTCTCGCTGAGATGAAGTATGATTTAAAGAGAACTGTTGCTTCTCCTGGCTCTTTGGAGCCACGTTGCTTCAGTGCAGTTTTCTTCTGTGATCTGATCATTTCCATCCCTGATGTTTTAAATTATTGGGTCAACAGGGAGAGAGCCTGTCCTCTTAGTGAGTGGACAGGATGCCAGGTTGTGAGTCCTGCCTTCGGCACTGACTCACTCCACAGCCTTGAGGGGGCCCCTGAACACCCCCTGTGGCCTCTGACATTCTTCATTCACGAAACGTGAATCACTTTGGTATCGGGTCCCATTGGGAAACTAGAGACGCAATTTGCTTCATCATGTTTTCCTGCCAATATTGTCATTTACTGCTTGTTCTCCTCTATTTCACTTGAGTTGGGATTTTTGTTTTTAAATCATCGAATCCAGGGTCTATTTGTAAAACAAACAAACAGCTAGATAAAGAAATGGATGGAAATTAAAACAGTCTCATTTAGAAAGCAAAAGCATGAGTCAAGGCTGCTGGGGAAGGGTTTCACTGAGAATATGGAAAAGTCTAAAAGACAATAATGCTCATCATCCCTGCACGAAGCTCCTAGGCTCACACCAAGCCTTCAAACCACATAGCGGGAGCCAGGTTGCAATACTGGGGTCATCCTGGGTTCCCAAATCAGACACAGATTTTGACCCCTAAAGAACCATCACTTTCCCATACACTTGCAACTTTTGCATATTACGCGCGTGCTCGCGCACGCACACACACACACACACACACTCTCTCTCTCTCTCTCTCACTCTCTCTCTCTCCAGAGAAAGCAGCTCCCAATTACAGATATAAACTAGCCTTATCTAACTTGAAAAGTACAGCAGGTTTCTCTAAAAAAAAAAAAAAAAAAAAAAAATTACCAGATATCTCAGCATTTTTCCCGGAAAAATAAGACATCACTGCATAGTTTCCAAGTGAAATAGTCTTAAATGTCCTACATTCGGGCTGTTCACAGAGGCTAATATTTGAATCCACTTGGGAGACTCTGTCCCCAATTCCAATGCAATCATCATGACCGGCAGGGCCTGGGAGATCTTCCAGGTCAATATTAGTTTTCACCAATTGCATACAAGTTGGACTTCAGTGATATACGGGTATGGTTCTATTTTTCCCAAGCAGTATTTACAGCACACAACCTCTCCCCAGCCATAAGTACAAGGCCAGTCCTTAGGAAGTTCATGGAAAAATCACAATATGCATTATGTCTGCATTTCTCTATTTCCTCCCCATTTTACTGCAGTTCCCTTCACATTGGTTCTATTCTGCATTTGA
Organism: Sapajus apella; assembly: GCF_009761245.1. NCBI lineage: Eukaryota > Metazoa > Chordata > Mammalia > Primates > Cebidae > Sapajus > Sapajus apella. The sequence continues at coordinate 28,539,918 of NW_022436961.1, forward strand.
CCAACCATACTGCAAAACACGTCCTGCCTTGGTCACTGTGAGAAGCCTCAGCTGAGAAGGACTTGGTAAGGTCATGTTCTACACCCATTAAATTAATGTTTAAGCAGCTGTTTAAGAGCAAAAAGTCAGCCTGGTGGTGCCACAGAGACACACAGTGGTTGGTACCCAAGGACTCCAAGACAGGTATTCAGCCCATCAACCTACTACGTTAACCATCAAAGTACTCACGGAGAGCACTGTAATTAATAGGGAAAAATGCTCTATTGCAAAGTGCTAAGTGCAATTAGAAGAATTAAGGCTTCCCATCTGATTTTTTTCCTTTTGCCTGAAATTTTACTGCCAATATTAAATTAGCAGCATTTTATCATCGTTGCTTTTTATATCCCAGGCATTTGTTCCCTTAGCAACTAAACAAAGAGGAGGAAAAAAGTTACTCTGCGTAGAAATACATAGTTAACTGTCCATGCCTAGAATAACCAAACTACTCTTACCCCTATTTATCAACCTCTCAGAAGAAAAACAAAAGTAAAGCAGAAATAAAAACAATAACAACACATGCTATGTGTGTATAAAATTGTAGGAAAAGTCATTAACCCAAAAAGTTTGTGATGTTTTATACAGCATGCTCACAAACTGAAAACAAAATTTTGATTGCTTATATATTCTGAAGTGTTTCCTGCCTACATATCCTCAGAAGTCCCAGGAGCTTTCGTGGACACATGGAAAATTTCAAGTTGAGCCATTTTTAAGTTATCCATGAGTAAAACCGAAAGAAAGAAAAAGAAACATGGAGTGGGTGTTTGAGTCTGTCATAAAAAAGGAAAAAAGTTATTTTGCTTTCTTTCCTTTTCCTTCAATTACTTCACAATGGCTGAACATACTTCGCCTAAGTCTTCTTTTTCTTTTTTTTTTCCAGAAAGAAGAGAATTACCTTTGTGCTAAAGCCAAATATAAGCATATTCAGCATGTTCTACACAAGTGAGCACCAGGGAATTCTTAAGGCAGATCTATGCGTAACTGTAAAACTAGCATTACCAGACACAAATCAGATCACACATCATAATGACAAATAACTGCAAGAATAAGAAAGCAGGCATGTACTTAGTACTCATCAGCCAAAATGAATTATATTCTTAAAATTATTTTGAATAATTATGCAAAAAGTTGATAGCCTTTACTGAAATGCAGACACTGCAAAATACAGGAGCTTGGGTATTGACTCTATTTTGCTTTCTCCAGCCATGATTCTCTAAGAAATACTGCCCGCAAATTAAAAGTATCCGAGATTCTTGGCAAACGGCATCCGTGTGGTATCTAGTACATTATAGCGATCGCGTGCCAATAACAGCTGGGCAGAGAAATCCTACAATGTTTAAAGTAGAAGGGCTGAACAAGTTAGAGTGTAGAAGACAAAACTGTTTTGCAGGGAAACACCCCAGTTAGAAATTCAGTGACTGGCTTCATTTCATGAATCTCCCATAAATATCTGAGGAGACTGCCGACATCCCAAGCCAAGAGGAAAAACACGCATTTAAAGACCAAGGAGAGAAGCCAGGACATGGAATAATCATTTCACTGGACGCCCTCCACTGCAGATACCGTTGGCTCGGACTCCTATTAAGAAGGAACGGAGAAAATGGATGAGAGAGACTGCCTGGCCAGAAAGGGAAGAAACTTTGCTTTCATAAATAATCTTGTCACGGAGATAGGCCACACATCAGAACGGAAAGTCGGGGGGACCAGAAAGAAGAGGAGCCTGAGGTCAGGGAGTCCTCCTGTCTCCTATCTGGGCTGGGACAGAAACGAAGGAGAAACCCAATATTAGCATTGTCTGGCCATGGCATTTTTTCCCCCTTCTCATAATATAACTTTGTGAATATGTTTAAGAGAGTGTCTGCTGTTATTGGTCTAATGAGCTAACTCTGAAATCTGAGCTAAAGACAGCTCCCTAGTGGCTGCTCACTGCTCCACAGACCGAAAGGAAACTCCTTTCAGGGGCCCATCAGGGCGAACCATTGCTGACAGCTTGGAACGGCACAACACACAGATTTATTTCACAGACAGCCACAGACAGGAATTTAGCACCCTGTGCTGGCCTCCTGCTTAGTGGAGAAGGTGTTAAAATGCAACCATGCAGAGCTCTCCGTTGAACAAAACCCAGTAGCGGCTAATCAAGCGGTCACCCGTTCCCAGCAGAAAATACCCAGCGACGCGCAGCTGAGTACCGAGAGGGGCACAATCGTGACAGCTGCTGCCGGGCCGCCGTGCTGCAGCTCAGGAGCTGCCTCGGAAAGCTCTAAATATTTTGCATGACCTTTCAACTTACAAATTAATTGATTTACAAACAACGGCAAATGTTATTTATTTATTTATGACATCTTGGAATGCCTTCCCTCGATACGGAGGGCACTGCGCCGAGGGGAACATTCCCTGATGCCTGCAGATACATCAGACCCAAGGAGCGGCCCTTTCTGCCCTTCATCCCCGAGGGTTCCATGAATGGATATTTAAAAGATATTGACAAACACGGGCACGGATGTGTAGCTACTTACCTGCCTCCACTAAAAAAGTCCATAAACATTATTAAAGTACATAAACTTTTGTTTTATATGTGTGCATATGCGTGTGTGTGCATATACACGCACGCACACACACATATCTCTAAGGTAGTGTTACCTTCATATTTGCAGCAAAAGTTAATAACCCCACTGCTTCGGACTCTAAGCAGCCACTCCACAGTTGATCAGCTTAGCACTTTATGGATAAAGGCAAACCACATTTATCAAAGCAATTGAAATCGCATCTTGGTAACTTGGGGTTGTTCCCAAGGAAATTGCATACAGTTGGAAATATTGTTTATATTGATTATGTTGCTAATCTTGCTCTCACTCACGCACAATATGATTTCTTATTTTTAGGTTGCGTTTATGAAACAGCTAACTTGTTCTAATAAAAGAAAGTGATAGCCACAACCAAAGAAGAGGAGGAGGAAGACAAGAATCATTTTCCTTTCATATTTTCTGTTTTGGAAACATGCCTCTAGTTCTCTGGTTTTAAATTTCATTTTAAATAGCTTTAAATGCTGTCCTCACCTATTGGATTCCCAATAAACATATCTCTTCAGGTGGCTCTTTTTTTTCCTCCCTGCCTCCACTTTTCAAGTTTGCCAATAATAAATACGAATGACCAGGTATTCCTTCCATCTGATGCTATGACCAGGGCCATGTCACAATGTCAAAGCCAGAGATATCAGATAAAATTCGGATCCGCTTCCCAGGAGGTCTTCAGTAAACTGACACATAAGCAAACATGGGATGGTACCATTGAATAAAAGGACCCTGAGCAAGACCTGGAAATGTGTCTTTGCAGAATCAAGTCCGCATGCACTGCTACCACTCCATGGTACTCCTCCTGGGATGATTCTCCAACCGTCAGCAGTCTTAAGAGAGAACAGCATTTATTTGGACTTTTTTTTTTTAAGCAATGTGTTATCATATTTCTGGGACACATGCACAGCCAGGAGCATGGTGACATCAATAATAAATGGATGCCCAGGCAAGCGTCCCCTCCTGGAATGCCTCCTCCTGAGTGGGTTAACCTTTCCCACCTGACTGCGGTAAGTTAACAAAGACAGCCTTGAAAGTCCCGAAGTCTGAGAAAACTGAAGTGGGGAGAGAAACTTCATCACCTTAGGAAGCCAATCCATTCGTTCCTATTCTAAGTGAAAAAAAGAAAAAATCATGCCCTGTTTATTTTTTCACTTCTTTGCAAGCATATCATTTCCCTAGAGTTCTTGTGTCACAGATTTTAGTTAAAGTAATGAGATTTTATTTTGTCCTTAAAGTCCAAAGGTGGGTTAGAGGAGAGAAAGCCACAGGTAAAACATACCAAAGAGATTTTCTATGGAAAATTGCCTTTGCTTAGTATATATAAATACACATGTTAAGGTTCATATCGTACTTACTAGTATAGGGAACATCAAAATAAGTGAAAATAGGGATTTATATGAAAATAGGGATTTATAGAAATATTACACAAGGAAAAATGCAATCAAAAACAACTAATTTTAAATAGCTGGAGAAATATGTCTTAACCCAAAATTTAAAAATCATTTCAGTAATTCCTGATATATACCAAGCTTATTTCTCTCATTCTCATTCTTGCCTTCTTCCTAGAGTGAGTATCTCCTATATAAAGCAGGCCCTTTCATTTATTCTAAGTGTTTGCATTTCAAGACGAAATCTATTAAGACAAAGATGAAGTGTGAGCCGAGATGGGCAGATAAGCTTCCTCGCTTTTCCGCTAATGGACAGAGTTACCGTCTTGTGCATGTATGCATGCTCTGCCTCTGAGACATTTTCCGTATTCACCGTGTTTGCCAGATTTCAAACAGGTGATCCTAGTGAGGCACACAGATGAAGAAAATGCTGTCCCTGTCTCCTCGCTCACAGCATGTGCCATGTACACTCAGCAGCCCCATACCGCTGACCTTTTCTGTGGAGCATCAAACAAAGTCCTCCACGGTGCAGGCCTTCTGTTACCCATTCATTAAACAAATACTCACCGATACTTACTAGGTGTTAGGCATTATTCTAGATGCCAAGGATAAACAGAAAGACAAAAATCCCTGCTTGCCTGTAGCAGAGTAGTGGGAGTTGGTGGGGGTTTGGAAATACAGACAATCAACAAGTAAATGAGTGAAATATATGGCATCTAAGTTGATGAAGAGTGTTAGGAGGAAAATTAAGTCGGAAAAGGGGTTAAGAAGTGCTGGTTTTTGGAGGAGTATCTCCCTGACATTTAAGCAAAGATCCAAAGGACATCTGACCCCAAACCTCACACTGAAACATACAGTCCCAGTTAACAGATGTGAATTAACTGATGACGATGACTTTCCCATTAGTGTTTATCACCTCCATCACAGCCAGGGGCAAAACAGCTGTATTTCTTCCCATGTTTCTTCAAGAAACCAGATCACACCTTGCCACACTCTTTCCTGCTGCTTCTCCCACTGACCCTGCCCTCATGAGTTCCTGTGGTCTTCCCAGTGGCTCCATCAGTCCTTTAAATAATACGTGCTGAGTGCCTGCTCTAAGTGGAGTACATTGAAGAAGGAATATCAAGGCGATGTCGAAGTACTTCTGTTATGTCAGGCGGCTCTAATCGTCTATCGTTTCCCTCCGTCCTGCAACTCTTTGTCCTCTCCTTAATTAAGGCAGAAACATTCAGGGCATCCCAATTCAGTACTTAGAATTTTTCATTTCAGACACTCCCACATAGCAAATCGAGGCGCTCCAGTTATAACAATGCGGATTCCCAGGATTTCTCATCCACCCTACCTTAAAATCACATTTCCCCTCACTATTAAAAAAAAAAAATCAAGGCAAGACACAACAAGATGACTCCGTGCAATCTTGTATCACAGGTAAAAGAAAACCTTGTCGATATGAAATCAGACAGTGTAAAATTCTCTCCCCGAGGAATCTGGCATTATTACATCCCCCATCAATCACGGCATTGTTTCTCCAACAACTGTATCAGAGGCAGCTTCTGGATATTGCCGTAACAGCCCCCCGGACCATCAGGCTCTTTCGTTCAAACCATGGAAGTCAGACACTCCTACAGACAATACCGGGCCCACCAAAACCTAAGCCCTTCCAAAAGAGTACAAAGCCCTCATCTGTTTCCAACAACGATCAGCTCTCAAAATTCCAGGACTTTAGTATTAAGTGAAATGAAATGTGACTTCTACATTAATGAATGACCTGTACCTACATGAGAAAACTCTATGAATTTGATACGGCATATGTGGAGAAATAATATATACACATATACTATTATTTAATGGCATATATTTTAAATCTTAACTCAACAAGGATTCACTTCTGGATACTCCATTTAATAACAGGCAACAACTCCCTCCTGCTTACATTATAAATCTAGGCATTGTTCCAAGTATCCAGGATATGATAAAGAGCTACACCAATGGATCTTGCAAGGCTTCTACCCTCTGATTTTATTATTTTATTATTTTGGTGAAGACTTTTTGGTTTTGTTTCTTCAGGTACTCCCAAGGTAGGTAAAAATTACAAAATCGAAGTTAAGTTTAAATACAAATACTGGCTGAATGTGAATTTGCCTTTTCTTTATGCCTTTGCACCATGAAAAAGAAAGCATTTCGTTCTCTCTCAGAAACACAAGTATACCGAAAAGTTGACTTTGAGGATTTCAATTTCCCTTAACATTTTCTCTTTGTCCTTGCTACTGATCACCCAAAGCAAGCAACGAGAGGAACCTTGTCATGGCCCGGCATAGAAAACGCCTGCAGTACATTCACCTTGTGCACCTTATTTATAATCCTCTGTAAATTTGCCCAAAAGTCATGAACTACATAATACTAATTCTTATAGGTTGACATATTTCCCTGATCTTTCATGAGCCACATGGGGAAACAGTTTTCTCCTGATCTGAATGAAGAAGAAAAACAGTGATCCTAATCAACCATTTGCCCTTAGTGGCTTCCCTAAACAAATCTGGGAAAGCGCTTAAAGGCTTGGGAATAACCATGACCCTGCTTGATGCACTGTAATAACCCTACCTAATTATACTGATATAAAAACTAATTGGAAAGATAGCAAATGTCAGGGTAAGATGCAAATCGTAGGGTGTTAATTGCTGAACAGGTGCTGGAATAGAATTAAATGAGCATTCTGATTAAAAGAGTGGAGGAAACAAATGTGGACCCCGATACAAACTTGGCCATGTGACTTCTTAAGCAGTCCATTCCACCAGGAAAAGGTCATGGTGCGGTGACCTCTGTTTTGTGATGGGTAGGCCAAGAAAATAATAGTGACCACAGAAGAAAAAACAACCCAACAACAATATCAACATGACTTCTAGAACCGACTGCTAAGTTTGAGCCCCAGAGGCATGCAATGTGTCTTAACAGTTCATAGACACAAAAATAAGCCTGCAGAGAACCAAGAATGCATAAATACTCACCTCTCCCCTGCTGTAAGGCTGCGTCCTTTCATCTTTAACCAGCAGTTTTCACATTCTCTCACCACCCCCGCATTGCTACCATAGTGTGGAGTGCAACTAGGCGTTCTCTATACATTTGTGGGTTGACCAAGCAGTTGATTGATTAACGGAATCAACAGCCTTGTTTGCCTTCGATAACTTGGGATGGTATGAGAGTAAGAACATTGGGATAGGGTGACACGGAGATTAAATCTAAGGCTCCAACGGCTATAAGCCAGTCGCTCTTGTTGCAAATGGTATAAATGGTATTTATTAACGCTCTAGCAGTCCAGACTTTAATCCACAATGCAAAGGAAATGCCCTTTTACCTTGGTCTCTAATGAAGGCCGCTTCTTCACAAATTCCTGGTGACTTGGTCAAGCCTTTGTCCAGCCATCACTACATTTCCTGACACATGGCAAAGCCTAGGCCAGTGAAGCCTACATTCTCAAGGGAGAAGAGACCCTGAGGGCAACGGCTATAAGCAGATAAAGCAGATAGCAGCTCCTTAGCCCTGTCCTGCTGTGGGCCCTTCCCAACATCCCAATGCCCTCCCTCCTGCTGCCACCTAAAGAAGACACGCTCCACAAAAAAAAAAAAAAAAAAAAAAAAAAAGTGCTCTAGATCAAGGCCTTAATGTTTTTCTCAACACACCACATCAAACAACCTAGAAAGGTTAAAATTATTTCATTCCCAGGTAGGATGCTGAAGCTTAAGTGTTCTTGTCTCCCAAAAATTCACAGGTCTTTGAGATTTATGATGCCAGAAACCTAAACCAGCTCTTTAGTGCAGGGAGAGGGAAGTAACACAGTCTGACTCTATTCTACTGATTTTTCTCACTCCACCCCATCTGAGCATAGAAAAGCAATTCATTCATTGTGCTCATTACACTCGGGGACTCCTTACCCGGGGTCTACTAACCGCTCACCACTCCATCTTGTCATACTTGGTTTTGGTGATATAGACTAGCAGGAGGCAGATATCAGCAAAGTTAATTCTTCTACCTCAGACCTACGTCTGCTAAAATTGGATTGCAAACTAATCAACCCAGTTCACATTTGTTCATCCATTCACACATTCATTTACTTTTAAAAATTTAACCAATGTGCCCTCTACTTATTGCGCCAAAGGAAATAAGACAATGGTTACGTTAGACAATACTCCAACTCAGCAATCCAATTTCAAAGTGCGGAGGAGGGCCTGAATGCTTGCAGAGGGAAGTGTGGCTACAGGAGGCACGGGTGAGACTTCACCTGGTTTATTTATGCTTTTATAAGGACACTGAGAATAATAATAAAACCGGATGGGAAAGAGAAAAATGTTGCTCCAGTAAAGAGATGGGTGGGTAGAACCTCTTCACTCTTTCCCTTCCTTTGATCTCAAGAAAAGCTCGCTCACCCTTGCTCACTCTCTCTTTAAGGAACAAAAATAAACTGTCTCCTGAGTAATAAAGTCAAGACGCTTGCCAGTAAAAACTGGTTAAGGGCATCACTTTTGAAGGTCGAACAAGTTTTAGACAAGATGTCATGTGGGATCGCCATTCGGCACGTTTCGTTAAATGGTTAAAAATAATAAAAAATCATGACAATAGTGGAGTTATATTTTTTTAAAAGGCAGAAGTCAGAGAGAAAATGAGAGAACCAGATGTCTGGAAGGAATGCTGGGAAATGCTGATGAGAAGGATTTCTGCCCCCACCCCAAACATAACCTTCCCCAAGGAGCTTTCTGATTCACTGTCAGTAACTAATGCCCATGCAACATTGTATATCTTTTTCGCTTGTGTTTCACCATGCAGTCCCCTTATTTATTTTATTTTAACAAAAAAGACCCAATAGGGAAAACTTTTTTTAAAAGGATTACAATTCATGTTGAACTCAAAGTTCAGATTTCCCAGGTCCCTCGTGTGCCCACCCTGTCTAAACATCCAAAAGATCCCAGAAGTTATATTGCTCTGTGACTAGTTGGTAATTAGGGCAACCGGACAGTCAGTTTCTCTGTAAGTGATACCATTGATTTAAGTGAGATTTCACAATCTACCCAGTTTCCAGAGGAAGATCTCTGATTTTTATGAAATAGAGCATGAACGTGTCAGAGCAAAGGGGCTGTTACTAGATGCAAATGAGCTCTCATGGGGGGTCTCTGGGGTCCAAAAAAAAACACAGAATCCGTGCTGACAGTTCGGTCTGAGTTCCAGGACATGTTACGTACTCTCACAGGCCCATGTGGGCAGCCAGGCCTCGTCCTTTTTATAATCCACTTGCTTTTACTGGCCACAGCACACCCATGCAACCAAAAACTCTCCTATGCCAAAGGATGCTTGGAAACTCCAGCGAGGCCACTACAAGACTCAAGTTCCAAGTATTGCTCATTGCCAGTGACAATTAGAACAATCTGAAAATGTTCCTCCCAGAAAAATACAGTCTTTTCTGTTGTAACAGGGGTGTAAACGCCAGCCAATCTCTCTTGGCACCTAGAGCTATAAGAAGTGGTTTCACTGTGCCACCTCTCGACAAAAACGCCCTCAATGAGCATCCTCCAAGGACTGGCTCTGAAAGGGGGTTTCGCATATCAGGTTAATGCATGCACTTGGCACGGCCCAACTTTCGCACCAAGGCTCTGGGGTATGGGGTGATAAGAGCCAGGTTCTGTTTGCTAACGATAAGGCAATTATTTCTTTGGTACTTCATAGAAGGGAAAAAAGAAATCTTACAGCAAAGATTCAAACAAGGATCCCTAGGGAGACAACGGACCTCGAAGGTTGGAAAAGTTTTTTTTCCCCTCCCCTTCGCAGGAGCAAACAAATAGGCCATTGAGAGCCGCAGAACTGCCAAGGCTAAGTTACCGACAAACACGCCGTCAGTTGGCTCCCCTAGAAGCTCTGGATAACTTAGGGAGGGGAAAATGGGAGCCAGAGGGAGGAGACACAGAAGAAAAAAAAAAAAAAAAAAAGACAGACATAAAATGAGAGGAAAGGAAAAAGAGAAAAGGCTCCAAGTGGAAGGGAACAGAGAGACTGTGAAGAAGTGAGAGAGAAACAAAGGGCTGACAATGAATAGGAAGAAAGAGCACCGCGTGCTGATGTGTCATTGGTGGCGCTTCCCATGCGTTTGGAGTTTGAAGAGGTCCACAAACTTGGATACACACTACATCTTATTTTCACTGACCCTTAACCACTATTTACCATTTCCTTCCAGTTTAAATACAGACAAGCCACAATGGTATTATGGGTCCATAGGATTCACGGGACCATCAATGGGATTCATGGCAAAAAAAAAAAAAAAAAAAAAAAAAAAAGGCAAAGAACCCCCAAACACTGGGAAGGTATTAGGCATCCTCTCGCTTTGTGGGCAACAAACTATTTCAGAGGATAGGTATGCATGACTTTCGGTTTGGAAAGGAGAGACTTTCATTTACTCCCTGGGTCGGGCTTTCTGCCTGTAGGCCAAGGTTTCTTAACTTTCCCTGGAATTCTCTAATGTGCAACAAGTTTAGGCATCAAATGCCAAGAAGCTTTTAGGAAGCATTTCTCAAGGTCATCCCATTTGATTAACAGCTGAGAGTTAGTTCCACAGCTCTGCGGGCCAGATCCAGCATGATAATTTTGCCAGTGGGTTCCCACTGGGCCTGCAAATCTCAAAATTAAATAAAAAAAAAAAAAAGGTTGGCCGTGGCATCCCAAAGAAGCATGTCTCTGAAGCCTCACTTTTAGTTTTCTACTAGGGAAAACACTCTGAAGAGGCCAAGATATTTTACTGACTGAATGGATTGCAATCCATGCAACTCAGCTTCTGCTTCTTTCTTGTTCTCAGAATTACATCATAGAATCTCGGTTCCATGGCACTACAAATCCCGAAGTCGAGGTAGACTAGCATCCAGAATCCAATGGACCATTGGCCCCAGGACCCATAGGGTCATCGGCTGGTTATGGTCCAGTACAGATGTGGGTAGACAGCAGCTGAGCCCAAGCCCTCAGAAATTCCCACCTCTTGTTCCAGCATCTCAGGTCTACCTGGTCAACGGATGGTAATCATGCAAACTCACTGACAGCTCTTTCTCTCCTGGTCTCTGGGTGCTTAGTTATATTAGTTTATGACAGTCACTGGTTTGTGTCTGTTTCAGAAGCTTCTAAGCCAAAGCCATCTCCAACCCCAAGAGGCAGGGAGACCTTACCCTGCAACTTGGAGCTAACTTTAGGTTGGATTAAGTGAAAAATCTTCGGAATGGACATCACCTTCAAAACTGCCTGCTTTTCCGGGGGTTAGAAGTGTGGAAGCACAGCCCCACCTTCTCTGCGAGAAGGAATGCTTCTGCCTAACAGGAAGAGTTCAGGGGACTCAAAGGATAAGGTGCGCCCATGGGCAGGCAGGTGCCGGACATCAGGGGTGGAGCAGGTTGGGCACAGGATGGAGAAAGATAAGAAAGACATGCCTCAACCCAAACCACACTCACTCAGGCTTTCCTCACTGTCTAGTTAATTTGCTTCCAGTTTCAGTGATGGAAATTAGACAATTGCTTTAAAAACTCAGAAGCCACCACAAAAATAGAAAATTACTGCTTCCTGTCATGACCAAATATTAAACACAGTGCACACCTAATGACTCTATCCCTCCCCAGGGAAGAAGCTTTATGAACAATAAAATCCCAGCAGACTTCCAGTGTTTGGGTTTGGAGGTTTCATTATGGGCTCGCTGATCCAACACAATTTACAAGCTCAATGGACACCACTTGAAGTGAAAACCGTCAGAGCCCAGAGTTATAAATGGGACACCTACAGTGAAACTAGGGCTTCATTCTTCATCAGGGAATGAAAAGAAGAAAGGCAGGTCTTAGGAGAAAGGCATTAGGGTGCAAGTTGCTAAGGGAAATGTTTCTGATTGGCTGAGTAGGAATCAAGGTTAGACACCCTACTGGAAATGGAAGGCAATGGACAGAAAGCAAAGGAGACCCAAACACATAAGGCAGGTATAGGAATGATAAACAAAGAAAAAAGAGGGGGATGGAGACAAAGGTGGTGGTTTAAAGGGAAGTAAAGGAAGCAAAGATGGGGGTTAACTGTGCCGTCCCTTTTTCTACATAGGTTGAATCTATGTGACATCACATTTTCAACGTCAGATTTTTTTTTTTTTCAGTTCACTACGTTATCCAGATACACGTCTAAAGGGTGGCTACTCTTCCTTTTATGCCTCACCAGCTGGAGGATAATATGCATTAGCCACTCTACATTTCCTTGGGCAAGCATCGAGCAGACTGTTAGCGTTAAATCGAAGTAAAGTCTGGCTCTTGTTCAAGCGTCAGCCACAACCAAGAAGGGAGAGTGGAGCTTCTCCTTCACCTTTAACTCTGTGCAATTTATCACTCGAGCCTAAACAATCCCACATGTTTAAAGTGGTGGAGAAGGAGACTTAGGGAATGCTGAACAAAGGCTTTTAGGGAAGTCGGAATGAAAGTGCACAGGAGGTGGACAGCAGACACTAAGCAAAAGCAATCCAGGGGAGGTGACAAGTCCATAAAGCAGGTCTAGACAGAGCATGAGACCAAGTCACTGAGAGGCGAATAAAAAGGAGGGAAGAGACTGAACAGGAGTTGTCTGTGGGGAGAAACTGACAGAGAAGAGAGGAAATGCCGATGGATCCCAATCATGCTTTCTGCTCACCTGACTGCCTTTTCGTGAATCTCCTACATGTGAATCAGCTTCTGTATAAACCAGAAGGCAAAGGTTATAAACCCCAGATAAAGATTTAAAAATCACTTTAAAAAAAAGGAATCACAGCATGTGCTGATTGGCTCTGAGGCCAGTATGGCTACACAACATCTCTCTTCCCCCTCCAAGCACTGAGAAAGGGCCATTACTTTCCAACTCCTCACCTCAGAAACTAGGATTCAGATAGGTTTGCCAGATGAAATACAAGATGCTTAGCTAATTTTAAATTTCAAATAAACAATGAATTATTTTTTTTTGTATAAGTATATCCCAAATCTTACATGAGACAGACTTATGCTGGAAAATGATTCATTGTTTATCTGAAATGCAAATTTAACTTGGACATACATTCTTTAAAAAATCATTCATGCTTATTTGATATTTATATCTAAGGGGCATCCTAGTTTTTATTTGCTAGATTTAATGAGAGGGAAGAAATGGATGGATGGATGGATGGATGGATGGATGAATGGCAGAGGAGTAAGCAAACCAGTGCTGATGCCAAATTTTACTACGGTTATTACCACACTACAAGAACAACAGTCACTTTGAGTTCTCAGCCTGCAGGTCATAAATCTATTTCCTATGTATATCTTCTGAAGTGAGAAAATGCTTTCTGCATGTAAGAAATGGGCTCCACACAAAATCACTGATTATAGTAAAGTCAAAAGCCATTGGTTTGCCCCAAGGCATGTGCTTGGAAGCTAATGAATCCTCAAGCCTTCAGTAAATCCTCCAAGTCTTTCAGTCCAGTTAGAAGCTCTGTAATTCAGCCACAATCTATTCTATGTGAATCCCACTGTTTCTCTCTTCCCCTTCCTTGCAGAGACCACCTCAGTTTTCTTCTAGGAACTGGAAACCTTGTCTCTTATCCCAGTTGAGTCTTTGACCTGCTACGCAGCTCCTGAAATTGTTGATCTTCAATTGGGTTTTCTACTCTGTAATGTGGGATAACATTTCCAGTCTGTAGCTAAAATGAATTTTGCACATCGTTTTCAACTAATTAGACAAATGGCCTGTACAATTGTGCATGAAGCACCAGAAAAGCTCCTCTTTTGTCTCTGTAGAGACCCACCTTGGGGCATTTTTGGAGGGGTACATGGAAGTAACAGCATTCAGAGACACAGCAGCCCCAGCCCTCATCTCACTGTCATCTTGTGAGCTCTCTGTTTTAAAAGTCTTGGCTTCTTACGGGCTTTTTAAAAATGAAGACATTAGTCCCAAAGTGTTGGTTCTATCCCTGCGAATTCCTCCAATTCTGTTATCACATCAGTGGAGTTAGGAATTTCTCCCCCTATTTCCCTCTCAAAGGCTCTTGTAAAATGGGGGTACCTGCTGCATTTCTGACGAGCTCTGGCTCCTTGGTGGTCTCGAGGGGAACAGGAAAGTTTGCCTTCACTGGAACTTTTGAGTTTAGAATAAAACTTGGAGGATAACCATTTCATCAATGACCCAGTCCAGACTGATGAAACTGCTTGCAAGCTTTAGTCTAGGCTGGCTGACAAGCTTGGAGCCTCTCATCACTCAGCTACTTCCCTTTCTGATCAAATGTCCCCTCCAATTGCAACTCTAGGTCAATGTGAAGAAGACAGCAACACAAAACAATTCTTACAAGATTCTAATTCACAAACAAATCATCTCATCAATCCCAAGTGGGTAGAATCCTAAATCTGCAAATCACCTGTGGATAACTTCCTTCTCTCCTTGGTATATGTGTCTCATTTCCCAAGCATTTGGCATGTCAGTCTCTTAGCTGTGTCAAAAATAGGCCCAAAGAACTAATTCAGCACTGTTCGCTCAAATAGAGGAAGAAAGATGATAACCGGCAGGTTTGAGAGGTCCTCTTTGGGTAAATATGTAGTGTTATCTTAATCTTTCCCAGGCTCCGGGATCTCTGTTTCTCCTAAAGCCAGCTGGATGAGTTTGCAAAGAGATGCCTTTCCTTAAAACAAATACCTACTTCTTATTTCTAGCACAGCGCAATTCTAGAGTACTGTTCTTCTGCTCCTCTTGACTCATCCCTTTCCTAGCAAATCTGCTATTTAATCACACCACATAATTTTATAAGGAAGAAGCTGGAAGTTGAAGTATGCCATCATCTGTTCTAATAACCATATACATCCAGTTGGTCCTCTGATTTTCACTGGGAATTGATCCAGAGGTCTTGGGCAAGTGCTTTGAATGAGAGAATGCTAGTCATGGTGAGTTGGTTTTCATTTTTCTCCTTTTTCTGAAGAATTACTTACAAATGGTTTGGATTCTGGCCTCAGAGTTTCTGCTTTCTCACAAACATTCAGGCTACTAAAAAATTCACAGATTGCCAGATGGTATAACAGCAGTTCCCTGCAATGAATCTGAGCTTCCCAGTGAACAAAGAAGACGCGTACTCATGGGGACAAGTGGCAACATCAGCAAAAGCTTTGGAGTGGGGAGTGTACTGGGGGAGGGGAAGTGGAGTGTGAAGAGGTGAAAAAAAGGACCTTTTCCCTCCAGTGGCTGATACCAGAATATTTGGCAGGGAAAAAACTGACTTTCTAGCAGGTTCCCCTACTTCCATTTTCCATTTTCCAATCCATCCTCAAAGTTCTCTCTCCAAAATACCAGCCTGCTCATGAAATAGCACAACTCAAAGTCCTCTACATCTTCTATCACCAACAAAGTAATTTCAAAATACTTTTGTATGGGGCATATAAAGTCCTCTAAAATCTGGGCCCAAATCATCTCTTCAATTTCTCTTACTGTCTCCCTTCACACATATCCACCACGTACCTCTAAAACTATGTGCAGGTTTGGGAAACTCTTTCTTTTCCACCTGCCTTTCCCGACACTTTCTTCCTAGAAGGCCATTCTGCCCCAATTTGTAAATACTCGAGGTATAGCCGTCACCCCACCTATCTCTGCCACAATGGAAATCATCTCTGCACTTCAGATCTTCCAGAGTGCACAGCCTTTTCCCTCTTTGACGGCACTTTTCACATTCTGCATAGCATCATAGTTATATCTACACACCTTTGTTTTTCCCTATCAATGCCAAGCTCCTAATGGGAAAGCTTTCTGTTTACTCAGTCTTAGTATCCCTCAGTCCCCCTTGCAAGGTTCATGACATAATAGGCCCTCGATATTTACTAAATATAAGTAAGAATTTTACAACACTAGATATCTGTTCCTGGGCCTGTTCTGTACCTATCTGCCACTGGGCATAAGATCGCTAAGAGGCTGTAGAATGCAGGAAGTCACAGGAATGGTCCTATATGAACTGCCAATAGACTCAGTCACCCAAACACTTCAATGCTTGGCAGTCAGAGATTAATCTGTGAATTAATATCTATGGAGTGTCTGTAACATCCGAGCCACTGCAAACACGCAATGTGAGACACAGGATCATAACTGCCCTGCCTTGTTTTAAAGCATCTGTTCTATCATGCCTTATTTGGGTGCCTTACTTTAACATATGTAACACAACAACTCAAGGGGAGAGGCAGTATTATTAACACCATCTCACAGCTAATAAATATTGGCATCAAGATTTAAATGGTATGTGGTATCTTGTATCTGAGAATTACAAATGGAAATGTAAGGCAAGCATGAAATAGGTAAAATAAATAAACAAATCATCTAAATAATACCCATACCCCTGAACAAGAGTAAGCATTTGTGATAAAAGTTAAGTGAGGCCGGGCGCGGTGGCTCACGCCTGTAATCCCAGCACTTTGGGAGGCCGAGGCGAGTGGATCACGAGGTCAAGAGATCGAGACCATCCTGGTCAACACAGTGAAACCCCGTCTCTACTAAAAATACAAAAAAAATTAGCTGGGCATGGTGGCGCGTGCCTGTAATCCCAGCTACTCAGGAGGCTGAGGCAGAAGAATTGCCTGAACCCAGGAGGCGGAGGTTGTGGTGAGCCGAGATCGCGCCATTGCACTCCAGCCTGGGTAACATGAGTGAAACCCCGTCTCAAAAAAAAAAAAAAAAAAAAAAAAGTCAAGTGAAAAGACTTTTGCTATAAGAATTAGTATCTCTGAGGAAGTAGAATCTGAACTAGGTCTTGAAAAGGGGACAGGATTTATATTGGCAGAGTGCGTGCGGTAAGTATTCCAGGTGGAAACAGTGTGTACAAAGGGAGAAAATAGAAAAAATTCAAGATCTGTGGTCCAGACAGGGGGATTCATGGAGAAAGAAAGGATGGCATTCAAACGTCGGAAACCAACTACCGTCCATTTACCTAGTCTTCAGAGCAATTTTTATATTTTGTAAATATGTATTTACTGGCCAGGTGTGGTGGCTCATGCCTGTAACCCCAGCACTTTGGGAGGCTGAGGAGGGTGGATCACCTGAGGTCGGCAGTTCGAGACTAGCCTGACCAACATGGAAAAACCCTGTCTCTACTAAAAATACAAAACAAAAAAAATTAGCTGGGAGTGGTGGTGCGTGCCTGTAATTCCAGCTACTCGGGAGGCTGAGGCAGGAGAATCACTTGAACCTGGGAGGTGGAGGCTGTGGTGAGCGGAGATCACACCATTGCACTCCAGCATGGGCAACAAGTGTGAAACTCCATTTCAAAACATATGTATATGTATATGTGTGTGTGTGCGTGTGTGTGTGTGCGTGTATGGGTGTGTGTGATTATTTACACTGTATGCTCCACAAGAGTGGGACCCATACCTGCTGTATTCCCTGATCTCTCACTGCCATTCACAAATATTTTTTGCTTGATGACTGAATCACACAAGGACTTACCAAGTGAATGAATGATAGAACAAGCCCATTTATAGACGACTCAGCTAGTTTGGATCATATCCTAAAGCTCCAGTGTCAGGAAGCTGGCTAGACAAGCAGAATAAGTATAATTCTTAAACACTAATCCAACTACATGAGTGAATTTTGCACCACCACCTCTCCAGTCATGAAGAGGAGTCGTTTTTCTGTTTTGTTTTTTTTTAACCACTTGGCTCCAGTGTTCTCCAGTGAAGAGCTTCAATCCATAGGGAAACTTTTCCCCAGCTGCAGAGTTCTTTATCTTACCTGTAATTCCCTGAAAGTCCAAGAGACTAACAAATGTTTCGCTAGGAAACAACGGAATGAGATCATGAAAGAATGATGCATTCACATTGGATAATCTGTCATTTTTTAATTGAGAAAATCTAAACCCTCCCTGAGGGAATGAAATTTTCCCTTTTAAAAAAATACACTGAGGCAGCACCCCACACCAGTAATCTCAACACTTTGGAAGGCTGAGGTAGCAGGACTATTTGAGGCCAGGAATTCCTGAGACAAGACGGGGCACAGAGTGAGATCCTGTCTCTACAAAAAACTAAAAGTTTAAAGGTAGCCAGACATAGTAGTATACCTATAGCCCCAGCTACTTGGGAGGCTGAGACAGGAGGATCACTTAAGCCCAGGAGTTTGAGGTTGCAGCAAGCTATGATTGCACCACTGCATTCCAGCTTGGGCAAGAGAGCAAGACCCTGTCTCCAAAAAAGAAAATTTTTTTAATTGCCTGGGGCCCAGTTTCTGTGGGCTCTTCACAGCACTGGGTTCTCCCATACTGGAAATGAAGAGTCTGGACGGAGAAGATATATGTATTAATAACTCCATTAAATGATTGAGGAAGAGGGATGAATTAGCATCCCTGATCCCCAAACTTGAAGCCTGAGCAAGAATCAGAGAAAGTAGAACTGGAAGGTAATATATTAGCCACCCATAAACTCAAGGTACTTTATTTTACAAATAGGGAAACTGAGGCTCAGAGAGGAGGTTCTTGACCTCTGTAATATTAGACAGCTAACTAGTGAATGTACTGGGGTCCAGTGCAGTCTTCTGGTCCTAATTTGGGGCCCTTTTTGCTACCCTGCACTACCCAACCCTCACTCATATCAAGGACTGCATTTTGTCAAACCTGTCACACAGTTGAATGTGACTCACACAGTATCAGAGTTAAATGCTACTTCAGGGGCCAACAGGGCCCACTCCTTCCCCAAAACCAGAATGCCACTCCAGTGTTCCTATCAATTCTTCCAGGTCACACCCACCAGGCCCTTCCATCTTCATGGCTCTTAATTTTGCAGTTTTTTTTTTCTATTATACCAAACTCTTTATCTCTGTAATTCCCACCTATTGACTAAATTCCAGTTTAACAGGCAAACTGGCTACGTGACCTTGGCTGAGTTCTATAACTCCTTAAGGCTGATTTTTTTTTTCCTTCAAAGTTGAGATTTTTATCAGCCGTTGAGGATTAAGATTATTAGACTATTTTAGTAACACCAATGTCACAGTACAATGTCCAACATACAGTAAGTGCCAATTAACTGTTAGATAAATGTTATTATTGGTTTTATTACCTATCTGTCTCAGAGCCAGACGTCTTCATTCAGGAGATATCACTATTGGTAGATCTGGTTTGCCCATGTCTGAGGAGAGTGAGGCAATGGTCACCTTGTAGACATAAACCTCACCTGCAGCTCAACTCCAACCACTACCCAAATTCCATCTCTACAGTGATTCTCCAAAAGTTTCCATCCCACAAATCGCACTTTACTGGAGTTAAGAAACACACTTGAGAGAGAGAAACAGCAAGTACAGCCCAGGGGAAAGTAAACCCAAACGTATGCTCCAGTAGAACAAGGTAGTCCATGAGGCAGAGAGAGGCAGGAAAAGGCTGCTCTAGACAGCAGGGGAAGGGCCAATGGCTAGCCTGGACCAGAGGCATGACCAGCAGATGACAATGCCCTCACCAAGATGAGGAAGGAGAAAACATCATTAAAGACAAGAGTCACACCCATCGGGAGGACTACAACAAAAATAAGAAATAACAAGAACCAGTAAAGATGCAGAGAAGCTGGAAGCCTTGCTTGTGCTTACGTACAATACGGAAGAAAAATAATGAACTGCCATATTGTTTCCTATAGCAACTGTTCTATTTTACATTGCCACCAGCGTAAAATACCGTTGCTACTGTACATGGCTACCAACGTGAAATAGTACAGTTCCTGTAGAAAACAATATGGAATGAAAATATAATTACCATCTAGTCTACCAGTTCCACTTCTGGGTATATTCCCAAAAGAACTGGAAGCAAGGACTCAAACAGATACTCATATTCTCATGTCCACATTAACATTATTTCCAGTAGTCAAAAGGTCAAAGCAACCTATTGCCAGATGAATAGATAAAATGCGGATCATCCATACGATGGAATATCGTTCAGCCTTTAATAGGAAGGATATTCTGACACACGCTGCAACATGGGGAGTCCCTGAGGTGATGCAAAGTGAAATAAGCCAGAAACAAAACGATCAGCAGTACCTGGTTCCATTTACATGAGGAATGCAGAGTGGTCAACTTCATAGAGACATTAAATAGAAGTGTGGTTTCCATGTGCTGGGGGGTAGCGGAGGGGAAGTGGGGAATGTTCAATGGGTACAGAGTTTTAGTTTTGCAAGATGAAAACAATTATATAAATGAATGGTGGTGATAGTTGCACAACAGTGTGAATGTATTTAATGCCACCGAACTACACATTTAAAAATGGCTAAGATGATAAATTTTATATGTATTTTACCACAATTAAATTTAAAAAAAGAGAAAGAGAGAAAATGGTGTTAGGAAAACCCCTCACGGGCAACTAAACCTCAGTTTACTCAGATCTTTTTGAACAAATCTTTTGAATGAAGGTCATTCTGCTGTTTGGTTTCTCAAGAAAGAAAATAGTCAAAAACACATCAACACTTAAAATGGACCTCCTGGGAAAAGAGCTCAGAAATGTATGAGACCAAAGTTCCCAAACAAAAGACTGGGATATTTAGCATGTGAGAAATAGGTTGGACCTGCTTTTTATTTATTTACTAGAAAATATCCTACCAATATGCACACGGGCAGCCTACCAAGATTCAAAAGAAATTCTTGCCCTCCCTATCCATCTGACTTTCTGTGTGGCTGACGAGGACAAGAACAAGAGGGACTCATCTTCCTTCTCCCACATTAGTCAGACTGTCCCTAAAATCCTCTTCTCACAGATCACTAGGTTATCCTGAGTCCCTCAGAGGCTCACTGGATCGTCAGAGAAGCTTCCAGATAGAGAAGAGCATTTGAAGAGAACACAGCCCCTAACAACCAAGTCTGAATGACAGCTTCCTTCCAAAACACAAATGCAAATCCATTCAAGCCTTTTATTTTTATTTACCACACAGGTCTTTACAGACAAGAGCTCAGCTGAAGACCACAGTAAGGACGATGTTTCATTATGGTTTCTGTTTGTTCTGTTCTGTTTTGGGGCTTTTTCCCCACGATGGGGACTTTGGATTTTAACACTAAAAATTAATAGGGAGACCCTTGATTCAGCAGCAAGTCCTGCTGGGCTGCGTTTTGGGCTGGTCTTTTGGAGAGGGCTGTAATTGTCCAAGAATTCACAAAAGCATACTGAAAAACTGAAAATAAAAAATAAATTTATATTTCTAAAGAGAAGAAGGCTGGGAGTAATTTAGTATTGGGGAAAAAACTCCAAGTCTGGGACTAAGTTTTGGGAAATGGAGAACTAACTCCCTAACGGGGGATCCCCTATTGTAAACGCCAGTGGTTTTCAATTAAGAGGCCACATGGTAGTAAAAGTGATTTTTCATATTTCAAGCAGCCTATTGGAAACAGAAGATCTGCCAGGATATGGTCACATGGGCTCACCGGGAAGGCACGTTGTTTACTGTCTGAGCTGGAAGCCTCCCAAGTCAGTGTAGTAACACTGGTTATCTCACCCCGATCAAAAACTCTTTAAATTGGCCATTGACCATATCAAGGACATTTCTGAGGTGAGATGCTTTTCCTTTCCATTTTGTTGTATGTTTTTGATTAATAAAATGGAATTACAGCTGCATTATTACTTGTCCATAGCAGTTTGGAAGGAAAAATCCTGCCAAACCCTGTGTTCACCCAGGAAGAAGCTTAAGGGGTCCTTAGAGTTGAAAACTTGGGAAACCATCCTGTCCCTCTTCCTGGAGCATGCACATTTCAAGGGAATAAACAGACTCATTCTGAGCCAGAGTGCAGCGTGCCTGTTGTCTGGGAAAACGCAAAGACAGACAGTGTAAATTAACTGCATCTGGTAAGGTTAGGTGAGAAGGGGGAGGAGATAATTAGTTGGCATTATAGGAACAAGGGCAAAGAACAGACTTCTATATTTACACAGAGGAAATCCAAAATAGACTGCTTTGCACCCATTTGGGGCTTGTGAGGGAACTTCGCATGTCCACGTTGGTGGATGGACACAGAGGCCAGATGCAAGGCTGAGCCAAACCCCTGGATACTATAAGCACCATCCCCACGTTCAACAAATGGAAACCTGACTTCATGCCTTTTTTTTTTCTCTTTTATTGGAGACAGGTCTCCCTCTGTTACCCAGGCTGGAGTGCAGTGGCATGATCATGGTTCTCTGTAGCCTCAACCTCCTGGGTCCAAGTGATCCTCTCACCTCAGCCTCCAGAGTAGCTGGAGCCAGAGGTGTGCACCCACCATGCCTAGTTAACTTTTTTTTTTTATTTGTATAGATGGGATCCCAATATGCTCAGGTTGCTTCCTGCCATTTTACTTCTGAAAATGAAGGCAAGAAGGCTAAGGTAAACCCAAAAGACACTCGGGAGCAATGAGACAAGGTTTCAGTGAGAGAACGGTTATCTTCAAATGAAAGCCCTACAATAAACCAGCCAAACAAATGCATCTGTTTATACTAAAGTGGGCGCCCTTAAAACCTGATACTGGGCAATTTACAGTATCCTTTGGTATGTATGTTTCCCTGTGTAGACATGCAACATTTCAGAAGTAACACATATTTCCAGTGATGCAGAGACATCACTGGGCTATCGTATTGTGCATAGGATAGTAAAAATAAATGCCACAGTCACATAAAACTCATAATCTGCAGCCAAGATACAATTTCCACTTTCTCAGAAGAATTTAAAGCATGCTAGCACAAACTATGAAGGCACCTAATATGAAAATCTTTTCTTTCTATAGATGCAAGGATACTTTCTTTTGTACATGTGTACTTTCTTTTGTAACGTGTATTACACAGGAAGAAAACATGAGCATAGTCAGCTTTATCTGTGAATGCAGTTAGATATAGTTCTCTAAAGTAGGAGCTCCTGCTCAATGCAGAGCCATTAAGGTATGTGCTTATGAGATCCGAGGTAGAGGTGAGTATTTACGGGTTTGCAAACATTTCTAAAGCTGGTTTAGAGATATTTATTTCAAGAAAGGAGGTAACAGTCATGAAGTTAGAGTATCCTCTTAAAAGAGAAGCTAAAGATGGTGGAAAAGACTAGATAAAGATTAGTGAGCTCCATCCACAAGCCCGAAAGGACAGGACCTTGGTCTAGGCTTTCTCACATGCTTCCTGTCTCCCAGAGAATCCCTGGGAAACAGAGAAATGAGCAGATCCAACTCATCAGTTAGGACAGAGAAAGTGCTGGGAGGACAAGGCTGTGGCCATAAAGAGAAACACAAGTCTGGAAGTAAAGACAGCTCTGTGATGTTCTTTTTTTTTTTTTTTTTTTTTTGAGACAGAGTCTCGCTGTCTTGCTCTGTCACTCAAGCCGGAGTGCAGTGGCATGATCTTGGCACTGCAATCTCCACCTCCTAGGTTGAAGTGACTCTCCTGCCTCAGCCTCCCAAGTAGCTGAGATTACAGGTACGTGACACCATGCCTGACTCATTTTTGTATTTTTAGTAAAGATAGGGTTCCATTATGTTGGCCAGGCTGATCGCAAATGTCTGACCTCAAGTGATCTGCCCACCTTGGTCTCCCAAGTGCTGGGATTACAGGCATGAGCCACCGCACCTGGCCTGGAAGGAGAGCTGTGTTCCAATGCCAGCTCTGCCCAACCAACTGCACAACCACGGGCAAGTCATGCCACCATTTAAGGGTCAGATTTTTCATTTATAAGATGAGGAAGATGACTGACTCCAAAGAGTACTTGCAACTCTGTATAATTAAGCTTCTCTGTACTTTCGAAAAGACCAGAGCAACCCTGAATACCTCCCTAAAATACAGCTCACTGGAACCTTCTAAAATGGCAAAGACACTATACACCATCCAACAAACACTTTATATCTGCCTATCATTCTCTTTCAAGCATCTCAGAGAACATTGCAAAGCTGACACTGATATTTCAGCAGCCTCTTGAAGCCTACAGCAGTGACAGAGCCCCCCAACCCACCTTTATACAATTGAAGAACAGAGATGCTGAGTGCTTTGTCCAAGGTCAGAAGCTAGGACAGGACCAGAATTCCAGCCTCCTTAATTCCTAGGCTATGCTATACTTTCCACGAAGAAACCAAGCTGGCTTTCTGGGAAAAATGCCAGAGGTTCCATTCTCCCAACTGAGAATTTGTTGGAATATTGGAATAACAACTTTGGAGACTGTGATCTCTCCAATCCATTTCAGGACCTGGCTAGAAATGTGAAAACCCAAAGAAAGAAGCAACAGGGAATTATTCCGTTTTTTAACGAAAGAGAAAAAAATTAGGGGTGGGAATATGGGGTTTCTTAAAAATTACACGATTGCTGGAAGTTAATTTGGTATTTCTTCGATGGTTTGTAAGTTCTGTTTCCAATCACAAAAACAGGCAGCAGAGGATGACTAAATCACATTTCGGTGAATTAGTGTCTTGTCCCAAAGAATCTTTCCCATTCTGAAAATATAACATAGAACCCAGGATGCAATCCTCCATGGTAGAAAGGAATCTCCCTCAACGCAACAGAGTGCTTGTCCTAATCCCCTAAACCATACTCTAAATTGATAATCTTCCAGCCCAGCAGCAATCATGGAGAATCATAAAGCAGATGCCACTTAACTGGGGGCACACTGCCTCTTCTAGAAAACTGACTGAGACCATCCCCTGCCCGAGAGGAGAGAAGCCATTGCTTATATCCTTCACCACACATACTACTTATTAGGCTGAAGTCAGTTCACCTGGAAAAGACTCCGCCACAGATTTAGAAACACATGTTCCGAAGGAAGATTCTGGCTTCTGCCAAGAAAGGCCAGCATGAGGAGGCTCTTGTTGGACGAGCTTAGTGACTTGAAATAACACGAAACCAACCTGACAGCAAAGCTCCACGGATCAGTACTCAGAGTTGAGGTTCATGAAGAAAAGAAACCAAAAATGATTGAAAAATCACTTTTTCCCCCTACCTGTCAATTATGACCGGGTCCGACGGAGTCTCATTTCGGTTTCCACAGCTTTTCTTCTCGCAGCATCGACTGTAGATTGGGAAGGAAACAAAAGAGTAAAAGAAATTTATTAAATCAAGAAAATGCAATGTGCACATGACAAACAAGAACATTCTTTTTTTTTTCCTCTCCCCAAGACAAAGTCTGGCTCTGTCACCCAGGCTGGAGTGCAGTGGCTCAGTGGCTCAATGGCTCGATCTCAGCTCACTGCAATCTCCGCCTCCTGGGTTCAAGTGATTGTTCTGCCTCAGCCTCCCCAATAACTGGGACTACAAGTGTGCACCACCACGCCCAGCTAATTTTTGTATTTTTAGTACAGATGGGTTTTTACCATGTTGGCCAGGCTGATCTCAAATTCCTGACCTCAGGTGATCTGCTTACCTCAGCCTCCTAAAGTGCTGGGATTACAGGCGTGAGTTGTAGCGCCTGGCCACAAGAACATACACAAAGATGAATCTGTCTTAGGGGGAACAACACTCGCTGGGACCTGCTGCAGGGGCGATGCTGGGAGGGAGAGCCTCAAGAAGAATAGCTAATAGATGCTGGGCTTCATATCTAGGTGGTAAGATAATCTGAGCAGCAAACCACCATGGCACTTGTTTACCTATGTAACAAACCTGCACGTCCTGCACATGTACCCCTGAACTTAAAGGTTGAAGAAAAAAATAAATAAATATAAATAAATCTGTTCAAGGTAGCTTCCCAACAGTAAGCTGCTTGAGGGCAGGATTTATGATCACATTTTATAAAATAAAAAATAATAACACTGAACCTGAAGTCAAAATATACTCAAATTCTCACTCTGGGACTTATAAGCTGGCTAATTCTCAGCAAATCAACTTTCCCATGAGCCATATTTGTAAGCTGAACCATGGAAGGTTGGATTTTAAGATCAATAAGGTCACTTCCAGATTGAAGCTCAAGGATTTTATGATATTTTTTGTCTTTGTGGCTTAATAAATATTTGAAGAAAGAGGAGGAAAGAAAATGTATAAAATAGGCTGCCTGGATTACTACAAAGCTTATTTACATAACATCTTTCTCCAGAGATCTTGGTATACTTTGTAAACATTTATTCATTCACTCATTTCCGTCATTTTCAAAGATGAAGGATGAGGACCAGAACTATGGTATGCATTTTAAAATAGGAGGAACATGAGGCATGGAGCTGTGGGATGGTATCTCCAATAATTTTCACCAAGTCTGAAACAGAAGTGATATCCCACTGTTTGTAAGTGCCGTTCTGAAAACTCCGCTTCCCAGGACGTCCCCCATGTGCTGGGTACCTGGTAGAAAGACCTCAATAAATGCTGATGGGATTAGCTGAGAGGGAGATAAAGAAGATCCCCTAAGACAATTACAAGGAACAGAAAGTACTCCCTAGGACCTGAGAGGGGAGCAAAACACTCCAATCCAAAGGTATCTATTCAAAAATACCTAGACAAATGTGAGAAGGGCAAAGGAAGCTTGCTGGTAAGAAGCACAGGGAATTCACTCCCCTTACCACCAGGTAGCCCATCTGCTGCTTGTCAGGGCTACAGACTTTTGAATACCTCTCTGCTCATCTCCGGCACACGGTCCACTATCAACTATAGTTGGCTAAGAATGTAGCCTTGACATGGCTTTAAAAATTCGTAACTATCCATACTGGTTGGAGAATATGCCTAAGAAGTAAGCATACTAAAAACAATCAAATTATACGTGAGCTCTGCCCTTCCCATGGTTGTTTTTCTGTAGCCTAAGTTTGATGTGATACCTTATGAAGTTGCTGAACTCGAAATCAGTGTTCTGGTCTCCAAGCCATCAACCAGCTTCACAAATTTAGCCAAATGTCTTTAACCCTCTTGGCTTTTTGTTTCTTATGAATTAAGCGAAAGTGTTGGATTTGATTCTCTCTAGAGTCCTTTCTAGGTTTAAGTCCATGAGGCTAGGGGATTTCATGAGCACCCTTTGAAACTAGCAATAGCAAGAGTTAAAAAGGAAGTCATGTGACAGCAGGAACCCAAAGGCCTAGCACCAGCCCAATCCTAGTTTTTGTTTTTTTGAGACAGGGTCTCACTTTGTTGCCCAGGCTGGCATGCAGTGACATGCAGTCTCAACCTCCCAGCCTTCAATGATCCTCTTTTCTCAGCCTCCCGTATGTAACTGAGACCACAGGTACACACCACCACACTCAGCTAATTTTTTATTTTTTATTTTGGTAGAGACAGGGTCTCACTGTATCATTCAGGCTGGTCTCGAACTCCTGGGCTCAATCTCTCTGCCCACCTTAGCCTCCCAAAGTGCTAGGATTACAGGCATATGCCACCACTCCAAGCCCCAGTCCTAGCTCTGTGGCTCTCTGCAGCTCATTTACCCTCTCTGGTCCTCCACAGAATTAAACATAAACAAACAAATAAATGTCTTAAAACTTTTTAAACCCATCTCTTTCATGCAGGATATGTGGATTCACCAGTGAATAAGTCTACCATCCTCAGAAAGTAAAATGTACTTAAGAGATGCTAAAACATTTGCAGGAAATGGGCACAATGAGGTTTTAAGAAATTTAATCAAATTAGTAGGAAGGAAAAGAAAAATGATCTCAACTTTCTTAAATACCAGAGTTTGCCACTGGGACTTTCTGAAATAATATTTGGCCTTTGAAATTATATTAGATCTTAACTTTTAAAATTTCAATCCATCCCAAGATTAACACCAATAAAAATGCAGGCCAGCTGCTCTCCCACCTCCTAAACCCCTTGTCTGTCTTCCCAAATCCCTACCCTCCCACCCATTTCTCCCACCTTTCCTGTTTCTAGAATATTGCTTATGTCAACGTAATACCTTTGCAGCTCAGGCAAACCATTTTTCTTAGCAACACAATTTCAAAAGACCCATACATGCTAGTTACCTAAAGACCTTCAAGCAAGACTCTCCCCTTTGACATCACCAGCAGGTCAACCTAACCCCAAATATGTGTGCAATGCCGGGTACAATTTAATTACAAGAGCGCACACTGTCAGAATGTGCCAATTTGTTTAGTTTGGGTAGGAATTATTCTGAGGGGGCTGAGTAAGTTTGCAAAATTGTTCAGCTGAATTCAGCTGCCTTCCATGGGGATTTCCTCTGGAGGAAAAGAAAAACAGATAAAAATGTAAGCCTGGTGCCAGTGTAGTATAACATAGGGAATGAACTTGGGAGGAAATGATATTCAAAGAAAAATGCAGAGAAACTTTAGGATCCAGTCCTCCATTTTCCAACAGTAACATATTTAAATATCATCTCTAACATTGATATTCAGCACGGAAAATACATAGAAGACATTCACTTGGCCGAACTATAACAGAAAAGGTATAAAAATAATAGAACTTGGTTGAATTAGCCCCATTTAAGCCTGCCTTAAGATTTTCCTAGGTCTGTAAGTTGGCCAAAGCAAATCGTTCGTTCTTTTTTTTTTTTTTTAGAGAAAAGGTTTCATTAATATGTTCTAGTTGTTCTTTATTTTGTTTTTTAAACCGTGTTCAGTCCTCCTGCCAGCAGTATCAGTACAAGCAATGGGAAATGGAGAACCCGAAATGTTTGTGAGCCTACACTCTCCAAATAGTGTGGAACAGCTCAGAAACCAGGTCCCTGAATTACTCAGATGACAAACTCAATTCTCCCTTCCCTTTGCTGTGTAGACAAAGCCTGGATGATCAGCTTCAGATTCAGCAACTTTATTAAAAGGCTTTTAGGGTTATTCTCCAACATGCAAGTCTGAAGTTCATGATAAATGTTTTCTAAAACTGAAAATGACTCTAAGATTTAAAAAAAAAAAAAAGTAAAAAAATAAACAAAGCAAAAAGAAGAGGAAACTGAACTTGGCAATAGGTTAAGACTGTGTTTGTAACAACCCCAGAGAGACTCAGAGGTGCTCTTTTTTCCTGATGAATGAAAATGAAAGCTGTTCCACTGCTTCTCTCTGCCTTGGTTTGGTTTATTTTATTCTAGTACTTATTTGGAGAACCTTTTATCTGAAACACTCTCGATTTATTCTCCCCATCTCCACCCAGAGTCTTCGAAGGAGAGAGAAAAAAATAAAACAAGTTGGAGGTGGGAGGTGGGGAAATATGAGAAATCTTATCGCGATCCTGAATCCTACCTGCATTTTTCAGAAAGGGAAAAAGAAGAGGGATAAAAGATGGCTGGGGAAGGGAAAAAATCCCCAGCCATGGACAGAGGGCATCCAGTCAGCCAAACTTCAGCTCACGACAAGCGAATGTGTCCCTTTCCCCTCCAAAATCTTTTTTAAAATTCAACCTTCAACTTTCAAAAATCTGTCTCTAATTTCAAACTCAAATAAGCGCACAGCATGGTGGCTTTTGTTTTGTTTTCTTCTCCCCAACTCCTCCCTGCGATTGCATAACAAAAGTGTCTAAATTCACACCATCTGGCCGATAAAGACACTGGCCTCACTGCCCGGCTGGCCCATCTGATTAGGGCCCTGTCTAGCCTGCGCCTTGTGGCGAAAAGTCACAGCTGTGGGGTTTGCTCGAGCTCAATACAACTCTGTTATTAGCCAGCTGTAGGCCTTGAGACGACTTCTGTTCAAATTATAATATCTTTTAACCCTCTGAGCATTGAGGGCTCAGGGGTGGCTGGCAGCGACATAACAACTAGATTTCTTCTTGCTAATAATTGGCAAAATGAACCAAAGCAAAGAAGAGAGGAACAGAGACCATTGGGGAAGGGGGAAAAAAAGTTATTTCTAAAGAGATTTATTTTGTCTCTGCTTTGTTCCCCGTTTAGAGCTAAATACCAATTTATGAGCCTTTTACTAAAGATTATGGAACATAAAACCATCTGGGGAAGCGCCCAGGTATGTCAGATAACACTATGCAAATGAAACTCAGTACAGGCAATAACCCTTGAAAAACGGAGCACCTGATTCACCCCTCAATCATTGACTGCTACGACTGGCTCCTAAAATGTAAGAGAAGGAACTTTACCCCTTCCTGGAGAATCAACCAGCTCTAGCTGATAGATTGAATGATAACTTCCCTTTTGGATGCATTTAATATTTGCCATCACACATCTCATCTGTACACATGTACACATACTCACACAGCTGCAGACAGTATCCATCCAATGGATCATTTATTTACACATAACTAATATCTATTTTAAATTCTAGTTTGGGAAGAAAACAGCAGAGCATCTTCCCAGGTCTCCAATGCAGAGAAGTTACAGTACATTAAATTTTTATATTGTGTTACTAATGCAGACTAAACTAGAGGCTTTAAAAATTGATGCTGCTACTTAAACAGCATAAAATGAGGAGGATTTGATTGGGCTTAAAAATAAAAATGTCAGTCTTAACTACAGCTGGATGGGGCATGCAAGCATTATTTAAAATGATAGGTATAATTCATTAGACAATGGATCAGTTTTTGGTTTTTTCTTTCCTTTTCAGAAGTTAATCTCTCCAAAGAAAGGCAAAATAACAAACAACAAAAAAACCTGCTTTCAACTAACAACCTAATCAAAGCATCCTGACTATTTACCTCAAGGTATTATATGAAGCCCATCTCAGAATTGTATTTTCTTTCTGAATAAAGTTATCAAAAGTCCCTGGGATACTGGCGTATCTATCGTCTTACTGCTCCCAATGCCTTCCTCCCCCCAGCTACTCCAGTAAGGAAGCCTTCATTGCTTTCAGCTGAAGCCACTGGCATTTGGAGAGTTTGTTTTTTTAATACTTGGTCAAAACCAAAACAAACATGTCTGATTGTTATGGTTTCTTCCTGACTGGGTTGGGGAGGGAGACAGGGCTTCAGGGAGCTGCCCATAAAACAGTCCACACTAAATCAGAGAGCCTGCAATTACCCAAAACTAGTAAGTCTGGAGTTGGGAGACACTCACTAAAGCAATAGCCAAGTAAGGAAGGATTGGGGCTTTCCCTCCAATCAGAGCTTTTTGGAGGAAGAAAGGCATGTGTGGAATAGGCATTTAAATTTTCATGATAAAATAACCACACTGTTTCCAGAGTTTCCTATTTATATCTTTTCTTGTTTGCGGTGGGGTCTCCAGCACCCAGCCAATACCAGGCACATACTGCGTACTCAATAAACATTTGTAAGAGTAAGTGTGAACGCGATTCCTCTGATTTTTTAAATTTTCTTCTAGTCAGGCAGAAGAAAGTGGATAATACACAGGGCTCAAGGTGGAATGGATTGGTCTCTGAAAAGAAGATGGGAAAGGTGCAGAAAAGCCAGTAGACAACCTTTCGCGACTCGAACATCAGAATCCAGCTGTTGCTCCACACTGCAGATCTCCCCGTGGGTCCTCTCCCTGCCCCTCCTACGCACTGGTGGGAAATGGACTGATCTCTCTTCCAGGTAGTTCCTTTTGACCTGAGAATCCACCCCCCCCACACACACACACACCCGCACGTGAAGTCCTAAGAGAGCAACTTTCCGGGAGGAAGAAAACGCCTCCGCATCACCGCAGGTGCCTGGGTGCCAGGAAGCGCCCCGGAAATGAGCCGCTGGACCCTCTGGCGGTCTCTCGCCCAGACTAGGAGTCCTTCCAGGGCTCTGACTCAGTAACTCCACAAGTGGCCCGCCTGGAACTCTACCACGCGAGGCCCGGCGGGAACTCCAGCCGAAAATCCCCGATCCCAAACCCGGCCCGGGTTGCCCAGCCCACTTCCAGCACTACTGACCAGGGGACAATGAAGACTTTCCACTGGCCAGAGGAAACTCCTGCGACATCAGAGACGTGAAATCCCGAGTCATTCTGGGTTTTCTTTCCAGTCCTAAGGGCTATGCTCTAAGAAACTTGCATAAAATGGTTTCCGTGAATCTGCACCCTGGACTCGCGAGTCTGCCCGCGAGGCCTCCCAGCTGCGCGCCCTCACTCCTGAAAATTAGTCCCGGGAACGCGGCGCGCCAGGCGGGGCTCGAGCACCTGCGGGCTCTCCCGGCAGGCCTGGGAAAAGGCGCCTCTTACCTACACATCACTTCGTGCGTCAGGAGAACTCGGCACATTTCCGGATTCTTATTCTGTCCCTCGTAAGCGATGGGCTGTAAAGTAGGTGGGGGCAGGAAGGGAAGATGTGGAGAGGGGTGGAGGGCAAGGAAAGAAGGGACTTCAGAAGGAGCACAACATCGCTTTTTCTCCCACCGCGTGCCACTGCGTTACGAATTCCCGCTAGCAGCACTACCTGCGCATATGAGTTTGGACTCAAATCATAGAGAAGTTTGCCCCAATGAGAACATCATTCTTAGCAAAACGGAATGTTTGGGGACCTGTATCTCTCAATAATTGTTTCCTCTCCATCCTTTTTGTTTGCCTCCCTCCACCCACAGAGTTTCCCTGAGCCAGACAGAGCAGGACATTTGATGAGACAGAGAGAAGAAAACAATTTGCCGTGGAGGGGGCTGTGGAGTCTGACCCAGGAAATCGTGGAAGAGGGGCAGGTCAGAGACAAACTGGGAGGTTTTGAAGAGGAGGGGAGGTCAGAGACAGACGAAGAGGAACCAAGTGACTTCGGGCTCACCTGCTTGGTGACCGAGTCGATGAGCCTGACGTAAAGGTCCTGTTCCGTGCGGACACCTGTGGGGACCCGACAGGCAGGAGTTAAGGGCCGTGGAGCCCCTTCCAGGCACCCCAAGCCCGTCTCTGCCCTGTGGCTGAGGCCCAAGCAGCCTCTCCAGGCTAAGCCGGCCTGGAGACAGTGACCTCCCAATCCCCTGTCCTGGGCAAGCCTCCCGCCGCCCTGGTCTCCAAAGCCATTCCTGCGATTGATCGTGGCAAAGTCACCGTGTGCGTCCCGGAAGCCAGCTGCTAGGCGCCGGCTCAAGGTTGCTGTAGACAAGCTCACCGTTGCTGTAGAGGAGCTGTAACTTGTAGTGAGTGCCATTGTTGGTCTTCTCGTTGCCTTGTTCCTGAAAAGAGAAGGAGCGTTTGATTCCCCTGCCTTCCAGCCCCCTCAAAAATGGGGGAAAGAGGAGAGAGTGAATCCCTACCCCACATCCCTTCTCCCCATCAAAAGGCAACTTTGAACAACCACCTGTCCTGCCCTAGGTCAAAGGGCACGAGCATCTGCTTGTCCTTGACCGCCCTCAGAAACTTGCCAAGACTCGTAGCCACTTGACCTTTTCCGGCCCTCTGTCTCCTTTAAAAATGTCCTCAGAAGAGCGACCCTTGAGTTTGGACAACCAGACAACTCGCCAAAGCTGCCTTTAAACAGGCGCCACCCAACCCATAAGGCTCTGTCTGTCCTTAGGAAGCCCCATGGCTTCCCTTGGCAGAAAAGTGAAGGGACTTGTCATTTGGAAGGGCAGCATTCGGGCCTATCCTGTGAGGACTGCGCCTGCAAGGCCACGAGCTCAGGGACTGAGCTCCAAGTTCAGGAGGGACTTTGGGAAGTGCCTGCTCTAAAGCTCATATTGTACAGCTGGGGACATTGAGACCAGGAAAGGGCAAGAGGTTTTCCTTCGGTCACACATGGGTTTCGGCAGACTGTCCTTCATTTGAGATCGAATCCAGCCCCCAATTCCAGGCTTGAATTTAGAGGAGGCTCTGCCTTGGAGGAAAGAAGGCACAGCCTGAAGGCGGGCCAAGGTTGGGCTGCCGGCTTCCATTTAGTTATGCAACTCAGCCCCCCCCCCTCCCGCTGGCTCTCGCAGGTGCAAAATAATTAAAATTAACCCCGAGAAGGGGAGCGGTGGCCTTGGGTGTACTTTTTAACTATGGTCTAGTCCGAAGGGCGTTTGCTCCACCGTCAGTCCATAATCAGGAGCTACTAAGGGCGCCAGGCTCCCTGCTCCCGGTGGGGAAGTGGGGGTGGGAGGAGGTTCGGGAAATAGACTAATTTAGAGGCTAGGGGTAAGAAGTCTCGATTTTTCATCCCTGATGATGTGAGTGGAAAAGTGTCCCGAGAGTGACAGATGGAATCTTTAATGCTTCGCAAAGAGGGAGTTATTAGGCCGCAGAGTTTGGGGGGTAAGTTCCGCTTACTTTGTCATTCTCCACAAAGTCCACGAAGGCCGTGCGCTCAATCTCCACCGGCTGCCCCTGCCTGTCATAGAGCGCCAGGACGAAGTGAAAGAAGTTGGATTTCCGCAAGTTGGAGGGAGGCTGCTTCTCAAAGTGGGCCCGGGACAGGGCGACCCCGCTGCACAGGGAGACAAATAGGGGACACAGGACACGGGCAAGAACAAAAAGACGATGTTACTAACCGCTCACAACACTGCAGAGGGGCAAGGGGTCTACTTCTCAGGTCCAGAGTTCTGACCCTTAGGCCTTTTCTCCAGTTCGGATAAGAAAGTGGAGACTCCTTAGCAGAGTCACCGTGGCCACGGGGTTTGGGTGACAGGCTTGATGCCTGGGGTCTCTGACACCACCCAGCGGTCCGGCATCCCACTGCTGGGCCACCCACCATCCTGTCTTTAGTGGAAACCGAAAGACCCGGGCTGCCCACAGAGGCCCAGATTGGTCCCCTAAAGAGGTGACCCGCGTCCTACACCAGGGGGATGGCTCCATCCACTCCCTCAGGTGGTACTGCTGGGTGTATCAGGATGCAAAGCTGGGACCCAGGGTTAGGAGAATAAGTGCCTCCTTCCCTTCGGAAGAAGGGACCCTTTTATTTCGTATTAATTCAAGTGACCTATCCTAGACCCAATGCCCACAAGGCCCACATGCTAACTGGGAAATGTAGTGGCTAAGAACCCCAAGGTGCGGGCAGGAGAGTAACACAGAGTCCAAGTCTGGGTCCTTGGGCTGATTGCCTCCCTCTTCCGAAAAGCTATGCCTGGGACAGAGGCAGCTGGGAATCCTCGAGACCAGCCCCGGGGATCACTGGCCACCCCAAATGAGATGACCGACATAAGGGACCCTCGATCCCAGAGGTGCTAGGTGGGGAAAAGCTAACCTGTTACAAGGCAAGAACCTCCTTTCCTGGGGCTGCCGCAATCCCCACTCAAGCTGCGTTTCCCGGCGGCGCCAACGGAACCCAGTGACTGTGAAACCCAAGTTAGGGGACCCTCGAGCGTGTTGAGTGTGTGCACACACTTCCCAGCCCGCCGGTCGCAGTCAAATCCGACCTGGCCATCAGAGCCCATTTCACCGAAGACTTGGGCCGCAGGCGAGCGCATAGATTGAGACGCTGGGGTCTCCCAGCCGTCTGCCTCGGGGCGAGAGCACCTTCACTCATTCTTTTTGAAAGGGGTAACATTTTGGCTAAGATCTCCCCCACTCGGTCTGCATGTTCCAGCTTCAACAAACTTTTTGATCCCGGGAAGGGAGGCAGGCGAGGGAGGCGTCTTTAAGGAGCCCGGCTAAGGAAATGCGCGGCACAGCCGGCTCTGCAATGACGCCTTATTTCCGTCTGCTCGCTGCGGGGCCAGTCCCGGAGCGGTGCTGAAAGCCGCCGCCGCTGCAGCCGCCGCCACGCAGTGCAATCGGCGGGAAGGAAACCCTCGTGCCCCGGGCCGCGGGAGGGAGGGAACCGCCGCCGGCCCAAGTCCGGGAGTGATGAGACTTCTGCTTCCTCTCCTCCAAGGGTGGAGGCCGGTTCGCTCTACCCGGGACACCGGGACAGTTTGGGAAAGGGATAATTTCTCCGAATGATGTCGGCACGTAAAGGTGGGTGAGTGGCCAGGAAGGCAGACGACGAGACGAGGGTCGTGGAAGAAGTTCATGGGCTCTTTGAGGGTAGAAGGGCGGCTTCTCTCGCAGACAAGGACCTGGAGACCAAAAATCCCAACCCAGTCGTGGTGATGATAGAATGGGACCGTAATGTCTTCGTAGGGTGGCACCCTGGACATGGTATTTACTATCCCAGCACGCGGACGCCTAGACACAAAGTCAGCCTCAGGGATCCGCAAAACCAGAAGCTGGTGACCCCTGCGCCTGCCTGGCTGCCGGTCGCCTTTCCTCGCCTCTTTCTCCCTCTGCAACTCCTTCTATCGTGACTCTGTCTTCTCTCCTCTTTTTAATTTCTTCTCTTCTCCAGCTCCCCAACTCCGTGCGTCTGGGTCACCGTTTTACCTTTAAGCCAGGACCGTCCAGCCTATTCCCTCCTCCCAGAGCCCCCAGCCGCCTCGCCTTCCCGGGCGGCCGCTCCGGCTTCTCCCGCTCCTCTCGCCGCCGCCACCCTCTGGCCACCGGCCTCCCGGGCTCCAGGAATCGCCCAGCAAGATGCGGGAGGCAGGCGCTCGCAGGCGGCGTGGCGAAGCCGGGAGTGGCCGGGAAGCCGGCTTTCCTCCGGCGCCGCGCCTGCCATAGCGGGTCCTTACGCTCCGCTCCGGGCCAGCCTGGCTCAGCTCGCAGGACTAGGGACCGAGCTGGGAGATGTTGGGTGCTACTTTGTCATTTTTCCTTGCAAAGCATGTACTGCGGTAAAGGAGTGGGAGAGAAACGCCAACGACCAGGCAGTTCAGAAACTCCAGTGCTGGCTGCCCAGTGAGCGTTCCCCTGACTGCAGCATTCTGCTTGCCCGAGGGCGAACCCCAGCGCGCAGGGCCTGGGCGACAGATGGGGGGACAGGGAGAGAGAAAAGCAAGGGGAGCAGGGGAGGGGTGAACACGGCGGAACAGACGGTAAGAGCGAGAGACCGAGAGGGTAATAATTGCGCGGCCGTGTCGTTACCTCTGTGCGGCGACATTAGCGTCCACCACTCCGACATTCCGGACCCAGGACCTGACCGAATCCATCTCTGCGCCCAGCGATTTCTCTTTCAGAGCTGGTCCTCTTCCTAACGTATCTTGAATTCCAAACATTTAAAAAGTCTGATCCTCTAACTGTCGCTTTAAAAATGAGTTACAACAATACAGTCCTGACTGTATCCAACGTTGCCAGCAAATCGTCTCCTCCAAAGCAATCCAAGAAAAGGGATCAAGTGCCCAAGTTTGAGTCTTAGGGAAAAAAAAAAAAAAAGATAACCGGTCCTTTGCTTCACTGGCGAGGTGCGGACTGATGTAGCCAAAGTTTGGGTTCTTATCCTCCGCAAGTTCAGATCTGCCGCCTCAGCCCCTCCACCCTAGGTCGCTCGCATCCTTCCAGCTGCAGCGCTGCCTCCTGAAAGTGATCACAATTTAGAAGCATCACCTGTTCTGGGAGAAACTGGAAGAAATTGATGGCTACCTAATCTCTCCCCTTCCTCCAGATCCCCCCTCCCTGCTCCTCCCCACCTTTCCAATTTAGAAAAAAAAAAAAAAAATCCCCAACAGGATCAGTTGTAAAAGGAAGGGGAAGACCCGGAGCCGAGAGGAGGCGGTGGCTGCGAGCGCCGCGGAGCCGGGCTGCAGCCGCGCGCGGGCCCCATGAATGGGTTACTACGGCCCTGGCCTCGGGAGGCGGAGCCGCGGCCCGATAAGGAGCCTCATTTGCATGGACGCTCGGGATTGGCCAGCGCCGGGTTAGCCGGTCCGACGTCCTCCTGCGGCGCGCGCCACGCTCTGCGTTGCCGGGAGTCCGGGAGGTGAAAGGGGACAGAAAGCTGCGGGCGTCGCGTCCTTGCACGAATCCCGTGTGCGTGCGCAGGACTGGGGGGCCCCTGACACCCTGCACTGACTTAGGGTAGCCGGGCTCTGCGGGCTGGGGACGCACGGGCTCGGCCTGGCTGCGGGAAGCGTCCGTGGATCCTGCCTCTAGATGTAGGTGTTTGTAGCCTGCCGGGAGGCACGTCCGTTCCCGGGGTTCGGATCTCTGTGCATGCTTGTGAGCGTGGCCACGTGTGCTTATGTTTTGTGCAAACGTCCCCCAGAGCACCCAGCTCCCTGAACGGCTCCCGCAGGTCTCCTGGAGTTCCATGGTGATATCAGATGTTGTGTGCGGCTTGCACGGGGCTGAGAGTGGAGGACACGTGAATGAAGGCGGGGGATGGAGTGGGGTGGACAAGCCGGGCGCAAGTGCTGCTCAGATAAATACAGTGCCGGGGAAAACGGTCCAGGAGCTAAGGAAAACACTCGCGGGCCGGCGCGAGCTGCAGTCGCACCGTGTGGAGGAGAGGCTGCTGACAGATCGAGGCGGGCTGCGTGCGCGAGCCGCCGGGGCGTAGTCCCGCGGGTCCCCCCGTTGCCGCCCCATCTCTCTGTTCCCGAAGCCCCCGGGAGTGGGGGGGAGGGACGGGGGAGTCGCGGAAACTTCGCCCACTGCGCGGTGGCCGCGGTGCTGGCCGCAGGCTGGTGGCCGGGAGGCGGTGGCAGCAGCCTCAGCGAACAGCTGAAACCCTAGACGGCTTTTTAACTGCGCCGGGCAGCTCGCGGTGCCTATTAAACATCCTCCTGGCTGGGTGTCATTTTCTTGCTTCTCCTTTTGTATTCTGATCTGTGCATAGATCTGCTGCTGAAATCTAGAACACCAGCGCGAAAACAGATTTGAAGACAATGAATGCAAATCTGTGCTCAAAGACCATCTGCTGTGGAGGAGACAATCAGCTCTTCGCAGTTCGAGCGACTGCGCCCGGGTCTCCCGGCCTCATTATGGAGAGGGCATTTGCGAGCGCCTGGGCTGCGTTCAAGGCACTTTGTCCCCACTTAGGTCTCAGATTTGAGAGACGAGATCCCTTAGGTGTAGGTGAGCGCTCGCAAAGGAACTGCGAGGGTTTGCCGCTAGAGGACACAGCGCCTCGCAACTCGTTTGCCTGGGCGGACAGGAAGCTTGCACTTAAAGAAAACCCGGCTCTCCTGAGAAAGGGAGCGGTGCGCGCCTCCACCTCCGCCCCCACGGGACTAATCACCGCAGCACCTTGTTGCGCGCGCGGGATTGCTGCTAGAAAGCGCGGCTCCCAACTGCGGAGATTCCCTTGAAAACCGATAAGGGGTTAGGGAGTTTGCGGGGCGGGTACACCGACCCTCTCTGCACAGGCCCCGGGTTCCAGGGGCTGGGGTCACTGATTTGGGGGAAGGTAGAGAAGGTAAATCCCCCTCCTCTGGGTTGTGTTGACTGTGGTACCTGGACCCCAGAGCTCTGGCTTGGTCCTCCCTGTTGGACTAAAAGGGGCTGGAGAACCATACAGGGCAATTGGGAAATAGATTGGGTGGCTTGTAAAAGCCAAGTAAGACAGGAGTGTCCTCAGCAAGAAGGGGGAGGGTGGGAGGGAAATCTGTAGGGATGAGATTCACTGCCCTGTTTCAACTTGGCAATTTCTCTGTTACATGCAGGTTTTACGGAGAAGTTCGGTCCCAGCAAAAACTAACCACCCGGAATCTTCTACCATCTCTCTTTATAAATCTCTCCGAACCTCAAGCAACTACCCACCCTCCACCCCCGCCCACACTCCCTTCTTCGTCTCGGGTCTGCGTCCAGCAGGGCCAAAGCCTTGAGTTCCTTGGCAGAGAGTGTGGAACAGCCGTAAGCCCCTTCCAGACAAGCCGATGAGACCACTGATTTTTTTTCAAGGGGCCTTTGATCAGCTGCACCTCCACATTGCCCGGGAAAGGTGCGCAGGGCACCCCGAGAGGCCTCTGGTCAGCAGTGGGCCTGGGCCCAGCTCCAACAGTTTACCCCTCAGGCTCAGGTTGGCTGGGGTTAAAGGGCAAAGTCAGGGTCGAGGGCTCCAGCTTTTCTTGGCGGTAACAGCTGCCACCCAAATTATGCCTCCTCAGGAAGCGAATGAATTGTTTCTTTCTCCCAGCTCCCTGCTGCCGCCCCAAAACAGGCTGCGCACGGAGGGCGCCCCTCCTCCCAGCCAACCCCCAGAGACTAGAGCCAGGGCCGCGGTGCCCTGCTGGAAGGCAATTTAGGGGAGCCTTGGCCCCGAATTTTGACAGAGTGGGGGCGTCTCGCTACTCGTGAGCTGCGTTAAGGGCGCCCCGCGCGGTAGTGCTGCTGGGGGTTTCAGGGATGGCTCCCTGGTGGCTCGCTGCGGGCGGTGACGTTCCCTGTTGGTCAGGCTGAAGTTTCTTTGGGAACCTCAGGGGACAAGGGCTGCCTTGGGCCCAGCATGGCGGCATTTCGTCCCATCCTGTTGGGCCTATATCCTTACAGGTTTTGGGGGGCAATGGAAGCTGAGTCCGACACTCGCGCCAAAAACGCGTGGGTTCCGGGAGTGAGTATCGGCGGCTGTCCCTGGAGGGTCGCTCCCACCTCTATCGCCTCCAGCTACCAGCAAGCAAACCCCCTTTTCGATCACGCAACACAAAACCCGCCCCAAGCTGCGCTGGGGCCCGGCAGGCGCAGCTGCGGCCCCGGGAAGCCCAGTCCCGCGGGGCTGCGGAGCCCACACGCTTCTCCGGCTCCCGCCAGCGAGCTCGCTTCTGCTCCTCCCCTGGGCCAAGAAAAATCCGAAATGAACTCTATGATTAAAATTATTCACAATCTATTTATACAAAACTCGGGGTGTCTGTCTTTAACCCTGTCTCCTTCTTCATTCGCCCTTCCCAAATGACCTCCACCCCTTTTTTTCCATGTTTCTGTTTCACGTCTGCAACCCAGTGCGAAATGTTCGATTTCCTCTTAATTGGTTTTAAGGCCACTTTGCCCAGTCTCGTTCGGTCCAGTCATCTGGGTGCCGATCAAAGGTTCAGAAATTTTACTTAGAAACAGCTCTCCTTGCTGTGTTCCTGTCCGGCGGGACGCTGGGGTGAATTCAGAGGTATCAGAACACACCCCTAAATACGGCCTTCACCCCCATTTCCAGACACATACCCGCTGTGCTGAAGCACAGAACCAGACCAGTACCCGGGGAATTCGATCCACAGGAAGAGCCAGCCCGGGTTTTATAAATGGAAAAAGTGGCCGTCCCCGTGGCCTCCCTTCGGACCTGGATTTTCCGATTTTTTTTTTAAGCTGGAATCTACTCTTTGCCCGACTGCAAAGAAATAGATTTACTCTGCATATCAGAGACCTGCAGAATATTTAACTCAAAATTCTTCGTGAAATGATATTTTAAATATCTAGCTTCATTAACTCTCACACCAAATTGCAACTATGGCATTTTCTTCCGGAAACTAGATTTGTATGTTCTATAAATGCGAATTCCCTAGAGAGGGTCGGAGAAAATAAACTATTCATAAATGCACAACAGATATCTCAGTAGGACTCTGCCATCGATACCAAACAGCTCCCTTATACGACAATTTGGGTAAAAAGCGGATTCGCTGCTTTTCTTTTCACATAGTGAAGGAGATTCGAGCGGGAACAGCTGCAGAAATACTGAGGCGTGGAGGAACGTTTTACAGACACTTGATGTCGATTGTGTCCAGGCCAGTCGGGGCACTGCAGTGATTTTACCCAAAATAGACTGGAGGAGCCAGATTCAACTCAACCCTAACACTTGGCAATTCCTGAAAGTCTTCCTCCTCGTCCTCCTCTCCTCTGCTCCTCCTCCCGTTAGTATTCTCCTTCAGAAATATCCCTCTTTCCCATCCCCTTATTCCGGGTGCAGAACTAGCGAGGAAGCAAAGCGGAAAGGTCAGTAGAAAAAATTCTCGCAGCAGTCACCGCCGCTTGAGGAGCGCGGGTGTCCGCGCAGGAATGGAGGCCCGGGAGGTGTGTGTGCTGCAGGGCAGGCTGTCTGGATAGAGATGTGATGGGGGTGGCTTCCACG
Organism: Sapajus apella; assembly: GCF_009761245.1. Taxonomy (NCBI): domain Eukaryota; kingdom Metazoa; phylum Chordata; class Mammalia; order Primates; family Cebidae; genus Sapajus; species Sapajus apella. Next base: position 28,581,373 of record NW_022436961.1, read on the forward strand.
TGAAGCTGGGGACCTGATTTCCCGGGTAGGAGGGGTGACTTGTGCGTGAAACCCCTGCTGGGGGCCGTGCTGAGGTACGGCAGGGTGGCAGCCCCTTTCAGGAAAAGGAGGTGGTGGCATCTGTCACCACTACTTAATAGTGGTGCAGCGATCGGGGCCAAATGGACCCACATTAAGAGGCTTGATCACGCGGGCTCCGTGAAAGGGAAGACCCAGAGGAAGGTACTAACGATTAGAGGCAGGACTTGCCGAAGCCCTTTCTCACCCTTAAACTTCACATTTCAAGTGGAATTTGTAGATTTGTTTACCCCCATTTTACAGATGAGCAAAATGAGGGTGGGAGATGACAGTAGGCATCCCAGCTGCTAAATGGGGAACAAGGATCCTCCCCTATCTTCCACTTCTAATACTCCACAATGGTGTGCAACAGAAGGCCTTCAGAAAGAAAAAGTTACATGTGACTTTTTTCCTTTTTTTTCACTCGCTGCTTCTTAGCTCAGTGATAACCGAAGAGCTACGCTGAAATGACCCCCTTTTCCTGGTGGTGCCCGCCAGCCGGCAGGGGAAAGCCCGCGGGACCTCCCAACTCCTTCCCGGCTCGCCGCGGAGGTGTGAGCGATGTGTTGATTATTCATATTTTTTGAACGCACACTGCCGCGGCCGACGCCGCCACATTTCACACGTACACTGACGTGCACACATGCACACGCGCTCACCCGGCCCCGCACGCGCGCACCGCCCCCCGCTCCCGGGGCCCTCCTCGGATAAGGGAGGGGTGACAACAGGTTCCCACTCACCAACACCCCGCTGCCTTTTCCTCCAAGCCCCCACAAACACACCCTTGGCTTTCAGAGCCAACTTTCTCCTCCATAATATACTAGTCTCCGCTACTCCTGCCTCCCTGATTTGAGGGTGGTGGGGGAGACTTTAGGGGCGGGGGTCAGCTGCAAATATGGCACCATCTAGAATTTCATTCCATTTAGCACTAGGCAATCTCCTCCTCCAACACAGACACGCACTCTCACACCACTACGATCACCTCCACCCACACTGGCACAGCTCACTCAGGTGGCAAGAGAGAAAATCCAGGAAAGTCACTTGCGTAGAATGCACAGTTTCAAGTCGTCTAACGTTTAGTGACAGTAGCGGCGCAAACTGGAATTCTAATCATGGGATTTCCCCAAACACAGCCCAAGGCCTAGAAATTCCATGTCTGGCTCACAGAACCCTCCGCCCCCACCCCTTGCCTGCCGGAAGCCGGACAATCATTTCGGGGCTAGTGGGTCCAGGGAGCTCGGGAAGTGTCACCGGCGGAAACCCTCCGAACCAGCCGGGAAAACAGAGATCCGTGTCCTGGCCAGGCAGCTCCGTGCCACCCTCGAAGGAGCGACACAACTTCCACTTACTCTTTTCTCCCAAAGGAGAGCAGACGGGGGTCACACGGCTTGGGGGTGACCGCGTTCGGACAGTTCCACACCCCCGCGCGGGAAGCTCTTACAGCAACGTTTAGGGTAGTGCTCGCCGCGCCGAGTAGGGGGCGCTGGACTAAACGCCCAGAAACCCTCATAATCCGCGCACTTTCAGTGGATCTGACCCCGGGCAAGCTCGGTCGTTTCTGCTGTCCTCACTCCAAGGAGAAACTTCGGGGTCTGCAGACCCAGGTTAGAGGCTGGCGTTTACTGATGAGGTCTCTGGCATTTGATCTTACTCCTCTGAACCTCAGTTTCCTAGCCAATTAAACGGGAATGTTATTCCTCTGAATTTCGGCTTCCTTACTGGTAAAATGGGGATATTTATTCCCCAGAGCTTTGCTTGCCTTATGGGTAAAACAGCTTAGGCGAAAGTATCTGGCATACAGTAGGTGTTCAATAAACGCTTGCTTTCCTTCAGCATCTGCTTATGGAATTCACTGGGTCCTGAGTCTCCTATGGGGATGGGTTTCCTCTCCCCCGACCCCCGCGCTCCTGAGGCGGGGATTCTGACTCGCTTGTCTTTGCCGCTCCTTGGCCTGGCGCAGGGACTGGATCGCGCAGTGGGTGCTCAGTTTTTTGTTCTCAGGGAATTATATGTCTGCAAAGTGCTTTGGAAGCTGTTTGGTGCCCGCAGGTGTCAGAGGGAACCGAACTGGGCCTTACTCACCGAGCGGGGCCTCACTCCTGGACGGAATGCGACTTCATTCCCAGGATGCTGCGCTGGGGGCTCCGTGCTGCGCGCGGCAATAGGTAGGGCGCACCCCGAACGCCAGTTCGGTTTGCTGCGCGGCCGCGTGCTGGGATGGATCCTGGAACCCACCAGAGAATTGAAGAAAATCTTGAGGAACTCTGGAATGGTCCTTCGGTTTCTACGACAACCCCCCCCGCCCCCGCGTCGATGAGTGGTTCACAGAGAGCTCGGGGAGCTCCTCCCCGCCCTGCGCCCTTCTGAGGAAGAGAGGCGGCTCGCTTAGCACTACAGGTCTCGGTCTCCGGAGAGCCGAGCTCCCCGAGCGGCGCTTTCCCGAGCCCGCATTAAACGAAGCTGGGAGGGAGGGAAGCTGATGCGCGGAAAAACAGAGACACAGCACACAGCCAGCCAGGAGGTGGCCTACTGGAGGCTGGGGGGCGCCGGGGGAAGGGGTAGTGTTAAGGGGTGAGGTTCCAAAATCTTCCATTCCACAGAACTAGAAGCCCTTTTAAAATTTGCATCATCTTTTATGCAAAGGCAATGCATGTTCACTGCAGAAAAATACATACAAAAACAAAAAGAAATTTGTAACAGCCTCCAATAGCATCAACATAAATAACTACTGCTAATATTTGGATTTTCTCCCAACCTTTGTTTTATGCACATTTCTATATATACATACTCTAAATGGGAGCATAGACTATGCTGATTTGTAACCTGTTGGCTCACTTAATATAGCATATTTTCCTATGCCATTAAATATTTTTCTACAGTAACATGTAATATTGGTATAGTATTTCACTATCCATGCCATAAATTGTTTGATCGGCCTATTGGATTGGACATTTAAGTTGCTCCTAATTATTCACTACTATAAACAACACTATGCGGAACATCTTTGTAGCTTAGTTTTTTAATGATTCTTTCCTTAAGATAAAGTCATAGAAGTAAAATTGCAAAATCAAAGGCTTTGCATATTTTTACACATTGATACAGATTGACAATTTGGCCTCTTGAAAGATTAAATGTACACTTTTGTCAGAAATACCTGAGATTAGCCCTTTGCCCTCACCCCTCAACCTTTCTCAATCCTTAAGGTTATAATCTTATTAAAATTTGCCAGTTTGGTAGATTGGAAATATCCTTTGGTATTTTTATTTGTATTTTATTATGTGAATCTCCAGTAAGGGGAAAATGTTTTTTATACACTTTTTGACCAGTGTGTATCTTTGAGGAGTTAAACATTATTTTATTAAGGAATTTGAATTTTAATTAATCATATATGTTGAAAATATTTTTTCCAATCTTTGCTTGCTGGTAATTTTATGTATGATAATTTTTTTGGTGGCAGAAACATAGATGTATTTTAGTTACAATGTTTTTGTCTGCAAGAACCAAAATAAGCGACTAAAAGCAATTTAAGCAATGAAATCATTTAATTATCTCACATACCAAGAAGCCTGGAGGTAGATCGCCCCAAGTTAGGTCCAGCACTCACTACTGCCACAAACAACCCTGGTTCATTGGTTCTTCACCCCACCACGCTTTGCCTGTTGAGTTTCCATCTCACCTCTACTGCCTCCTAGGGGCGGATACAGCAGCCATCATGGCGCACATTCAAGGCAGGAAGCAAGAGAAACAGAGCCACCAGCAGCTTTTGTCCCAGTGGACCGCAAAGTAGCAGCTTTCCAGAAACAGCCCTTATGCCTCAGGCAAACAGTCCTTTGCCATAACTGAGTCATGTGGCCATCCATAGTCAGATGTTTATCTGGAAAACCAAGTGCCTCCATTGTGAAGCACTTCAGGGCTGGTGGAAAATGGCAGTTGGATTAGGCAACTAGACAGGCCCTTTTTGTGAAACACAGTCTTGCACTGTTGCCCAGGTTGGAGTGCAGTGGCAACATCTCGGCTCACTGCAACTTCCATCTCTGAGGTTCAAGCGATTCTCTTGCTTCAGCCTCCTGAGTAGCTGGAATTACATGTGCCACCATGCCCAGCTAATTTTTGCATTTTTTCTTTTAGTAGAAATGAGGTTTTACCATGTTGTCCAGGCTGGTCTCGAACTCCTGACCTCAAGTGATCTGCCTGCCTTGGCTTCCCAAAGTGCTGGGATTACAGGTGTGAGCCATCATGCCTGGCCTTAGACAAGCCTATTTTATTTTATGTCCTGCAGTAGGTCTTTAACTTGTATGTAGTTAACTCTGCCTATGTTTTTCTTTATAATATCTTTGTGTATAATTAAAAATAAAAAATTAATGCCTGTTATGTACCCATAATTAAAAATAAAAATTTTTAAAGAATATCCTCCTTTTGTGTTGTTCACAGGTAATTCTTCCCCATTCCAAGATAAATATTGATGTATATTTTCTATTTCTTTTTTCATTAAAAATTTTGCCCTACGTAAGTAGATTTGTTCATTTCGGTCTTGGTTCCCTTTTTAACAATAAAGACTAAGTTTTAGAAGGCTAATTTAAATAGAAAATTAGCTATAGTTACTGAAATATCAAAATCTCTGTGTGTGTGTGTGTGTGTGTGTGTGTGTGTGTGAGAGAGAGAGAGAGAGAGAGAGAGAGAGAGAGAGAGAGTGTCTTGTTCTGTGTCCAATCTCAGCTCTCTACAACTTCCACCTCCCTTCCGGGTTCAAGTGATTCTTATTCCTTAGCCTCCTGAGTAGCTGGGATTACAGGCATGCATCACCACATCCAGCTAACTTTTTTCGTTTTTAGTAGAAACTGGGTTTTGCCATGTTGCCCAGGCTGGTCTTGAACTCCTGGCCTCAGGTGATCTGCTCACCTCCCAAAGTGCTGGGTTTACAAGTGGGAGTCATCTTACCTGGCCCATTTTATTCAAAATATTTTGATGTTTATTTATCAACACAGTCCCTTTGGAATTTATTTCTGTTTAAGAGGTGAAAATCAATTTTCTGTCACTAAATTCTTAGTTGTACCAATAGCAGTTATTAAATAATCCTTAATTTCTCCCAAAATATGAAATGTCACATTTTGGGAAAAATTAAGGATTATTTAATAAATATATAATATATATAATAAATATAATTATATATAATATATATTTTTACATATAATATATAAATAATATATGTAATAAATATATAAATGGAATATATAATATTAGAATTATGTATATATAAACTATATAGATATTTTTAAATTAGAACTGGAAATTTATGACTCATTTAGAAACTAGAGAAACCACATGCTTTTTAGTTAGTACATTTTATTTTATGTCTTCCAGTAAAACTTGTAGTATTGAGTGGTCTTGGTGGCTGATGTCTGTAATCCTAGTGCTTTGGGAGGCCAAGGCAGGAGGATTGGTTGAGGCCAGGAGTTCAAGACCAACCAGCAGGACAACATCATGAAAGCATGTCTCAGGGGGAAAAACAAAAACAAAAACAACAACAAAAAACAAACAAACAAATAACAACAACAACAAAAATACCTGTAGTTTATTTATATAGGTCCACCACAAATTTTGTTTGAATTATTCCTAGGTAGTTTGTATTTTTTCTATTATAGTTCCTAATTATTGCATATAGGGAAGCTGTTCATTTATTACACATTACACACACAGAGATCTTTCTTGGCTCTTATTAATCGTCAGTTTCTTAATTGATTCAGTAAGACTTTTCAGACAATTATATCACCTATTTAATGATAATTTGGTCTTCTTTTTAGTAAAGTAAACTTGATTTACTTGTTAAGTTTCATTGGACAGGATCTCTTCTACAATGTTGAAGAGTAAAATATCAGAGATAAACTTCATTTTGTATAAACTTATTATGGATATTTTTATAATGTATTATAAAATATATATTAAGTTGATTGGTGTCTGACATTATAAAGTACAAATCTATCTCAGGTTACTGAGAACTTTGATCAAAAACAAATGTTGAATTGTATCAAATATATTATTAGCACTTATTAGGATGATTACAGACTTTTCCTCATCTTTCTATTATTTTTATTAAAGATGATAATATATTTACTAATACTGAATATTTTTGAATTTCTGTAATAAACTCAACATGGTCATTCAATTATTTATGCATTCAATACAAGTTTATCAGACACTCACCTTACCAAGGACACGGTGGTAAATACCACCAAGTCCACACCCCTGTGAAACTTATATTCCAGGGAAAAGATGACGATTGATCTGCAATTTTATCATGTTAATTCTGTCTCTGCAAGTGTGTTGTATATTTACTCACCTGACACCCATCACTGATGCTCACCCCCTCTTCTGTGCCTTTCTGTTATGGAGATTTACTTTTTCAGTGTTCGGTGGATCATTTCAGAAGGCCCTGCTTGAAGTTTGAAGTTTGAAGTTTGCCTTTCCAACTCCTCCAACAATTTTGCAAACTCCAGATTCCCACTTTTTTTTGTTTGTTTTATTTTTAAGATGTAGTCTCACTCTGTCACCCAGGCTGGAGTGCAGTGGTATGATCTCAGCTCACTGCAGTCTCCACCTCCTGGGTTCAAGCGATTCTCTCACCTCACCCTCCCAAGCAGCTGGGATTACAGGCATGTGCCACCATGCCCAGCTAATTTTTGTATTTTTAGTAGAGATGGGGTTTCACCATGTTGACCAGGTTGGTCTTGAACTCCTGACCTCAGGTGATCCACCCACCTTGGCCTCCCAAAGTGCTGGAATTACAGGTGTGAGCCACCGAGCCTGGCCCAGATTCCCTTTTGTAAATCTCTTTCTTCCATTATGTATGGGAGATTTATTTATTGCGCCAAATCCAAACTAGCACATCAGCTTTTGATATCAGGGTTACACAATCTCTGTAAAAATAATTTCTATAATATACAAGTTTAGTTTAAATAGCATAGGATCTACATTTTCTTTAACAGAATGTGGCCAAGCACAGTGGCTCACACCTGTAACCTAGCACTTTGGGAAGCTGAGATGGGAGGATCGCTTGAGACCAGGAGTTCAAGACCAGCCTGCCCAACATAGCAAGACTCCCATCTCTATTTAAAAAAAAAAAAAAAAAATTAACAGAACTTGCCCATAGAGCCTTTGATAAGTTATCTAATTTATTTGATAGTTAATGATTTATTCAGGTTTCCTATCTTTTATTGAGTATATTTGGATAATTTTTATTCTCATATAAAATAATCTATATTGATATTTTAAAATGCATTACCATAGAGCTGCACCCTGTATTCTGCTATAACTTTAATTTTCTATATCTGAAATAATTTTCCCATTGCCAGAGTTGAGTATTTTGATTTTGCGTCTTATTTTTATTCTTCCAGACTTTTCTAATTTATACTCCCATCAACAGTACACCAGAAACTTGGTATTATCTGACTTTCTAATTCTAGCAAATCTGATTGGCATAAAGATATATCGTGCTCTTGTTTTCATGTGCATTTCTTTGATTGCTGGTGAAGTTGAGCATCTCTTCAGACAATTTTTAACCATTTCGCTCCCTGTCCAGTTAACCACTTGTTAATAGCATTTTTCCACTGGATTTTCAGCCTTGGAGGTGGCTGTTGCTGCTGCTTCTGCTGCTGTTGATGTTGATGATTGGCAGAAGGATCTTACATGTTTAGATGTTAATTGTCAGTTTTAGATGTTACAGACATTATCTCTTCATCTGTCATTTGTTCATAACTTGGTCAGTGTTGTCTTTTGCTGATTGAAAATGCTTTATTTTTTTATCTGGTCAATTCCATTCATTTTTGTGCTTTGGAATCTTAAGAAGTCTCTCTGCACCTCAAAATCACACAAATTCCTATACTTTTTATTTTATTTTCTATATCTACACGCTTAATCTCATACACATGAGATTAACCTGTGACATAGTCTAAACTAGTGATTCAGATTCTGTTTTCTCCATTAAATGAGCTATAACTGAACTATTACACCACCAAATGCTTTGTAGCATGGCAGGAAAGAAAATTGTCCTAAATATGGCCTGGGACAGTATTTTCTTTATGTATGTGATATAATTTATAATTCCTTTTGGAAAATGATTAGCATTCTTGTGTTAATTTTTTAGTAGACTTTATTGAGCTCAAGAGCATCTTATGCGAAGCTGTCTGTTTTGAGAAGGGTCTGATAATATTAACCAGCACCGCCTTATTGTATTTTTCTATAAACTCCTCTTCCAAGAAGAAAAGTCTGCAATGGCTGGCTCAGGACCTTCTTTCCCCAGGGCAAATCTGAAATAAAGCTTTGACATCAGCTTGTAATAATTTTCTCAGAAAGGCTGCTTTAACAACAGCCTACACAGTCTTCCGTTCTTCTAGACAGAACTAAAGTTCTATATGAAGTAATTTCTTTTCCCATTGCCAGAGGTGAATATGTTCATTTTGCATCCTTTTTTATTCCTCCAGACTTTTCTAATTTACTCTCCCATCAACAGTGCACTAGAAACTTGGTACTATCTGACTTTCTAATTTGGGCGATAGATGGAACTGGAGACTGTGTGGATGCGCCCTCCCTTCGATCGATTCATGCCTGTACTATGCCTTAGAGAAATTCCTTGAAGTTTATTACACGAGAATGGCATCTCTCTCTAGTTTCCAGCAACAATGGGCTTTAAAAAATCATATTTCTCAGTATTTGAGAAGTTTCTTAGAAATGACATTATCATGGGATATTATTACTTTATAACAATATCACTGCCTCCATTACAGTTCTGTTTGGTAACAATTCCCGAGACTTATTTAGAATCTTTAAGTATTAGTTCCCAGTATTTTTATTCTCATTGAAATGACAATTTTTAAAAGTTGTTTAAAGTGTTACTTTTCCAGTAGTTCCACGATGGTTCGTAAAATTCATCTCTTTCTTTAAACTGCCAATTCTCTTTCTACGCCTAAGGACTTTCCATATTCAGTGCTCCCTCATCCTACAGAAGGGAGTCAGTTTGAGTATTTGGTGTGAGCTACTTAACATCTTCATGCTTCACTGTTTTCATCTATAAAATACGATGATGATATATTTTAGCAATTTTTTATTGTTTTTCAGGTAATGGGAGTTGAGACTGAGTTCCAGGTCGATTTTTATTCAGATGCTCCAGGCCTCAATGAAGAAAGAAGAGGAAGCTTTAGATTACTGTGCATTTTACTTTTCTATATTTAAGCTCCAGTGGGCTATGGAGAACAGGAAGGCAGCTATGACTACAAGCAGCCGTACAAAGGCGCTTCATCTTCATGTCCAAGGGTTTGGTTTGGTTTTGTTGTTTTGTTTTGTTTTGTGATGGAGTCTCACTCTGTTGCCCAGGGTGGAATGCAGTGGCATGATTTCACTGCAACCTCCACCTCCCAGGTTTAAGTGATTCTCGTGCCTCAGCCTCCCGAGTAGCTGGGACTACAGGTGTGCACCACTGTGCCTGGATAATTTTTGTATTTTTAGTAGAGATGGGGTTTCACCATATTAGCCAGGCTGGTCTTGGACTCCTGACCTCAGGTGATCCACCTGCCTCAACCTCCCAAAGTGCTGGAATTACAGGCTGAGCCACTATGCCAAGCCCATGTCTGAGAGTTTCATGTTTCTTAGGACAACTTAATGTTAACTGTAACAGTGATGTTTTATTTAGGTTTCCTTTGCCCTCCTTAGGGCCAACCTCTGTAGTGCCCATACCGTGTTTAGGATACATCCCCAAACAGATAAATATTATACATGTCGGAGTAGGCTATAACCCTGAGCCTCTCACTGTGCCCTGTGCATAGCTGGGAGGCACAGGTAGAACTCAGTTCCCCACGCCATCTCCAGATTCATCTGCTCTGAGTTAGGGCATGCAGGTGGAGTGACTCCCACTGGTCCCTGCATAGCTTCTCATCTGTAGAAAATGCATGAAATGAAGCAAAGGAAACACCTATCTAGGCAGACCCTCCCCTTCATTCATTCATGCCTGTAATATGTCTTAGAGAGACTCTTTGAAGTTTATGGTTTGAGAATGGCACCTTTCTCTAGTTTCCAGCAATAATGGGCTTTTAAAAATTATATTCTTTTAGCAGTTTCAACAGGAATTTTAAGCATGGGCTCAGAGGATTGGAATTTCATATTCAACTCTGCATTCCCAGCACCTATTAAAATGTAGTAAGTATAAAGAATGAGTCTGTGATGAAGAGATGAATTACCAGGATGGTCACATAATTTATAGTCTAAATCAGGACCCTTTTGAGAATAAAAGGGGATATTGGCCAGGTGAGTCAACAGATTAACAGGAGTAAAATGGGACAGTGTCCAGAAAACCATGATATGTGATCACCCTAGCACAGAGAAACAGAGAAGAAAGACAAGTGATAGGGTGAAAGAATGACAGAGGAAAAAATATGCCTCAGCCAGGTGCAGTGGCTCATGCCTGTAACCCCAGCATTTTGGGAGGCTGAGGCAGGTGGATCACTTGAGGTCAGGAGTTCGAGACCAGCCTGGCCAACATGATGAAGCCCCATCTCTACTAAAAATATAAAAATTAGCTGGATGTGGTAGTGCACACCTGTAAGCCCAGCTACTCGGGAGACTGAGGGAGGAGAATTGCTTGGACCTGGGAGGCGGAGGTTGCAGTGATCCAAGATCAAGCCACTGCACTCCGGCCTGGGCAACAGAGCCAGACTCTGTCTCAAAAATATAATAGTAATAATAATAATAAGAAGAAGAAGAAGCCTGGATTCCCTGGGAAACCAACTCAGAGCCAGAGACTGACATGCAGGAAGTTTACTGTGGACTACTCTTATCAACAGTAAATAAGAGGGAGTAAGAGAAGTCAGGTTGGGCAGAGGGAGAAGTTAACTGTGATGGACCAAAGAAAACTGAAATGCAGATGGCCCTGCAGTGAAATTCCAAATCGAGGCAAGAAGCCTAGACCTTTGTACGCCTGCATCAACTGGTCACAGGATGTGAGCTGACCTGGAGAAGGCAGCTTAACGCTGGGTGAGGCAGGCTCCTTCCATGGAGTCAGTTCCCTCCTAGGGAGGCAGCTGCAGACCTTCAACAGCCAACACACTCAGCGGCTGCAGCAATGAATGCTCAGGTCCCAACAGAGCAATAGGAGGGCTTACTACAGTGTCCACTACAGTCCACCCTTTGTGCTGCTCAATCACCTCTTTCACGGAACTAATTCCCCACATTCTGAGATTCAGAATGGTCTCCTTTGCAAGGCAAACACAGAAAGAAGGAGAACGAGTCAAACGACAGGCCCGCTACTACGGCTGGTCTCAAGGCCACAAGTGACACACATCATGTCCCTCCATTCACACTGCCACGTGTGTCCCTATGCAACAATCTTGCGTGTTCTTCACATGTACCCCAAAACGTAAAGTGCAATAAAAGAAAAGAACAAAAAAAGATCTCCCTCCATTCTAGGCTCCCTCTACCCTCAAATAACATTTCTGATCCCAGCACTTTGGAAGACCAAGGCGGATGGATCACTTGAGGTCAGGAGTTTGAGACCAGCCTGACCAACACTCTACAAAAAATACAAAATTAGCTGGGCATGGTAGCGCATGCCTATAATCCCAACTACTTGGGAGGCTGAGGCAGGAGAATCGCTTGAACCGAGGAAATGGAGAATGCAGTGAGCTGAGATAGTACCATTGCACTGTAGCCTGGGCAACAAGAGCAAAACTCCATCTCAAAAAAAATAAAAGAAAAAAGAAAAGAAAAGAAATTTCTGCAGGTTGGGGTGTCTTACACAGTGGGTGACTCAGAGCATGATCCACGAGAAGTTGGAGTCTCTGGAGATCATGCTCTCAGGGCATGTCTGTGGCTGCTGCCCTCTGCCAGTTGCCATCAGAATTGGGCAGGGAGGTACCAAGAAATCACCCTCATTGTATCACATGGGAGCCAAATACATTCCTCCAGCTCCATTGCGTAACAGCAGCCCACCTGCTCTCAGGGGCAACTACCTAGGTCAAGATGATGACACCTTTCTTTGGCTGTTAGTCTCTTGGCACAAGAAGCCTAGAATAGTCTCGCAGTAGCACTAGCTTAAAGTTTAAAGGGATTCTTTCTATGTCTCTTGGTGGAAGTATTTCCCTCTCCAGAAATCAGGACCTCTAGGCCCACCTAGAATTTCAGGGAAAAGAAGCTTAAGCTCCTCACAGGGGTCACTGGGAATGAGGACTATGGTGCCACTCCTGCTTCCATGCCATGTTTTCCAGCCCTATGTGCTCTATCTGTGGGAATGCAGCACCACATAACAGTCATTGATTAGAGGGCATACCGGGTCCTGGAGGATGGCACCTCAGTCACTCTATAAGGCCAGCAGCTCTGGATGATGGAATATGCAGCAGGGCCAGTGGGTTCCATGCTCAGGCACCCACTGCGATGTCTCCTTTATTGGAAAGTAGGTCCCTGGCCAGATGTGATGTTTTGCAGGATCCTGTGTTGGTGGATCAATACTCTGTAAACAATCAGAGAGCTGTGCTGATTTTAGCACTACAGGCAGGAAAGGCAAATCCATACCCCAATTACGTGTTCTTTCTAGTCAAGATCAATCACTGGCCATTTTCTACCAAGTGGTTTGGTCTACCTGAGGGCTGCTGCTTGGAGGCTCAGTGCAGGTCTGTTGCTGGTAGGCAGGACATCCAGCAATGGCAGTGGCTAGGTCAGCCTTCATGAGTGGACACTCACACTGTTGGGCCCATGCATCGCTTCCACCATGGCCACACTGTTCATGCACCCATTGTGCATGCACAATGCAGAGGCTGGTTGAGGACAACTGGCTGAGTCATCACATCTGCTTGGCTGTTCAGTGCCTCTTTCACGGAAGATGCTCTCAGGTGTGCATTCACATGTAATCCAGAGAGCTCCACCCTTCATACCCATTCCATTAGGTCCAACCACATGTCTCCTTCCCAGTCCTCTTTGTTCTCAATCTTTCTCCTCCCAAGCTTCTGAGAAACGAGCCAGTTCCCTCTGCTTACGAGTCCATATATATTCTTCTTTAAAGGACCTCCTTTTTTCTACACACGAAATGGAAGCCCAGGTACATTGCCCGCAGCATTTCCTGTTGAGAGGATTTCTCCTGCCGGATATTCAGGGCCACCCCTGAGTGGGGCCGTAAGGGAGCAGAAGTCCATTTTTGGCTTGTACCACATGCTACACTGATCCATCTATGAGCCACACCTGGCCTTTTTCCTCCTCCATCAACTGGTCATAAGGAACCACCCAACCTCATGCAGCTAGAGGCGTGAGTTCAGGAGAGGCGATTATACAAAAACAGTGGGGAGTTCAGCGGAGGTTGGAGATTTGGGCCATTGGCCCATGCAGCTTTCTGATGCTCTCTGGCTTTGTGTGTGCCCGCCTGGATGTACCACTTCCATCTCACAATATGGTGCTGCTGGTGTCTCCAGATATATGATTTGGTGGGTCTAACAGAACCAAGCTCATAGTAGGCAGTTCTGGCTGTAGGATCACTTTTGCTTCATCTCTCTAGGGTCCAGAAACATTCTAGAAGTTGTTTCTCAAACATATAATTCTCTGCTATCGATGGCGTTGACCTCACTCCTAAACTCTAGGGGTCTGTATTGTGATTATCTTGTTAGAGCTTCCATAAACTTCATGTGGCAAATTTTGACCCCACAGATACCTCTAATTCCATAGGGTCTGTTGGATTATAAAGGCCAATTATCAGCACAGCTTGAACCTCAGCCTGGACCTGCTATAGAGCTCTTTCCAGTTCTGGATACTCCAGAGTTACAGCTGGTGGGAGAGTAGTATTCCCAGTGTGAAATACGCTGCTTTCAGAACCTGAGGCCCACCAGGCCTCGTGCTTACTTCTTAGTGGTAGGAGGTGCAAGATGCAATCATTTGTGCTTTACTTTGAAGATGTCCCACTGTGCTCCAGATCACTGGACCCTTAAAACCTTTCCTATTATGACAGGTCTCTGAATCGTCGTTGGGGTTATCTCCCACCCTCTAGAGCACATGTCTTACAAAGGCCTTCAGCTCACTTGCCACATCTTGTTCATCTCGTCTGATGAAGGTGAAGTCATTAATAGAGTTGGCCAATGTGATATTTGGAGGGATGTCCAGATTGTCCAGGCCTCTTTAGCCTACGTGTGACCGACGGTGCAAATTAAATGTAGCCCTGAAGCGCTACTGTAAATGGATACACTGTCTGTCCCACATGAGTGTGAATTGTTTCCGATCCTCTTTTCTAATGGCAATGGAGAAAAGAGTGTTTTCCAGATTAATAGCTGCATACTAGGGCTGAGGCTATCTTAACATGCTCTAGCAAAGGTATTATACTATCTCCAGTGAAGCAGCTGGAACTCGGGCTACTCTTTTAGTGGGTGACTGCCCATTTTCATCCTAAAGTGTGTCTGGTTTCTGTAGAAGCTGGGCTGATGTGATTACCTAGGGATGTAATGGGGACCACCAATCTTTTATCCTTTAGCTCTTTAAGGATGAACTCTCTCCTCCCAACGCAGGATGTGATCTTGGTTTAGATTTACTCTCTTGGCCAGAAGAAAGGTGGAATTTCAGAGGCTGCTGTTTGGCTTTTCCATAAGCACACGTACTGCCATACCTTTCCCCCACAGGCCAGGGAACCAGTGCGGAACTTCTTCTAGCTCCTAAATATGTCCATTTTCATCAAACATCCAGAGACAAGGAAGGTGACACCAGATGGATGATGGTGAGCCACACGTAGGACAGAACTCCACACATTACCGGGCTCCCAGTGCCTTCTTGCTAACAGGAGGGTCCATGCTGACACCTGGGGTGCCCAGTCAATGCCAACTTGGAACCTGTGTCCAACAATCCTCCAAATTTCTGAATTTTCACTCTTCCCCAGGGAATAGTTACTGATCTAAATGGCCATAGATCTCAGAGAAGGACTTTGGCCATGATTATACACTTGTCAGAGTGTTACAGGACCTCTTCTTCTCAGGACCTTTCATCTGCTTCAGTCAGTAGGTTCCCTTTCTCAGTAGGTTCAGTCAGTAGGTTTGAAAATTGGCTCAGGTCTAGAAACTAGGCAAGGAACATGACTTTCATCTGAATGGCTGCTCTCAGCCTCCAATCACCTCTTTTTGGTTTCTGTTTATTCTATAGGTTGAACAATACCCTTGTTGGCTACTCATCTGTGCTGGCTCTGGGGATGCCCATTGTGAATTCGGGGATTTGGAGGCTGATCAGGGAAGGAGATATGACCAGTAGGTGATAGCAGCACAGAATGAACTCGATTTCGGCAATGCTTTGAAAGGATAATGCGCGAGAGAAAGTCCTTCACAGAATGAAACCTTCCCAAAACAAGAGGCCATGCAGAAGGAGAAGAAGGCAAAAGAACTCGGGAGGGAAAGGAGAGTGGCAGAGAAACCTCATGTGTCTAGGCAATGTCACTCAGGGAGTCTCTGGACTGGAGAGCTCCCGGGAGCAGCAGTGGCTTAGGGCCTTTTATAACCCCAGGGCTTGTCTTATCTATGGCTAGCGAATACTGCATACAGATATTTTGCAAGGTATGCAAAGTAGACAGGCTGTAAATAAATAAATATCTACTTACTGGGTCTCTATTTAAAGTAACAGGATGCTCTGAATTGAAAAATTTGGGTTTGGCAGGCTTTTGAGCTAATGGCCCCACCCTGCCGCAAAGAAAAAACAATGTAGGGCCAACAGACAGGGGCCATGTTTTGCTCCTCTGTGTCACAACATCATGTTCTACTAGCTGTCTCTACGGCTTTCCCTCATGAAGCCACTGGCTGCCACTCTGATATAGCTCCTTGTTATACTAATTGGCACCACTTGCCTTTAATGGCCAACTACTTCCACTATTGTTAGGGATCCCATCATCCCCATTGCTATGGAAGTCCAGTCACCCAACAGCATCTCCTGCCATCTGCCCTGGCCTGCAGAGGACAGCCACTCCTGAATTTCTCAGTGATGTTGGTGCCCCTCTGCCCAGCTCATTTCTTTTGGCTCTCATGAACAGAATACCCTCTGGGTTCTCCTGAGAAACAGTTGTCTGGTGAGTTTCCCAGCTGTGCGTAGCTTTCTGACATTACTGAATGAATCCCCTGAGCCCTTCTTCTTTTGTCTTTCATGAAAATTCTGAAATTTCCAATTCATTTAGTGTCAGCCGCTAAGTGACACTAGTATACATGTTTCTCTAAATCATCCTTAGTATGTTAGCAGCATCTCCTAGGATCCCAGAGTCCTGAGGTGCCAGGGTCCTTGCTAAGGTTTAATAATGAAGCATGCCCCCACAACCACAGGCTTCCTTTACCCAGCTTGATGTTGTGCCCCCTCTACATCTGGCACCCTCAGGAACCATCCCTCTACAGTCTCTCCTGGATTTTGCTAGAACATTTTTGCAAGTTCCAGCTATTCCTTTGGGGCTCAGTCTTCTTCCTATCTTACTGGGTCCAGCACCTCCCTGGCCAGGTCATGTTGGAACCTGATCTTAGTTGAAACCTTGATCTTATGATCAAGACTGGAGGTGGGGTCAGAGCCTGAAAGGCACAGGACATGGTTTGGCTCTGTGTCCCCACCCAAATCTCATCTCAAATCATAATCCCCATGTGTCAAGGAAAGAACCTGGTGGGAGGTGATTGGATCATGGCGGCGGTTTCTCCCATGCTGTTCTCATGATAGTTCTCATGAGATATGATGGTTTTATAAGTGTTTGGTAGCTCTTCCTTTCTCTCTCTCTCTCCCTCCTGCCACCTTGTGAAGAAGGTGACTGCTTCCTCTTCAACTTCCACCATGATTGTAAGTTTCCTGAGGCCTCCCCAGCCATGTGGAATTGTGAGTCAATTAAGCCTCTTTCCTTTGTAAATTACCCAGTCTCGGGTATTCTTTATAGCAGTGTGAAAGCGGACTAATACAGGGCACGAGATGTCCTGAAAGGTCTAGAAGCCTGCGCATTATCTTCAAGCCAATGGAAAGTGCTGATGTCTGTCAGGGAAGAGCAGCCCACTTCTGCAGGCCCAGAACGTTCAAGGGGCTCTGGAAATTCAAGTTGTTCAAGTGTAGACATTGTCATTCCATCTCTCAAGGTCTCATTTCGGTCAATCAGGGCCCTGGACATCTGAAGCTCTTCTAGGCATCTGCAGGGTTTGAGTGCCTCTTGATTTGCTGCCAGACAACCTCTGGCTTCTGCACTTAGCTTTTAGCTGGTGATGAATTTCCCTCAGCCTTTCCTGGTCTTCTCTAAGGCCTCTTTTGGCTTCAGCAACAGTGATCCAATTCTGTAGGCCTTGCAATTACCCTACCCTCATTGTTATGGACTGAATATTTGTGTCCCATTACCCACACCTAACTTTGTATGTTGAAATCCTAATTCCCAATGTAATGGTACCTGGAGATGGGGCTTTGGGGAGATAACAAAGTTTACATGAATTCATGAGTGGAGTCTTTGTGGTGGGATTAGCGTCCTTATAAAAAGAAGCCAGAGTGTGCTTCTCTCACCACCACCATTTGAGTCAAGGCAGCAAGAAGGCAGCCATCTGTAAACCAAAGAAGGAGCCCTCACTAGACACTGACCATGCTGGCACCCTGATCTCAGACTTCCAGCCTCCAGAACTATGAGAAATAAATGTTTGTTGCTTAAACCACCCAGTCTATGGTATTTTGTTATTGCAGCTGAAGCTGCCTAGAACACTGGTTCACCCACCAGTAACACTGCTCTCACTGTTTTTACTACCAGAGAAAGTTTTAGCAATTGCATAACTGCTGTAGGACAGGAACTCTCTGTACTCCACCTGCCACAAACATTATGGTCCTCACTGCCAGCCTTCTAGCAGGTGATCTACCTCTCAAACTCTGTTTTTAGGGGTTGCTTCCTAGGACCTTTCCCAGTACCAACTGTTATACATTGTGTTCCCAGAGAAACAAACCCTGGGACTCTAAGAACTGTGGGAACAAGTGCTCCCTTGGGAAGTGCTCTCAAAACCAAAGCTGGTGAAGCAAGAGAAGTAGACTTGGGTGACAAAGGAAGTTGAGCTGCTTCAAGGAATGCGGAAGCTGGGATGACCCTTCAGAGAGGTCCTGAACCAAAACAAGGGGCCTGGCCTTTGTAGTTTTAGATAAACCAGTCATGGGATGCAGGAGAGAGGGCACAAACTTGGGCAAGATGGCCTCCTTTGACCAAGCATAATTCACTAAGAAAGGCATAGCTGTGAGCTACCAGGAGCCAATACTCCAAGCATTTAGGAGCCTGAAGGATGGCACACCACAGTATCCATGGCAGCCTGGGTCACAGCTTTCCTGCCAAGAAAGCACAAATTCTTCCTTCTCCTGTTCTACTAGGAATTGCCAGGAGGAGTTTATTAGCATATCCTCTAACAAAAAACATACCAGAGGCCAGGAGTGGGAGGATGGCAGGGACACCTATAATCACCTATCACACCTATAATCCTGTAATAGCAATACTTTGGGAGGCCCAGGCAGAAGAATTGCTTGAGGCCAGGAGTTCAAGATCAGCCTGGGCAATATAGCCAGACTATATTTCTACAAAAATATGTTAAAATTAGCCAAGATATGGTGGCACACGCTGTAGTCCCAGCTACTAGAGAGGCAAAGGCTAGAGCAAGCTTGTCTAACCAGTAGCCCATAGGCCACATGCAGCTCAGGTCGGCTTTGAATGCAGCCCAACACAAATTCGTAAGCTTTCTTAAAACATGAGATTATTTTTTGCAATTTTTTTTTTTAGCTTATTAGCTATCATTGGTGTCAGTGTAGGTTATGTGTGGCCCAAGACAATTCTCCTTCCAATGTGGCCCAGGGAAGTCAAAAGATTGCACACCCCAGGGCTAGAGGATCTCTTGAACCCAGGGGTTCTAGACTGCAGTGAGTTAAAATCACGCCACTGCACTCTAGCCTGGGTGACAGGGCAAGGCCATATCTCTAAAAAAAAAAAAAAAAAAAGAAAAGAAAAAGAAAGAAAGAAATGAAAGATGCCCTAACCCTGCCCTTAGGGCAGTTATCCTGTTTGTATCTCTTTCTTCAAATGTCCTTTGGACATACCGCCTCTCTTCCACATACTCCTCGGCCTTATTCCTCATCTCTTCCCTTTCTTTTTTTTTTAACCGTCTCATACCCTTGTTCCTAATAAACATAATTTGCTTGAAGACAAGTCCTATGGGTTGAATTTTGACCCCCCTGCCCCACTCTCCAATGCGGTAAGTATCTAAATCCCTAGTATCTCAGCACGTGGCTTTATTTGGAAATAGGGCCTTTGCAGATATAATTAAAGTAAGGTCATTAGGGTAGGCCCCAATTCAATATGGCTGACAGCCCTATAGAAAATCGAAAGAAATGTAGATACGGAGACACACACAAACACAGGGTGAATGGCAGGTGAAGATGAGAACAGAGAGTTGAGCGGTGCTTCTGCAAGCCAAGAAACACCAGGGACTGCCAGCAACTGCCAGAAGCCAGGTGGGAGGCACTGAACACATTCTCCCCAAGCCTCAGAAGGAACCAGCCCTGCTGATTCCTCGATCTTGGACTTCCAGCCACCAGAGCTGTGAGACAGTACCGCATAAGCCCCCAACATGGTACTTTTTTAGGGCAGCCACAGAAAATGAGTGCAGCAAGACTGCAGCAAGGAAATAAAGCCAATGTAGAGAGTGAGGAGGGAGCGGATCAGGATGTTTCCCCAGTGAATGGCTCTATCAAAACTGGAGGCCAGAGTAAAACTTCCTCAATTTTATGTGTCTGGTTCGAAATGCAGAGTAATAGGTAACTGTGCCCAGGGTGTGTTTAATAGGGTGGGCAGCCCCAGTGAGTCTGTGGGACATCAGTCTGGGACATTCTCATGATCCTGAGTGCTATGTAAGCCATGGGGCCCTCAAGAATGCAAAGATTTGTACAAAAGAGAGAGAAGGAAGGGCAGGGCAGGGCAGGACCTTAACACTCATCCAACTCTCTCTCTCTCTCTTTTTTTTCCCAGAAGGAGTCTTGTACTGTCACACAGGCTACAGTGCAGTGGCATGATCTCAGCTTACTGCACCCTCTGCCTTCCAGGTTCAAGCGAGTCTTCTGCCTCAGCCTCCTGAGTAGCTGGGATTACAGGTGTGCACCACCACACCTGGCTAATTTTTGTATTTTTTAGTAGAAATGGGGTTTCACCATATTGGCCAGGCTGGTCTCGAACTCCTGTGATCCACCCACCTTAGCCTCCCAAAGTGCTAGGATTACAGGAATGAGCCACCACACCCGGCCTCTTTTTTTTTTTTTTTTTTTTTTTTAAATAAAGTTAGGATCTCATGATGTGGCCCAGGCTGGTCTTGAACTTCTGGGCTCAAATGATCCTCCTGCCTCAGCCTCCCAAAGTGCTGGGATTACAGGCATGAGCCATTGCACCCAACACCCTCTTATCGACACATCTGTTGCCAGCATGTTACTACCTTGGAGAACCAAGTCCTCAGACAGCCCTAAGTGTGGAGTTTGCCTGCCCACCAAGTTCCTCAGCTCTCTCCACCACTGAGTGGGTGACATGGGGGGGGCAAGGGTTCTATGAAGTCAAGAGCCAGTAGAAGCTCTTCATCATGGAAATGAGAAGGTACCGGCACCACCTCAGCTGCTGTCCTTTCCAGCCTCTCCACCTTCTCCAGATAAAACACAGAGCCGTATTCCAGTTGACAGAAAGAACCATTGCTTAGATCACCATTTGTTAAGTAACCAAGAAGCATGGCTGATATTGCAAAGCACAGAAAATTGAGAACAAACTTCAGTGGTATGTGGGTTGCAGGTTCTAATGTTGGCAGAGCACTTCACTTTCTTCTGTTATCCCATCTCGACCTCAAAATAGCCACATAAGTTACAGAAAGAAGAATGATTCCCATTGAGCAGATGAAAAACTGGATCATAAAGAAATTAAATGGGTATGTCAAACCTAAGCAACGAGCAGAACTAGGCTGAAGGAGTTGAACTGGTTTTCAGACCAGCAATTCTACACCCCCAACAATGGGTCACAACACACTGTCTTATGAAATAACGGCTTCTGGAATTCATGTTAAAATATTTGTGCTTTCTTTCAATCTAATAGATGTCAGTTAGAAAGGAAAGAGGAGAATCGATCATTTTTGTAACCTATGATTCCTTAAAGGTGTACTTAGTATTTAAAACACATATCCAAGCCAGTTTTTATTTCTAAAGATTACTGGGTTTTTTGGGGGGGGTGGTTGGGTTTTTTGAGACAGAGTTTCACTCTTGTCACCCAGGCTGGAGTACAGTGGCAAGATCTCCACTCACTGCAACTTAGGTTCAAGTGATTCTCCTGCCTCAGCCTTCCAAGGAACTGGGATTACAGGGATGCACCACCACGCCCAGCTAATTTTGTATTTTTAGTAGAGACAGGGTTTTACCATGTTGCCAGGCTGGTCTCAAACTCCTGACCTCAGGCGATCCACCTGCCTTGGCCTCCCAAAGTATTGGGATTACTCGCGTGAGCTACTGAGCCCAGCCACATTCCTGAGCTTTTAAAAGGCTTCTGTGTCAAATTTTTGTCTGTAGCAAAAGGTATACCAAAAGGTATTTTAGTGTTTAAGACATAATATCTAAGTGAGTTTTTATTTCTAAATATTACTAAGCTTTTATGTGTCAAATTTTTATCTGTAGCAAATATTGCTAACCATGTTTTTAAAGGTCAGCAAGAGAATTCTCAGTTATGTAAAAGTTCATACATAACATCACTTCTTTTACATACAGACAGCAGTTGCAAAGACAGATCTAACTACCTGCACTGTGTTACATCTGTCTTTGCAACTGCTTTCTGTATATAAAAGCAAATGTGGTCACTGGGAGTTCATGGAGTCTACGATTCTATTTTGAGCCTTTTCCAAAGGTAATGAAGAAAGTCAGCATTTCTTCAAACTGCCCCAGCAGATTTGACTGACTAATAACTGACAGCCAAAAGAAACATAATTTCATTCCAGAATGGATCAGGGAAAAGATTCCCCTTACGGCAGTCATGCAAATACACCCTGGCCCACAACTCTATATCCTAGAGGAAACAGGGAAGTGGCGCAGATATATTTTAACCACAGTTGAATACACTCCACAGTATTCGTCCCACTTTTCTTCTCAGCTGTGTCCTTATGGCTAACAGTCATGACTCTAGCAGACTCCACAAATCCACTGGCTAGCCACATTACATTCTGAAACTTCAGCAAAGCAGTTCTCGCATCTAGTTTGGGTAACAGACGCCCAATTCTAGGTGTGGGTAGAGGGATGGATGGTAATCATTTCCAACTGCCATCATTTGGTCTTTATTTAGCCAGTGTGAAAAAATCAGAGTCCGTGAGAGTTATTTAAATAAAAAGTTTGACAACTGCATTTAGTAATGGCAAACGTCAGATGGCAGTCAGGATTGTTAAAACATCACACTCAGGGAGCCCGCAGTCCTGGATTTAACCCTCGCTGCACCTGGTAGTTTTCTTTTCCACCAATATTGCTTATAACTCTCCAGCCCTTCTGCCACCTGAAAATGCCAAGCATCTGGGTGAGAGGTGCCAGGGAAGTCAAAGCAAACCCACCAAGGTGCACATTCTGCTAGCAATGGCATTTACCCATACCACAGGAAGAGGAGAACAGGATTTAAAAAAAAAAAAAGCTTTGATTTTAGCTTCAGGGGTACACGTGCTGATTTCTGATAAAGGTAAATTGTGTCATAAGAGTTTGGTGCACAGATTACTTCATCACCCAGGTAATAAGCATAGTACCCAATAGTTAGTTTTTTTGGGTTTGGGTTTTTGTTGTTTCGTTTTGAGATAGGATCTGACTCTGTCACCCAGGCTGGAGTGCAGTGGTGTGATCTTGACTCACTGCAACCTCCACCTCCAAGGCTCAAGCAATCCTCCCACCTCAGCCTCCCAAGGTGCTGGGACTGCAGGTACATGTCATCACACCTGGCTAATTTTTGTATTTTTTTTTTTTTGTAGAGATGGGTTTTCACCATGTTGGCCAGGCTGGTCTTGAACTCCTGAGCTCAAGCAATCTGCCTACCTTGGCCTCCCAAAGTGCTGTAATTACAAGTGTAAGCCACTGCATCCAGCCTACAGTTATTCAGTCCACATCCTCCTCCCACCCTCCACCCTCAAGTAGATCCCAGTGTCTTTGTTCCCTTCTTTGTGTTCACCACTTCTCATCATTTAGCTCCCACTTCTAAGTGAGAACACACAGTGTTTGGTTTTCTGTTCCTGCATTAATTTGCTTAGGATAATGGCCTCCAGCTCCATCCATGTTCCCGCAAAAGACATGATCTCGTTCTTTTTTGTGGCTGTATAGTATTCCATGGTGTATATGTACCGCATTTCCTTTATCCAGTCTACTGCTGATAGGCATTTAGGTTGATTAAGTGTCTATGCAATTGTGAATAATGCTGTGCAGAGGTCAGGATTTTTAAGACTTTATGCCTATCATAGGTTAAGACTATATAAGAACTTAAATCTTCCCTATCTGATCCACAAGAGGGGCAGGAAGTAGAAACATGGGGTGACTACCGTGGATTAAGGGGTAATGAGGAGGTAAGCCACGCTGTCCAAGATGGTAGCCATCAGCTACATATGGCTTTGAGCATTTGGTGTGTGTCTCACGCAACTAAGAAACTGAATTTTCAGTATTATTTCATTTTCATCAATTTAAATTTAAATAGACACCTGTGATGGGATAACATTGAATTTGAAAAAGAGAAATAACAGAACAAGCAAAATAGTTCACATTTCTCAGAGATCTTTGATGCAGGGTTTCTCATTTGAGTCTCATAACTGACAAGTTGGGCAGGATGAGCAGTTGATATTATCTGCATTTTAAGTAGGCATAAAAAAGATAAACGGACTCATTTATAGTCATTAGGTAGTTTATGAGAAAAGCATGCCTCCGACTCACAATTTCTGACAACCCACTCAGAGCTTTATCCATGCTCTCTGTATAATAATGATGACAATAATGCATTAACAGCATAATTAATATTATGGACTGCTTACTGTACACGAGGAAGCTCGTCACATCTATGGCTCCGTGCTTCCCAGCCGTTTCCACATTGCGGCTCTCAGAGAAAATGAAACCAGAGATACAGCACACCAGGGTAAACTGGGGTAAACTATACCCCTCCGGTGTGCCATCCGAAACAATCCATTACACTCAATTTACATTTTATAATTAAGACAAAAATAAAATGCAGTGTAACAGGGTAGATATTCATTGCTGATTTTGTATAAAACTTCCATATGTTTCAAACTTGAGCTTCTTTGACCATATCTTTTTAAAGTTACCTTTGATGCTGGAAATGGCTATTCATAGCCAGGCATGATGGCTCCCAACCATAATCCCAAAATTTTGAGAGCCCAAGGCAGGTGGATCACTTAAGGTCAGGAGTTCGAGACCAGCCTGGCCAACATGGTGAAACCTCATATCTACTAAAAATACAAAAACTAGCCAGGTGTGGTGGCAGTCACCTGTAATCCCAGCTACTCAGGAGGTCAAGGCACAAGAATCATTTGAACCTGGGAGGTGGAAGTGCAGTAAGCTGAGATTGTGCCATTGCACTCCAGACTAGATGAGAGTGAGACTCTGTTTCAAAAAGAAAGAAAAACAAAGAAAGAAAGGAAGAAAGAGAGAAAGAAAGAAAGAAAGAGAGAGAGAAAGAAAGGAAAAGAAAAGAAAAGAAAAGAAAGAAAGAGAGAGAGAGGGAGGGAGGAGGAGGAGGAAGGAAGGAAGGAGGGAAAGAGGGAAAGAAAGTGGGAGGGAAGGAGAGGGGAGGGGAGGGGAGGGAAGGGAAGGGAAGGGAAGGGAAGGGAAGGGAAGGGAAGGGAAGGGAAGGGAAGGGAAGGGAAGGGAAGGGAAGGGAAGGGAAGGGAAGGGAGAAGAGGCTATGCACAATCCCTGACCCAATTTTTCCTAAGGATGAGCACTTGAATTTTTTTTCAGATGGAGTCTTGCTCTGTGGCCCAGGCTGGAGTGCAGTAGCATGATCTTGGCTCACTGCAACCTCCACCTCCCAGGTTCAAGCAATTCTCCTGCCTCAGCCTCCTGAGTAGCTGGGAATACAGGCGTCCACCACTACGCCCAGCTAATTTTTGTATTTTTAGTGGAGACAGGGGTTTCACCATGTTTGTCAGGCTGGTTTCGAACTCCTGACCTCATGATCCACCCACCTTGGCCTCCCAAAGTGCTAGGTTTACAGGCATGAGCCACTGCATCGGCCAATCACCTGTATTTTTGATTTTGATGTTCACCTTTGGAGAGAAATTTTGTTCACTGAAATAGGTCAGATAATTTTTATACCATTTTTTACAACCATTCAGAAATGTAAACATCGAAACAATAATCTAAAGAAATTATAGCTAAAGAACCCATAAGGTCTTTAACTGACAAATATAATATCGGAATTTCTGTAACAACGTTGGCTACATTTGTCTGTTTGCATTTCTATAAAGGAATACCCAAGGCTGGGTGATTTATAAAGTAAAGAGGTTTATTTGGCTCACAGTTCTTCAGGCTGTGCAAGAAACATGATGCACGCATCTACTTCTGGTGAGGACCTCGGGGGCTTCCACTCACAGCAGAAGGTGAAGGAAGGTGGTGTGTGGAGACTACATGGCAATAGAGGAGGCAAAAGAGAGAGGGGGTGATGCCAGGCTCATTTCAACAATGAAGAGTGAGAACTCACTCATTCCCTGACCTCTGCCACAGCACTATTCACAACACCAGAGACACGGAGTCAACCTAAATGCCCATCGACAGGAGACTGGATAAACGAAATGCGGTACATATACACCATGGAATAGTAAACAGCCACACAAAAGAACGAGATCATGTCCTATGCAGGAACAGGGATGGAGCTGGAGGTCATTATCCTTAGCAAATTAACACAGGAACAGAAAACCAAATAGCACATGTTCTCACTTATAAGTGGGAGCTAAATGATGAGAACTCATCAGAATGGCATTGAGCAGTTCACGAGGGACCCACCCCATGACCCACACACCTCCCTGTTGACTCTACTTCCAACACTGGGGATCAAATTTCTACATGAGGCTTGGTGAGGCCAAGCAAACCACATACAAATGACGCGGCTATACATGCAACGTATTTATCAGCAGGAAATGTAAGAGAAGATTCAAAGAGCTACTCTGAAATACACATTTCGAAACACTATCTTGATAAGATGAAACTCAAAAGACTTTCCTAGTTTTCCTAAATATAAGATACAAACTAAAACATATTCTGGCACATTCATGGCATCTATAAAATATTAAGCATGAAAAGGGGACCAGTGTTGACGATTTTTGGCTTATGAGCAGCAGAACCCCATCAAACTCTTCTCAAAGAAAAACTTCAGAATCATGACAAAATTCTCATTTGCAGAATGTTCGTGCATTTTTGGCATGGTCACCCTGCAGCTCGCTTAGATGACACTTTAAAAGGGCACCACAGACAGACAAGCATCTGATTTGCAAAGGCAGAGGTTGTGTTTGTTTGTTTTGTTTTGAGTTTGGAGTCAAGGTCTCGCTCTGTCACCCAGGCTGGAGTGCAGTGGAGCAATCATAGCTAACTACAGCCTCCCACTCCTGGGCTCAAGCAATCTGCCTGCCTCAACTTCCCGAGAAGCTGGGACTACAAGTGCACATCATGAATGCCCAGCCAAGGAAGAGGTTTTTTACTCTCACCTGGAATTGGCCACACCAGGGATACCTGTGTCCCCTGCCAGGCTACCTGCCAGACGCTCACGTCCCCTGCCTGTACCTTGAGCACCTAGAGCACAAACGCCATGTGGTCCCTGGGGCCCCTGGCTAAGAGGGGCAGAGGAGCCTTCAGCACCTGGCTGCTGTCATCAATTTCAGGCCTTCAGCCGGCGGGACTGCCCTCAGCACACTGCAGCAAATCCAGTGTCTACGCCCCTCGCCATGCTCTGTACCTGCAGGCAGGGCTGGCTTCATGGGCTTGCAAGATGTGACCACACAGGGCCACGTGCTCAGAGGGCTTTGCAGTTACTTCATGCTCTGTTGTCACTGACTTGAAATTCCTGATGATTTTTTTAACAACAGATCCTGCATTTACTTTTCACCCTTGACCCCGTCAGTTATGTAGCCAGCCCTCCTGACACTCCTAAAACTGGTACCTGGGGCCTTGTAACAGGCCCTGTACCCTCAGAGGGCTGCGCATCTCACAGCAAAGTGCACATCGGCATGTAGGCTGGGAAGCTCTGCAAGACCTCATTTAATCCTCATGACAATCCTGTAAGACACCCCCATTCTACAGATGAGAAAATAAAGATTTAGAATAGCTACATAACCTCTCCATGGCCAAACAGAGTCAGCAACATTTGCTGGGCTCGAGTCGTGGGAGCTTTAACTGACTTGGACACAGCGCTGTGAAGTCCTGAGATAAGACACGCAAACATGGACGCACCCTGTTCCATTTCAACACCACTGTCTGGCTCAGGGACCGCATTCTGAAGCCTGCCAACTTTTAGTCCTGGGCTTCATCCACTGTGTTTCTATTAATAATACTAGAAAAAGTAGCAAAAAAGACAACATGCCTATTAGCTGGAAATGTGAGAAAAGACTTAAAGGGCTACTCTGAAATATATATTTTGAAAAACTATCTTGATAAGATTCAACTCGAAAGATTTTCCTAGTTTTCATAAATATAAAACACAAACAAAGATGTGTTCTGGCACATTTGTGGCATGTCTAAAATTTTCAGCATCAAAAGGTGACCGGCATGGCCAATTTTTGGCTTATGGGCATAGAATGGCTTATCCACCAGCCTTCCAGGGAAGGGACCACAGGGCTCTGATCAACCAGTGGCAGCCCGTCTCCACACCAACCCAGCACACATACCCCTGTGCTCACTGCCCACATCTCAGAATCAGCAACGTTTGCTGGGCAAAAGTCATGGGAGGTTTTACTGACTTGGACACAACCCTGTGAAAGCCTGAGATAAGGCGTGCAGAGATGTAAGCACCCTCTAGCCATCCCCATGCACGTGCGCACACACAAACACACATACATGCATACACATGCACACATACACGTGCATGCACATGCATACACACATACATAAAAACCACAACACACATGTACACAAAACACCTGCACACATGCATGAACATGCATACACATGCATAAACCAGACACACATGTACACAAAACACCTACACACGTGCATGAACATGCATACACATGCATAAACCACAGACACACATGTACACAAAACACCTGCACACATGCATGAACATGCATACACATGCATAAACCAGACACACATGTACACAAAACACCTACACATATGCATGAACACACATGTACACAAAACACCTACACACATACATGTACATGCATACATATGTACACTCTCACATGCGCACACACAATTCTGATGCAGGTCAGCCTTCCGCAGGGAGCTGTGGTCAGTGCAGTCGCTCACCACAGAGCTCAGCACTCTTTCCCTGACCATTGTTCTGTGTACAGAAACAAACTCCCGGCGAAGTTTGGCCTTTCTTTCATGCATGTAACTTCCAACTGAATGTTGTTAGACAGGCGCTTGGATTTGACAGACAGCAAGTGTGAGAAGCTCATGTCACTTCAGCTGTGAGAGCTTTGATGTCCTGAGTGTAGGTCAGTGGCATGGGCCACTGTCAGAGGCCTGAGTCACCCTGTCCCTCTCTGTGGTAAGGGAGGAGCACCCAGTGCAAGCTGTGTGGCAGTGGAGGACTTCGCTCCCTGCTCTGTGGCTCACAGAGTGAACATCTGCTCTCCAAGCAGCCCCCTCTCCCCCGGGCTACTGTTCAAGCCTCCAGACTCTTTCCCAAACTGCTAAACCTTGGGGGAACAAAGACTTTTACGACAAGTTTTATTAGTGATGCCTCCTGTGCTAACTCTCTGAGATGGGTCAATGCTATTAACCCCATTTTACAGAGAGGAGAAGAGCCCCAGAGAGGTCAAACACTTCCCTCAAGGTCACGCAGCATGTGTGGGGCAGAGGTAATTAGCCCCAGCCTGTCTGTTGGGCCAAGGGACAAGGAAGGTGTGTGGTGCAGGGGTCTGGGGAGGCCACTCTTAACGGTCCTGGAACGTGGACTTCAGGAAACCAGAGATGGGCATGGAGGCGGCATCCAGCACCTTTGTTGTTGTGTGACACCCGGCCTGTCCCACCTGCTCTGTCCCGCCTCCTGCCACCAGCCCCCACTTTCCTTTTGCTCTGAAGAATGTCTCAATGCAACAATGCAAAACTACAAAAGACAAAGAGAACTAGTTTGGGGCGAGGGTAGTAGACCAGCTGCTTAAACGTAGCGAGGTTGTGGCTAATCAAAAACTTCAGCAGTTTGGCCAGCCCTGGTGGCTCATGCCTGTAATTTCAGAATTTGGGGAGGCCTGGGTAGGAGGATCACTTGAGGCCAGGGTTTGAGACCAGCCTGGGCAACATAATGAGAGCCTGTCTCTACAAACAAATTTAAAAATTAGCCAGGTGTAGTGGCACATACCTGTAATCCAAGCTACTCAGGAGGCTGAAACGGGAGGATTTCTGGAGCTCAAGAGTTTGAGGCTGCATTGAACCATGATTGTACCACTATACTCCAGCCTGGGCAAAAGAGCAAGACCATATCTCTAAAAATAAAATTTAAATTTAAAAAAAGATAGCTTCAATAGCTATGGGAGCTTCTGGAACCATCAGCCAGAGTCCAAAGGCAGAACAGTAAGAAACTGGATTATTTCCATCTTGATTTTCCTCCAGCCGATGCCAGAACACACAGGTCTCCCCAGATGAATGCATTGCCCCAAGAGGGCGGGGCGGGGGACGCTGCACTGCCCACTCTAGGCTTCTCTCTGCCAGTCCCCAGCACTTTGCATGTGGTTGGACACACAGGAAAGGCTTGTACCTACTTGTGGAAAGGACATGAAAGAAGAAGGCCAGGCTAAGACTACAGGCATGCAAACTGGAAAAACACAAAAACCAAAGGCCACAAACCTCAGCTCAGAAGGCAGGTCCCGTCAGCCAAAGCCTGTGTTTATGCCTGGCTCTCCCCAGGACACTGACAACTGGCAAGGCTGCAGGCATGTGCCGGTAACAGGGCATCCTGGGAGAGAGCCCAGGCCTGGGTGAGCGCCACTGAGCTTGTGAATTTCGGCTGCCAGAGGCACGTGCCTTTGCCAAATGCAGCTGGCCCCTGCCAGTTCTGGAGGTTCTCAGGAATAGACAGGCCCTGGATTCCCAGGCTT
The DNA here is from genome assembly GCF_009761245.1 of Sapajus apella. Lineage (NCBI taxonomy): Eukaryota > Metazoa > Chordata > Mammalia > Primates > Cebidae > Sapajus > Sapajus apella. The sequence goes on from NW_022436961.1 coordinate 28,611,690, forward strand.
ATGGCTGTGCACGTATATGAGCCAATTGGAAAGCCATCTATGGGGCAGGGAGGGGCTTGATGTCTTCCTACTTAAAACACCGTCCTTCCTCATCCTCCTGGTCTTTCTGCCCAAGGATCCTACTCTTCAGCAAGTCTTTATCCTGCAAGCTGGAATACAGCTTTATTTTCCAGCTGATTTGAGTAACGTTTCTGTTACCTGCAACCTAAGAACCCCAGTGATTCACCTCCCAGGATTGCTGGGAGGTGCAGTTGCACACACAGAGCACTTAGCACAGAATATGATATGCGGGAAGCACGTGGTACCTGTCCACCGTCACTGTCTTTAGTATTATTATGAATATTGCTGTTAAATACACATGGATGCATCAAAAAAAAAAAAAACTGCATGTTGACCGCTTCTAATCCTCTGGCTGTGCAGACACACGAACATTCGCTTTGGCTAAGTTCCACCTTCCTATTACAGGGCCCACCTCAAATCAAACCACCCCAGGAGCCCTTGAAAATTACTATGCCCTTGCCAACCCCTCTCCACTGAACTCTCGTCCTCCCTCCCCTGCGTGCTAGGTTTCCTAGTGTGGCATGTAACTGTGATATCATCATGTTGACCAGGGCTGCTGTACACGGATGTAGGTTGGACACGGCACATCCCTCTCTGCCTTATAGAGTAGGATTGTGCGTTCTACCTGGGTTTTCTCTTCCCAGCTAGAATGTGAGCATCCCAAGAAAACAGAGCCCACTTGTTCTTTTCTTTTTAAAAACAATTCATTACTTTTTTATTTTAGAGACAGCGTCTCACTCTGTGGCCCAGACTGCAGTGGTGCAATTATACCTCACTGCAGCCTCGAACTCCTGGGCTCAAGTGATCCTCCCACCTTAGCCGTCCAAGTAGCTAAGACCACAGATGTGCACCATTCAGCCCAGCTGTTTTCAAAATGTTTTGTAGAGACAGAGTCTTGCTATCTTTCCCAGGTGGGTCTCCAAACCCTGGCCTCAAGCGATCCTCCTGCATTGGCCACCCAAAGTGCTGGGACAACAGGTATGAGCCACTGCACCAGCTGTATTCTTTCTTTTGTTTCTCTGTAAGATCTAGGGTGATGCTGACAGCATGATAGAAAGGAAACTGATATTTACAGAGCATCCCCCATGAGCCCGACACCAAGCGAATGCTTTACCCATTTTCTCACATTAACGCTCACAGCGGTTCCTCAACAAGGTCATTGTTTATATCCCTCAGGCCACACCAGCGTGGCAATAAAAATAGTCACAGTGAAACTCTTGGAAGATTGTCATCCCTGGCTTCAACCTCACTGCGAACCCCAAACCATGTCAGATGCTGCTCTCCCCACATACTTTGGAGATCCCCCACAATGCGGCTTACTTGTACCCTGCAGACCGCTCTCTTGGCACCTGCCATCTTCCCTGCCACCACCCATGTCCTAGTGTCTGTCCACTACTGAGCCTATCGGGGAGTCCCCCGATGAGGTGGAGAGCACTGGCCTGCGTGGCTGCCGTCGCCCCAGACTCAGTGCTGCAGATGCCAACCCACGGCCCACGCCCTTCCCTGCTGTCCACCCGAGTGCACTGTCTTTCTTCTTGCAGCTTGTCTCCTGAACTCACTCACGTCTACACCCCACCCTTCCTTTTTGATGACTCCCAACCCGGTGAAAGCCTCTGGAGACTTATTTCACCCCCTCCTTCCCTGGCTGCCTCACACTGTTGAGGAAAAGCCATAAAACCCTGCCGCTGCGTCCACCCCCCGCCCATGCTCACTTCAGCCGAGTGCTCACTGATGCTCGGTCATTCTTTTATTCATCTCTTGCCAACTATTAAACTCTTCCATACCCTGTCTCCTCCTCCAGAGGCATCTGCCTCACCCTTAGGAACAACTTCCTCTTGAATTTCACTGATACAGATGAATCTTGCTTTCCTCATTCCTCCCTCCAGCCCCCGAATCCTTACCCTCCAATTCCCGCATCGCTTTCTAGCCTTGTAGACTTGGCCAAGATGACAGCCTTGTCTTTGCCAAAGCCAATCTCACCCAGCATTTTCTCCTCCTCTAGGACCTCGGGAGCTGTTAACTGTCTGCCCCGCCTCCTGTGCCTCCCCTCACCTGATTCCACCTGCTTCCCTTCACATCTACACAGGAGTAGGTTTCCTCTTTCCTTTCATGTGCTCCTTCCAGCTTCTGCTCTTTCCCATTCAGCTTCCAGAAATGAGTCACTTTCCCTGCTCCCTCCCTTCCTTATTGCCTTCAATCTGGCCTCTCCCCTATGGCTCTGCTGAAACTACTTTCACCGAGGCGTGTGATCTCAGTGCAACCCACCTGCCTGTTCCCCAGGACCTGACCCCAGGGAATGACATCCCTTGATGAGCAGCCCTCCCCGCTGCCCATGTGGCCATGGCCCCCTGCGCCCCTCTAACACGCCTCCACTCTCCCTGCCTGCTCCTCTCCTTCCTCCGCAGGTGCCTTCAGGGAAGCACCTCTGCCTACCCTCAACCCCTTCCCCTCTCCATGGAATCCACAGGTGCCACTCTCTTCTCCCCAGGAAAATGATGCCGGCTCGTACCTCCTGTCTGACCTTCGTCTCCAGCCCCAAAGCTGCAGCCTAGCCCCTTCCTTCCTGAAGCCACTGTACTGGTGCCACCTTCCTGCAGCTGAATTTCATCACATTCCCCTCATGCTCAGTGACCTGCAGCTCTTCCTGTCAAGCCACAGAACAGAATGGGACTGTGGAGTCTAGGAACCTGAAGTTGGAAGGAGACTTTAGGACTCTTACCTTGTTGGAACTCTGATCCAGAGTAGAGATGCCCATCACAATATTCCTGGACAGATTTCATCGAGTCTTTGTTTACATGTCTGTACCAATAGGAAGCTCACTCTTTCACGAGGTGTCGTGTTCCATTTTAAAATAGCTATTAAATGGGCCTGGTCTGGTGGCTCACACCTGTAATTCTAGCACCTTGTGGGGCTAAGGTGGGAGAATCACTTTGAGACCAGTCTGTGCAACATAGTAAGACCTCATCTCTATTAAAAAAATTTTTTTTAATTATTTTGGCCAGGCATGGTGGCTCATGCATGTAATCCCAGCACTTTGGGAGGCTGGTGGATCATGACATCAGGAGTTCGAGACCAGCCTGACCAACATGGTGATAACCTATCTCTACTAAAAATAGAAAAATTTGCCTGGCTTGGTAGTGGGTACCTGTGATCCTAGCTACTCAGGAGGCTGAGGTAGGAGAATCATTTGAACCTGGGAGGGAGAGGTTGCAGTGAGCTGAGATCATGCCATCGCACTCCAGCCTGAGCAACAGGACAAGACTCTATCACACACAAAAAAAAAAATTAATTATTTTTTAAAATTAGCATAGTTATTAACTGGTTATTAGGTCCATCTCCCACTGGTCCTGTAAACCAGGCTCCCTTGGCGTCATGTGGTCTGGTTTTCCTCTTCTCCTTCACATCTTTCCCAGACTTCAGCCTCAATGGTTACTCACTGCTGCCTGGAAGCTGCCTCCCTTCCTGCGTCCGCACTCACACTCATCAGTAGTGTCTTGGGTCCTCAGTTCATCCTTTCCTTCCCTCCAGACAGTGCAGACACCAGCTCCCCCATGGATTTTCCCAATCTCTCCAACAAAATGCCCTTCCTCCTCTTTTGAAACCTCTAAGAACCACTTTGTTTATCTACTTATCCCTCAGTCTACTCCTCCGTTCATTCACTCACTCGCTCATTCAGTCAGCCAGCCAGTCCACAACACTTCTTGAAGCCACACACTGGCCCAGGCTCCCGGCTGGGCACCAGAGACACAGAGAACAAGACATGGAGCCCCTGCCTGGGGGAGGGAGCCTGTAGACACCCAGGGAATGTAGCTACTCAATGCCAGGCGCCATAAAAATGGGTTGAGAGTTAGCAAAGGAGAACTCCAGGAAGCTCCAAGAGGATGTGCAGGAGGGGTCTAAACTGGCCCAGTTCCGGGAGCAGCTGCCTGAGGAAGCACTGCTACCCTGAGACCCAGATGACACAGAATAAGGCAGGTCATCGTTCAAGGGTCTGAAGGAAGTTCTCCATGGCTGGTTCACAGAAGATGAGAGGGACCAGGCCAGGCACGGTGGCTCATTCCTATAATCCCAGCACTTTGGAAGGTCAAGGTGGGTGGATCACCTGAGGTCAGGAGTTTGAGACCAGCCTCGCCAACATAGTGAAACCCCATCTCCACTAAAAATACAAAACTTAGCCAGGTATCCCAGCTACTCGGGAGGCTGAGGCAGGAGAATTGCTTGAACTCAGGAGGTGGAGACTGCAGTGAGCTGAGATAATGCCATTGCACTCCAGCCTGGGTGACAGAGCAAGACTCCATCTCCAGGGGAAAAAAAGAAAAAGAAGTTGAGAGGAGGGACCACAGTAAGAAAAGTTGGAGCTCGGAGGACTTTGGAAAGTATGCTAAGGACACCATTTTAAACTCGACAGTAATTGGAAATCACTAAAGTGCTTTACTGAAAAGTGGCAGGGTCAGTTTATCATGTTTGAAACATCTCTCCTATTTGGTTTTAACTTTCCTGTATGTGGGTCTATGCCCTTTTTCAGCCCCTAGAATGTCTGACCTAATGCGTACAGGAAAGCAGGTGCAGTAATTAATAAATGTTTGTAGAACTGAATTTAGGAAATAAAATATCTTTAGTCACTGTCTTCTGAAAGATGAAAGCTAATAACTCTGTGTGATGATAGACTCTAAAGCCAAAAAAGATAACAGTAAGTTAAAGGGACACATGTGTTCATTAAAATAGTAAAAACTAAAAAAGGAAGCAGTGTGCAGTGTCGAGATCTTAGAGAATGAAAATCTGTCCTGGATCAAAGGTAAATGTTGTCCAAGAATGCAGATATCTATTAAGAGGGCTGATATTTTGAAGCATCTAAATTATTAAAATCAATTTTTCCTCATTGAAAAAAGTATTAACCCTAGGAAGCACTTCCTTAAACCTCAAGGTATTGGGCGCACATTAGTTAGACTCTTGTGATGGGTGTCTATTTGAAGCGGCTCCCGTCTGAACATGAAACTTGTGGGGGTACTCACGTAGGGCCATGCTTTGGGCATCTATATCTCTTGTTTCTTAGTTTTCACAAATATGCAGGATAATGAGAGATGTCAGCAATGGGAGAAACTACCTTTTCGGGAGGAATACAATGGAACTCACTACTATCTTTGCAAATTTTCTATAAATCTCAAATTAACCCCCACAAAAGTTTAACTTAAGAGAAACAGAAAGGCGGGCAGATTGGGACCCGCCAGAGGGCAAGACAGCATTAAATCACATCACGGAATATAAGATCGGCTGGGCCAGGACAGGCAGTGAAGGGGGCCATGGAGAGCTCAGTCCCAAGACCCCAGGAGCAGAATGCAGAGGACGGCCCTGCTAAGGGCCTGGAACCCACTGGGATAGCTGGACCGGTCCTGTTGTCACCTGAAGAAGCAGTTCAGTTAATGCTTAGTTCTTAACCACTTAGTTCATCAGCATCTGTTTACCTGTGGATAGGGTCATGCCAATGGTTTAAAACTGTTCTTTTTTACATAAAAGACATAAATAAATGATTCAATAAATAAGTGCATGGGAAAGAAGGGGCACCTCTTCCTTATAGGAGAATTCCAAATAGCACAGGTGGACGCCATCACCTCTAGGAAGCAGAGCTTAGTTCTCCGTGATGTTGAGAATGGGCTGGAATTAGTGACTAACTTCTGAAGTAAAGGAGGAAAGGGTAACTTGACAGGAGAGAAGCTTGCAAATGTGACCTTAGCCAAACGATGCTATTAGCATCACCTGTGATGTTGCGTGGCTATCACCCTCCACCCCCGATGTACACTGATGAGAAAGGCACTTCATCTCACTGGTATCCTTTCCGAAATCCCATAACCGCGGCCAAGTCATCACAAAAACCTCCGACAACGCAGATCGAGGAGCATTCTATAAGAAACCTGACTGGTACTCCTCAAGAACATCAAGGTTAAAAAAAAAAAAAAAAACATGGAAAGACTGAGAGACGGCACATCCCAAAAGAGACCAAGGAGACATGATGATTAAATGCAAGGTGGTCCCCGGGACTGGATCATGGAACAGAAAGAGGCACAAATGGAAAAGCTGGTGAAATCCAAAGTCTGAAGTTCAGTTAACGGTAATGTAGCAATGTTGGTTTCTCAGTCTGGCAAAGGTATTGTGGTCACATAAGGTGACAACATTGGGGAAAATGGGTGAAGGGTACGTGGGAACTCTCTGCTATCATTGTAGCTTTTCTGTAAATCTCGGATTAATCCAACATAAAAAGTTTATTTAAAAAATAGCAAGATAACTGGACGTGGTTGCTCACGCTTATAATCCCAGCTACTCAGGAGACTGAGGCGGAAGGATGGCTTGAGATCAAGAGTTCAAGACCAGCCTGGGAAACAGCATGAGACCCTATTTTCAAAAAATAAAAATAGGTGGGGCATGCTGGCTCGTGTCTGTAATCCCAGCACTTCGGGAGGCCAAGGTAGGCAGATCACCTGAGCTGAGCATGACCAACATGTCAAAACCCCATCTCTACAAAACAAAACTTAGCTGAGTGCAGGGCCATGCACCTGTAGTCCCATCTACTCGGGAGGCTGAGGCAGGGGAATTGCTTGATTCTGAGAGGCAGAGGTTGCAGTGAGCTGAGGTCAGTTCATTGCACTCGAGCCTGGGTGACAGAGCGAGACCTTATCTCAAAAAATATATAAAATAGGTTGGGCACAGTGGCTCACGCCTGTAATCACAGCACTTTGGGAGGCCAAGGTGGGTGGATTACCTGAGATCAGGAGTTCGAGGCCAGCCTGGCCAGCATAGTGAAACCCTGTCTCCACTAAAAATACAAAACTTAGCCAAGCATGGTGGTGGATGCTTGTAATCCCAGCTACTCAGGAGGCTGAGGCAAGAGAATTACTTGAACCTAGGAGGTGGAAGTTGCAGTGACCCAAGATCGGGCCACTGCACTCCAGCCTGGGTGACAAGGGTGAAACTCTGTCTAAAAAAAGAAATTATATATATACATATACATATACGTATACATATACACACACACACACATATATATGTATGTGTGTGTGTGTGTGTATATATATATATATATATATATACATACATACATGCATATAAAAATAAAAACAAAACCAAGATGTAGAAGAAAACATAAACAGAATGTGATGCTAGGTGTTTTTCGTTTTAATATCGAAAATGTCAACTGTTTGTAATTAATGGTCTTTTTCTTTTTTCAGAGGAGACCATTCTGAGGTCCCAGTGAACTCTCTGCTCTAACACCCTGGTAGCAGTGTGACCAGGACTGTCCTGGTTTTGAGTTGTTTTTTTTCTTCAGATGATGTAAATTTTTGAAGAAAGTATCTAGTAGGTTATAACAAACAGGACGGGAGCTTAGCCTCACTAAAGCCTATATTTGCAGCCTGGCATCATCTCAGGAGAAGAATATCCTAGTTTATTTCTTTTTTTTTTTAAAGTGCATTTTAGGTTTTGGGGTGCATGTGAAGAACATGCAAGATTGTTGCATAGGTACACATGTGGCAGTGTGATTTGCTGCCTTTCTCCCCTCCACCTATATCTGGCATTTCTACCCATGCTATCTTTCCCCAACTCCCCAACCCCCACTGACCCTCCCTATTTCCCCCCAACAGACCCCAGTGTGTTGTGCTCCCCTCCCTGTGTCCATGTGTTCCCATTGTTCAATACCGGCCTATGAGTGAGAACATGCGGTGTTTGATCTTCTGCTCTTGTGTCAGTTTGCTGAGAATGATGAATATCCTGGTTTCTGAAGCAGAGGCAAGTTATTTAAGAGACCCAAGGTGCCTCTTGTGAGGAGAGGCCGATAAGTAGGATGGCTGGGGATGTCTCTAGTGACACCGTCCCCACTGCATAAATGCCCTCTGACCTCAGACTCTCTACTTTGCATTTACAAAATTCACAGTTCAAGGAGGATCATTCTAATTGGCAACAGGACTTTTCTTTACAGAATAAATAAGTGTAGAATGAGTGCCTGTAATGCATTCGAAAGCTCATTCATGGATGCAGTTAGCATACAGGCATTGGCACTCCACCCTGTGCCAGGCATTGACACACAGCCTCTACATTCTAGTTGGGGAGGTGGATTTAAAAGTAGAAATAAACAGCCAGGCGCTGGGGCTCATGCCTGTAATTCCAGCACTTTGGGGGGATGAGGCAGGTGGATCACAAGGTCAGGAGTTCAAAACCAGCCTGGCCAACATGGTGAAACCCTGTCTCTACTAGAAATACAAAAATTAACTGGGTGTGCTGGCACGTGCCTGTAGTCCCAGCTACTTGGGAGGCTGAGGCAGGAAAATCACTTGAACCCAGGAGGCAGAGGTTGCAGCGAGCCAAGATCGCACCACTGCACTCCAGCCTGGATGACAGAGCGAGACTCCATCTCAAAATAAAAATAAAAATAAAAGTAGAAATAAGAAAGATAATTTCTGGGTATATTCGTCTGCTCGGGTCACCAGAACAACATACCACAGACTAGGCAGCTCCAACAACAGAAATGTATTTCCTCACAGTCCAGAGTCTGAAAGTCTAAGACCAAGATGTCAGCAGGGTTGGCTTCTACCAAGGCCTCTTTCCTTGGCTAGCAGATGGTCACCTTATTGCTGTGTCCTCCCCCAGTCCTCCTGTGTGTGTATTCCTGTCGTTTCTCTCTTTTTAGAACAGTGCCAGTCTTATAAGACTAAGGTCATATCATTACAATCTCATGTACAATTAATTACTTCCTTAAAGACCCTACTTCTGGCTAGGCGCCGTGGTTCACACCTGAAATCCTAGTACTTTGGGAGGCCAAGATGGGCAGACCGCTTGAGGTCAGGAGTTCAAGACCAGCCTGGCCAACACAGTGAAACCCCATCTCTACTAAAAATACAAAAATTAGCCAGGCATGGTGGCACACGTCTGTAATCACAGCTACTTGGGAGGCTGAGGAAGGAGAATGGCTTAAACCTGGGAGGCGGAGTTTGCAGCGAGCTGAGATGGCGCCACTGCAGTCCACCAGCCTAGGTAGCAGAGCAAGATGCCACCTCAAAAAACAAACAAACAAAAAAAAAAAACAAAGACCTTATTTCCAAATGCAGTCACATTGAGGGTTAGGGCTTCAACCTATGAACTGGGGTTGGAAGGTGGAAGGTACATGACACAGTTCAATCCATAACACTGGTAGTGATAAATATCATGATGAAAATAAATACAAGATCCAGAGTGAGGTCATGGGATGGAGTTTAGGTAGGGTGGTCAAACGAGCCCTCTCCAAGGACAGCCAAGGCCTGACCCGGGGGACCTGTGTTGGCTGCTGCATGCCTTACAAGACAGGCTGGGAGCAGAAATTCACATAAATTACATGGCCAAAGAGTCGTATAGTTCAGTTAGCCTTAATCCCTGATTCTGCAGACTACTGAAGTCAGAGAAGATGAACAGTAACTTATCGTTGTTTAATACTTACAACAACAAGCATCTAGTGGAAGTGTTTGTTTAACTTTTTATTGCAGACTCTTTTAAACATACACAAAAGTAGTCTCCATAAGATAATAAATCTTCACTCATCTTTAAAACGTTGCTATTTTTTTTCTATCTCCTTTTTTTTTTTCCTGGGATTTTAAAACATAAATTCCACATCTTGTTTCACTAGTCAATATTTCAGCCTATGTCACTAGCTAATGAGAGTTCTTTATTGGCATGGTTTTTTTTTTAATAACTAACGAGTCATTGTTATTGTTAACTTCAGTGAAGAAACTGAGACCACCTCCCCTCAACCTCCCCAAGACCCAGCTAATGTCAGTACAGAAAAACCAAGTCCCCAAACTGCCTTCCCAACCCTAACTCAAGGCTGTTTCCACTCCAAAGCTAGCATGATAGGAATCACTGCCAATAATGTAAAAATAAATTCCCTAAATCTGCCATAATTAATTTAAATGACTTTATACACATCTTTTTAGAAACAGTTAAATGTGAAATAAATGAGGGAATGTCGATATTTCTTTTTCGCTGCCTGTTTGGGGGAAAAGAAAAGCTAAGTAGAGGGTGTCAGAGAGAAGGGAATTATTCTAGTAGAAAATGAAATATCTAGGTGAAGAATCAATAGGACTTGTGTTAATTTGCCTCCGGGATATTGGCGTTAATACCAAAATCTGTCTCTTTGCCAAGACTGGAGGTAATTTGCCTGGATTCGGGCGCCATCTAGTGGCCACTTCCACATCGTCGGTGCGCGCGCCGCCGAGCCCAGCCCGACCCTGAACGCAAGATGGCCTGTTTCCCCAGGAAGGGCTTTTGCGGTAAAAACGGATTTTAATGGGAAAAGCACATTCTAGTATTTCTTTTCATAACTTTGAAGATGCAGCTGCATAACCTAGACCATTTGGATTTGCTTTCCTTAAAACTTCAGTTATGAATTCTAATTCCTGAGTTTTGTTTTTATGTGTGGTTTTTTTTTTTTTTTTTTTTTTTTTTTTTTTTTTTTTACAAGAATAGCCCATTGTTCCTAGTACAGCAGTTGCCAAGTAGCTCTGGGTGTGCACGTGCACAGAGGGCAGCGTGACCAGGCGACTACCGCGCCCAGAGCAGCTCCTGCAAACCGGAACACCCCAAGGCAGCCCACCCAGGATGGCGGCTCTCCCACTCAAGCGTGTGGCTGGGATGTGTTTCATTTGCTCAAGCCAGGGCTGACATGGACCTAGCTGGATCTTTCCAGAGGCTCATGCATCCCCTGCAATGGTTGTAGCACTGCCAGGGACCGTGTTCACAGAAGAGTGTCACCTCAGAGGGAGGTTTCCGGACATTTCTAGACTACAGCAGCAGCGAATTACAGTATACTGTAAACCACAGTGTGACCATTCAGAACACCGGAGAACAGGTGATACCTCTGGCTGGTTCATCAATTTGGTGAATTTTATTAGCACAGATTCTCCATCCGGGGTACTTTTTGTACCAATAAATTCTGAAGCACTTGAGAAGAGAGTAAGCACCATTGTGAACTTCTGAAAAGAACCAAGTCATGTTTCTCTAGACCCTCTTGCCTTTCCGAATCTACCTTATCAGGAGCAATTCAGTGAATAAAATGCTTTCTTTCTTTCCCTTTTTCCGCCAAATCCTATCACAGGAGTACATTTGAGTAAAGGCAGTGCTTCTTCTTAGGAGTAGTGCAGATTTTAGAACCTTCTGAGAGTTTGATACAAAATATGGATCCTTTCTCTAGAAAAATATGCTCAAATATATAACATTTTGGTTCACTGCCTCCCCCAAAAAGCTTAAAAACTCTATCACTGGAGAAAGAGTGTAGGTAATGCTGAGGTTCACAGCCTTTTCATCACCCAGAATTTCTGTTCAATTCAATTTTATTCATTAAATCACTGGAGTGCTTGCCAAGTACCATGCATTGAGTTAGGTGCAGAGTATAGACACATAAATAGACATATTGAGAGAGGAGAAAGTAAGAAACCAGTCAGGCAGGCAATTAGGGTGGGTCGTTGGTAAAACTCCTTCAACAAAGAGCCTGAAAATCAAACTACAGGCCCCAGATAAGAAAGGGTCCACTGGCCAGGTAAAGTGACTCATGCCTGTAATCGTAGTACTTTGGGAGGCTGAGGCGGGTGGATCACCTGAGGTCAGGAGTTTGAGACCAGCCTGACCAACATGGTGAAACACCATCTTTACAAAAAATACAAAAATTAGCCAGCAGTGGTGGTGGCCACTTGTAATTCCAGCTACTCAGGAGGCTGAGGCAGGAGAATTGCTTGAACCCAGTAGGTGGAGGTTGCAGTGAGCCAACATTGCACCATTGCATTCCAGCCTGGGCGACAAGAGTGAAACTCTGCCTCAAAAAAAAAAAAAAAAAAAAAAAAGAAAGAAAGAAAAAGAAAGAGCCCACATCCATCCTGAATGGAAATGCTTACTCTGTGAACACAGATGAACAAATTCCATCCCTTTTTGGACAGATTCATCTCTCCTTCGCACATCTTATTCTCTTACTTTTCACCTATTTTACATATGCCTACCTTTCTGTAATTGTCTGGGACTAAGTATTCATTTATATAAGGTGAATCATCACTTCAGCCACTGATTGGTCCTGGGCCAAGCCTTCACCTCTGCTTCTAATTGGTTCCTTACACTATCATACCTCTTTCTGAGTGGTGCTTTCTCCAAGATGGCCAGCAGACCAGTCGGCACACTCTGCCCCATCCAGTCCATAAAAAACCCCAGACTCAGCCTCATACCTGACAACTCTCTTGGGTCCCCCGTCCACTGCAGAGAGCTTTCCTTTTTCACTTACTAAAATTTCTCTCCAACCTTACTCTTGGTGTCCCTGGTCCTTAATTTTCTTGGTCATGAGACAAAGTGCTCAGTTAAACCCTCAGACAAGGAGACTCTTCATTGACCCTAGACTTCTTCAATAGTCCATGATTTCAAGAAATCTCATAATGTTCTCTCATTCTATTGCTTTTCCTCCGTAGACCTTGTGTCTTGAAAGAAGTTACTCATAAAACTTAAATTGTTGCTTATTCCCAATTTTTCTGTGAGCTAACCAGTGTTACTGCCACGAAGAATCCAGGGCTTTGCATAGAACATGGTACATAGCAAATGTTCAATAAATGTTTGATTATTATATTGAATTGAGTCAAACGAATTCTAATCAAAAGCAAAAAAGTAGCTACTCCTTTGAGTTTTATCATGAATAAACTTTTTAAAAAAATAAACTGCTTTCTGATAAGTCTTTTGAAAAATTGAAACTAATCTCTGAACACTCTGTTTAACATAAGAATACCAGTTGTCAAGAGCCATGAACCAGAAACTCAGAATTACTCTTTGAAAAAAGCTCTTCATTTTTCAAGGACTTTAATTATTCAATAAAAGTTGCTAGGATATTGTTTGGTTAACAAAATTAAAAACTCATATAAACCTTTCTCTTATGTCATAAGCCAGAATCAATTCTGGAAGGATTAAAGAGTTAAATGTTTTTAAAGAAAGAGAAAAAGAAAGTGAGCCAAGATTGTACCACTGCACTCCAGCCTGGTTGACAAAGCAAGACTCCATCTCAATCAATCAATCTAGATATCCATGTATACGAATAGGAAGATCCAATATTGTCAAGGTATCAGTTCTTCCCAACTTGATCTGTAAATTCAATATACTCTCAATCTAAAATCCAGTAATTTATTTTGTGGCTATCAACAAACTGTAAGGTTTATATGGAGAGGCAAATAACCTGGAACAGCCAACACAATATTGAAGGAGAAAAACAAAATTGGAAGACTGACAGACACTACCCAACTTGAAGACTTAGTATAAAGCTATGGTAACCAAGACAGTGTGGTATTGGTGAGAGGACAGACAAATAGATCAACAGAACAGAATAGAAGCCTCAGAAACAGACCCACATAAGTAACAGTCAGCTGATTTTTGGCAAAGCAGCAAACGCAACATAATGGAGCAGACTGTGTCTTCAACACATGAGGCTGGAATAACTAGGCATCAACAGACAAAAAAAAAAATTCAATCTAGACACAGACCTTCTACCCTTCACAAAAAATTAACTCAAAATGAATTGTAAACCTAAGTGTAAAATGCAAAACTACAAGATGTCTAGAAGATAACATAGGAGAAAACCTAGATGGCCTTGGGTATGGTAATGACTTTTTAGAAACAATACTAAAGGCATTATTCATGAAAGAAAAAATTGACAAGCTGGACTTGATTGCAATTAAAAACTTCTGAAAGACAATGTGTAGAGAATGAGTAGGCAAGCCACAGACTGAGAGAAATATTTACAAAAGACAAACCTGATCAAGGACTTATCCAAACTGTACAAAGAACTCTTAAGGTCCCAAAATAAGAAAATTAATAACCTGATTTTAAAATGAGCAAAAGACTTAAACAGACACCTCATCAAAAAAGATATACAGAGGCAAATAAGCATATAAAAAGATGTGCAACACTACTTGTGTGAACCCCAAATATCTGAGACGGGTCTCAGTTAATTTAGTCTATCTTGCCACGGTTGAGGATGCACACCCATGACACAGCCTCAGGAGATCCTGATGGCTTGTGCCCAGGGTGGTCAGAGCACAGTTTGATTTTATGCATTTTAGGGAGACATGAGACATCAATCGACACATGTAAGATGATCATTGGTTTGGTCCAGAAAGGTGGGACAACTTGAAGCAGGGAGAAAGATTCCAGGTCATAGGTAAAGAAGAGACAAGTGGTTGCATTCTTTTGAGTTTCTGATCAGCCTCTCCAAAGGAGGCAATCAGAAATGCATTTAGCTCAGTGAGCAGAGGGGTAACTGAATAGAATGGGAGTCAGTTGTGCTCTAAGCAGTTGCCAGCTTGACTTTTCCCTGTAGTTGAGTGATTTTTGGGGCCCCAAGATTTATTTTCCTTTTACATGTGTCATTAGGAAAAGGCAAAGTAAATCAACGGTGAGTCGCCACTACACACCTACTACAATGGCCAAAATCCCACACACTGACACCATCAAATGCCGACAAGGATGTGAAGCAACGGGAACTCTCCTCCATTGCCGGTGGGAATGCAAAATGGTACAGCCACTTTGGAAGACGGTTTGGTAGTTTCTTAAAAAATGAAACATACTCTTATGATCCAGCAATTGTGTACCTTGGCTTTGGTCAAAATTACTTGAAAACATATTTACACCCAAAACCCATACATGTATGTTTATTCGTAATTGCAAAACTTATAAGCAACCAAGATGTCCTTCAGTAGGTAAATAGAAAAACATGGAGGAAACTTAAATGGATATTACTATGCAGCAGAAGCCAATGTGAAAAGGCTACACGCTGTATAATCCCAGCTATAGGACATTCTGGAAAAGGCAAAATTAGGGAGACAGTAAAAAGATTAGCAGTTGCCAGGAATTACAGGGAAGGGAGGGATGAACAGGTAGAGCACAGAGGAATTTATGGGAACTGAAATTACTCTGTATGATACTATAATGGTGAATGCAAGTCATTTTACATTTTCCCCAACCTATAGAAGGTACAACACCAAGAATGAACCCTAATGTAAGCTATGGACTTTGAGTAACAATGTGTCAATTAATTGTTCATTCATTGTAACAAATGTACTACTCTGGTGGTACATCCCGTTTATAGTAGGGGAGGCTGTACCTATGTGGGGGTAGGGGAGTATGTGAAAAATGTCTGCACCCTTCACTTAATTTTACTATGAATCTAAAACTCCTCTAAAAACTAAAGAGAGACAGAGAGAATATCTTATTTCTGAATGAGGAAGAACTTTCTAAGCATAAGTAAGTAAAAAGCAAGTAAAAAGAAATCCCAAATTCATTTTGTCAAATGGTGAAAAAAAAAAAAATTCACCAGATGACTTTTCAAAAATCTAAAAGGCAAGTTGCAAACTGGGAAATAAATTTACAATTACAGCAAAGGTAGAATGACCTTAATCAAATGATCAAAGCCTTCCGAGACTAGAACAGATAATCAGGCAAAGGAGATACACAGGTGTGGGGACACTGAGGTTTAACTGGCCCAGCGAGGTCTCCCACCTCCCACAGTGCCTCCTGTACACAGAGATTAGAATGCTGGAACCTAGTTTCCCGACTCCCTTGCCAGAAGGTGTTCATCCAAAAAATAAAAGAAAATTCCAAAAAAAAAAAAAAAAAAAGCAAACTACTTAAACGTTCATTATTAATGGATGAATTAAGTAACTTCTAGTGCATTTATAAATATTCTATATGATCACTTCAAATAATGTTCAAGAAAGGGTTTTGATAACCTGGAACTGGGGAGGCCCTCAGGAAAACTATTGCCACGTAGAATATGATCTTCCCCCAACCTCAACTCCAAAACAGAAGCACCTTTTCTTCTCATGAGAATCAAACAAAACTGATATAAGACTTTTCTTCACCATATCTCTATTTTTTATTTCACATTCTTTATTTAAAGGAGCATAATCATTTTCAAGAAACGAACTCACAGGCTGGGTGAGGTAGCTCACGTCTATAATCCCTGCACTTTGGGAGGTTGAGGCGGGCAGATAATGAGGTCAGGAGGTTGAGACCATCCTGACCAACATGGTGAAAACCCATCTGTACTAAAAATATAAAAATTAGCCGGGCATGGTAGCATGTGCCTGTAATCCCAGCTACTCAGGAGGCTAAGGCAGGAGAAGCGCTTGAACCTGGGAGGCAGAGGTTGCAGTGAGCTGAGATTGCACCACTGTACTCCAGCCTGGATGACAGAGTGAGATGCTATCTCAAAAAAAAAAAAAAAGAAAGAAAGAAAGAAAGAAATCAATTCATTTTGTTAACAGTGATTCAGAAATATATTTATGGTAATATGATGTGAAGTGGGAAATAATAAGAAAGCAACAAATTGTGCTGGAACATCTACACTGCCATATGAGAAAATAAAAGAATTTCAATCAATAGTGTACATCATGCACGAAACCTGAGCTGGAACTTAGTGCTATATAAAACTATAAAAACTAAAACTATAAATATTTTAGAAGAAAATGTGATTGGGTAGTTGGCAAAGATTTTAGACAGGACACAAGAAATCCATACAGCAAGTCCTCAGATAGTGTTGTTCCATTCAACATCACTTTGTTGTAACACTGATGAGAAAAAAAAATGATTCCTGGCCAACGCCACTGTCTGTGGAGTGTGCACATTCTTCCCCTGTCTGTGCGGGTTTTCTCTGGAAATGCTGATTTTCTCCCACATTCCAGAGAGGTGCACTGGGTTCATTGCTATGCCTAGATTGCCCAGTCTCATTGAGTGAGAGTGAGCACAGGAGCGTGGGTGGGAGTATGTGAGTGCACCCTGCAATGGAATGCTACCCTGTCTGTCCACCCTGAGCTGCTGGAAAAGGCTCCAGCCACCTACAACCCTGAGCTGGAATAAGTGGGTTGGAAAATAAATAAAGGAATTAATACAAGTTATTGTAAAATAAAAATTCAGGCCAGGCGTGGTGGCTCACCCCTGTAATCCCAGCATTTTGGGAGGTTGACAAGGGTGGATCACAAGGTCAGGAGTTCGAGACCAGCCTGGCCAACGTGGTGAAACCCTGTCTCTTCTAAAAATACAAAAATTACCCAGGCATGGTGATGTGCGCCTATAGACCCAGCTACTTGGGAGACTGGGGCAGGAGAATCACTTGAACCTAGGAGGTGGAGTTTGCAGTGAGCTGAGATCACACCACTGCACTCCAGCCTGGGCAACAGAGAGAGACTTGATCTAAAAACAGAAACACAAAATCATGAAGTCTGTGCTTACACAAATGTGTAACAAACAGCGTGGTCTGAAAGCACTCAGCGAGCCCTTTGGCTTTGCTGTTGTTTGTTTCTGCCCTGTGTAGTAGGGGGAGTGCGCTCACAGTGTTCACTTTGGAAACACTTATTCCTAAATTTAACTCTCCACCTACACAGCCATCACCCACTGATTCATGAAACATCAGGTAAATAATGATCTTCCTTGTTTTTATTAATCTTTCTTAAATGTACGTATAGCTCACATTTATTCCAAGGTTTAATACTAGAAGTGTTTGGGGTCTTTATTTAGAAGTTTAGTGATGTTTTCCTGGCCAGATATATGCTGTGGGAGCTTAACTCTTGTTAATATCAGTTAGTCTCTAGTAAAATTGATTTCCTTTTACATCACCTTGCTTAAAGTAGAAGCATCCATCAACAACAATAAGAACTTACTTTAAAAGGAAAAACCTGATTGAATCAGATTTTTTCAAATTGAATGTCTTATTCTTTGAGGGGAACTATTAAGAAAGGGTAAAGACAAGACACAAACTGGGAGATAATATTTATAATTTACAAAAATTTTATGTCCAGAATATGCTCTTACACCTCAATAAAAAAAAAAAAACTCATTTTTTAAAGGACAAAAGATTTTAACAGGCACTTAAAAAAAATGAAACATAAAAGATCAATACCCACATGAAAGATGGTCAATATCAGTAAATCAGAATGAGCTCCCAGGACACAAAATTAGAATGACTAGAATTTAAAAGACTGACAATTGCCAAGTGTTGGCAAGATGTGGTATGACTGAAATTGTTATGTATCAGTGGTGGAAATGTAAAATGGTCACCTACAGTGGAAACAGTTTTGTAGTTTCTTTTTTCGTTGTTTTTGTTTTGGTTTTGTGTGTTTGTTTGTTTGAAACAGAGTTTCACTCCTGTCGTCCAGACGGAGGACAATTACAACATCTCCGCTCACTGCAACCTCTGTCTCCCAGGTTCAAGTGATTCTCATGCCTCAGCCTCCCGAGTAGCTGGGATTACAGGGACCCACCACGATACCTGGCTAATTTTTGTATTTTTAGTAGAGATAGGGTTTCACCAGGTTGGCCAGGCTGATCTCGAACTCCTGACCTCAGATGATCTACCCACCTCATGCACCTCTGCCTCCCAAAGTGCTGGGATTACAGGTGTGAGCCACCATGCCTGCCCTGGTAGTTTCATATAAAGGTAAATATACAATTTACATACAAGCCAGCAATTCTACTCTTAAGTATTTCACCAAGAGAAATGAAAACATATATGAACACACAGACTAGTACACAAATGTTCACAGCAGATTCATTCAAAATAGGCAAAAAAAGGGAAACAATCCAAATTTGCATCAACTGGTGAATGAATAAAAAAAGTAACATATTTCTACAATGTAATACTATTTACCAATGAAAAGGAATGAATGATACACACAACAATATTTGAGTTAAAGAAGCCAGACACAAGATAATACATGCTATGTAATGTTATTAATATGAAACTCTACAAAAGGCGAATCTCGATGTAATGACAGAAATCAGATCAGCCTTTTCCTGGAACCAGGATTGGGGGATCCACTGGAAACAGCATAAGGAAGCTTTCTGGGGTGATGAAAATATTATAAATTTTGATTGTGGTAGTGGCTACAGAGGTGTTTAAATTTGTGAAAACTCATTAAAATATAAATAGGTGAATTTTGTTTCTGGTAACTACACCTCAATAAAGTTGATTTTTTAAAACTGTAATGATATACAATGTCATACCCACTATAATGACTTTAAATGGAAAAACTGACCCCACCAAATGTTGGCAGTGATGTGACGTACCTAGAACTCTCGTACGATTTTGGTGGGAGTAGAAAATGAAAAACCACTTTGAAAAACAGTCTGGCAGTTTCTTTTCTTTTTTTGTTTTTTGTTTTTTTTTTTTGAGACGGAGTCTCACTCTATCAACTAGGCTGGAGTACAGTGGTGTGATCTCGGCTCACTGCAACCTCCGCTTCCCAGGTTCAAGCAATTCTCCCGCCTCAGCCTCCCGAGTAGCAGGGACTACAGGCACCCGCTACCACACCCAGCTGATTTTTGTATTTTTAGTAGAGACAGAGTTTCTCCATGTTGTCTAGGCTGGTCTCAAACTCCTGACCTCAGGTGATCCGCCCACCTTGGCCTGCCACAGTGCTGGGATTACATTCATAAGCCACTGCACCTAACCGGCAGTTTCTTATAAAATGAAACACATTTACTCTATGATAGAATAATTCCACTATTTACCCAAGAGAAATGAAAATATATGTCCATTTAAAGATTTATTAAAGATTATTTATAGCATCTTTAATCATAGTATCCCCCAAAATGGAGACCACCCAAGTGTCTGTCAATAAAGAGGATTAAAAATCGTGGCATATTAATATAATGAACTACTATTCAGGAAAAAAATATATACAAGTGATATACTTAATGATATAGATACATCTCAAATACATTACATTGAGTGAAAAAAAGCCAGATATATATCCAAGATAATATACATAGCCAAGGGTATATCCTATGCAGTAGAAGGGAGAAGATGGGGAAGAGCCTAGTAGCCATCAGCCTGAGGTTGAAAGACCTGTTTGTTTTAATTACAGTAATTTTTATGATGCTCAGAGTTCACCAGTTCTTTGACCTAAGTAGACAGAGTATCTGCTGAAGATTAATTTTGTGTTGTTTAGTTTCTGTTCTAGAAATAAGGTGACAGGAATGCCTGTAGTACAATGGGAGGATGGAACGTGGTCTTTTGTGATTAAGGGTAGGGAGAAGCATGCTGGTTGGTAGGGCTGACTCTTGGGGTGTTAAAAGTCCAGGCCCATCTCTTGAGACAATCATGCTCTACCTTCTGAGATAAAGTAAGGTCAGCCTCATGTTTGAGAGGACTTCAGTAAACAACCGGCAACATCCTGGGGCCAAACCAGGAGAAGGCGTGTGGAGGAAGGGAGCTGTGGCCCTTGAGCCCCTTCCTGAAACCCCAACTCTGATCTCCTTCTGCTTCCCAGGAGGTGCCAGAGCTTTAACGGACAATTAGAAAGAAGGATCACCAGGTGACTGAAGCTCAGGATCTCCAAGGACGTTTGCAGGTTGTGCACTGCTCAAATTTAGGAGATGAGATTCCCGCTGCAGTCTATAGAGATGCTGCTCCCTGGAGGTGTACAGGGCTGGAACTGCACCATCATTTGCAACTACCTAGCCAGGGCAGTGGCAAGGGCAAATGCCAGATTAGAGGGTTCCCTTTTTGGGAGATGACTTGCCCAAGCAGATGGCCATTCTGCAGTAGGACATTGGCCTCTTTCTGATATCTAGAGACCCTATTAGCTAATCTGCTATTCATTACAATATTATACACCCCAACATTGGCTCTTTTGACTTATAAACTATTGGGACCACTATAAACACAAGCAACATAGAAAGGCAAAACTGGATAGCTGAGGCATCTTACCTGGACTGAGTCAAATTACATATGTGGAAGCAGCAATGAAACATGACCAAATAATGTGGCAGGAAGGTCCAAAGAAACCATGGCAAGCTCAGCTGTAATTAAGAAAAACATTAATATTAGGAGCATGGGACATGGGGAATATTGGAGACACAGGCAGAGCAGTCTGGCCATTACTTGGCATTAGTCAAGAAGCTCCAGATGACTAGCAAGGGACCAGGACTCCAAGAATAGCATCAGATCCAGCCTTTTCTTATTCCACCTACCTCAAAGCAAGGAACTCACAAGAACTACACAGGGAATCAGGACAATTACCAAGTATTTTTGCTTCTAAAAGAAACTCACTTCTTCAGGGAGCTTGAAGCAAGAGGTAGAGAAAGCGAAAAAACTATGAAAAATGAACCAATACAAGATCCCAATAGCATGAATTGGGTCAACAATGGGAGAAAGGAATTCTGTGAAATGCAGCATGAGTGAGCACCCTGGGCTTGTTCTCATGGTAGTGCATCAGTCTCACAGGGTTTGATGGTTTTATAAGGGGAAACCCTTTCGCTTGGCTGTCATTCTCTTGTCTGCCACCATGTAAGACATGCCTTTTGCCATGATTGTGAGGCTTTCCCAGTGACATGGAACTATGAGTCCATTAAACCTCTTTTTCTTTATAAATTACCAAGTCTTAGGTATGTCTTTATCAGCAGCATGAAAACGGACTAATAGAGTGGATTGGATGTTGGGGATAAAGTTGTGGATATAATTCTTGAGTTAGGCTCAGACCTAAGAGGGGAAACCATCAGTCAATCCAGGTGCTAGGAAAGAGAGAGCCCAGGGAAAGCAGTAAGAGAATGGCATCACTCATCATTTGGGTAAACACACAAATAATGGACTCAAAGATAAACCTCCAGAGAAGGAAAATGTCATTCCAGAAGGAGGCACAAGAGTAAAGTGGACGTGGGCCAGGTGAGGTGGCTCACATCTGAAATCCCAGCACTTTGAGAGGCCAAGGTGGGAGGATCACCGAGGTCAGGGGTTCAAGACCAGCCTGGGCAACAAAGGAGGACCCCGTCTCTACTAAAATTAAAACAAAATTAGCTGGGTGTTGGGTGCAGACCTGTAGTTCCAGCTACTCAGAAGGCTTAGGTGGGAGGATTGCTTGAGCCCAGGAGTTTGAAGCTGCAGTGAGCTATCATCACACCACTACACTACAGCCTGGGGGGACAAAGTGAGGCCCTGTGATATGGTTCGGCTATGTCCCCACCAAATCTCATCTTGAATTATATAGCTTCCATAATTCCTACATGTTGTAGGAACGACCCAGTGGGAGATAATTGAATCACAGGGATGGTTTCCCCCATACTATTCTCATGGTAGTGAATCAGTCTCACAAGGTCTGATGGTTTTATAAGGGGAAACCCTTTCACTTGGCTGTCATTCTCTCTCGTCTGCCACCATGTAAGACATGCCTTTCGCCATGATTGTGAGGTCTCCCCAGTGACATGGAACTATGAGTCTATTAAACCTCTTTTTCTTTATAAATTACCGAGTCTTAGATATGTCTTTATCAGCAGCATGGAAATGGACTAATACAACCTGTTTCAAAAACAAACAAAAAGAGAAGTGGAAATATGCATGAGAAGAAAGCACCCCCTGTGACTGGTCATTGTCCTGGAGGGGTGAGTAATGCGGGGAATCAGTGTTCTAAAAGAGGAATCTGACTAGAGAGTTACCCAGCAATTTTATCTGAAAAAGAGGAGAGGAAACAGGAGAAGGAAATGAGAAACGTGAGAAGGAAAATGAAAGAAAAGAGGAGGAGATGATAGAGAAGAAAAAAAGGAGGAAAAGGAAGAGAGAAGAGATGAGAGAAGAGACAGAAATGGAGAATACACATGGAAAGAGACGAAGACACTCTCTTACACACTAAAAATCTCCCTCTCCTAAAGCCACAGTTGATTTGGGCACAATTCAATGTGGTGTTTTGAAATTCTGTATTTCCTGTATTTTTTTAAAAAAATAATTTCTTGGCTGGGCGCGGTGGCTCACGCCTGTAATCCCAGTACTTTGGGAGGCCGAGGCGGGTGGATCACGAGGTCAAGAGATCAAGACCATCCTGGTCAACATGGTGAAACCCCGTCCCTACTAAAAATACAAAAAATCAGCTGGGCATGGTGGCACATGCCTGTAATCCCAGCTACTCAGGAGGCTGAGGCAGGAGAATTGCCTGAACCCAGGAGGCGGAGGTTGCGGTCAGCCGAGACTGCGCCATTGCACTCCAGCCTGGGTAACAAGAGTGAAACTCCGTCTCAAAAAAAAAAAAAATAATAATAATAATAATAATAATAATAATTTCTTTTAAAAGTAAAAAAAAAAAAAAAGAAAGAAAGAAAAAAAGAACTATTGTGAAGGCTTCATTGGTTGACACTCTTTTCTTTCCAAATCTCTGAAGCATGGATTAATACTGCTTACAAGAGGTCTACTCAGCCACTGAATGCAACGAATCTCCAGAGTTTCTGGAAGGCGTTCCAGTCCAGCAAAGTGTGACAGCAGATGCTATGACCCCCCAGAGTCCTGGAACATGATGTCTGCTTGGTCCATTTGCTTGGGCTTTGGACTTAATTCCCATTCCCCGTGACTTTCACCCCATTAGCCCTCAAGGTCTGTGTCCTGTGCTGAACGTCGCCTGCTTGGCTATGTTCCCGATGCCTTTGTCAACCCCTATCATTTCCCTGGGTGCCAAAGCTCACTGCCTATTTCCTGCCATCACTAGCGTTAGATGGGATGCAATCATGAATGTACCATGTATTCCAGAATCATGGCACAGTTCTAGCCAATGCCACAGTGTTGCTTGCTGTCTGGAAACTCCAGCTGCCATACACCGCCCTGTGGATTAGATATCTGAGCTTTTGGTTTTTAGCAGAATCAAGCCAGAACATGCCAAGCATCTGAAATCCGACACCGTACCCTCTGTGTCTGTGTTTCGTGGAACGGCCTCTACAACTGGGCAGGTGCTCCTGCTGACCTATAAGCTATACCTGAGGAAATGGGGCACCTTCCACACTAGCTCACCGCCACCTCTGTGGTCTTGTCACACTGTTCCAGATCTCCCAAAAATCATGATAGCACAAGGGTTACATTTACATTAAATGTTTTTGGCCAGGTGCAGTGGCTCACATCTGTGATCCCAGCACTTTGGGAGGCTGAAGTGGGTGGATCAACTGAAGTCAGGAGTTTGAGACCAGCCTGGCCAACATGGCAAAACCCTGTCTCTACTAAAAATACAAAAATTAGCCAATCATGGTGGTGGGTGCCTGTAATCCCAGTTACTCAGGAGTCTGAGGCGGGAGAATTACTTGAATCTAGAAGGCAAAGGTTGCAGTGAGCTGAGATTATGCCACTGCACTCCAGCTTGGGTGACATAGTAAGACTCCATCTCAAAAAAAAAAAAAAAAAAAAAAAAAAAAAAGGAAATAAATTTTAAAAATAAATGACTTTTTAACAACAACTCGAAAAGTCCTCAGAAAAATAAACAAATGCAACTCATAGTGCTGTATTTTTTTCTGATGGGTGACAATTTCAATCTGGCCAAGTGCATTGATAAGAGAGCACCACCTGGCAGAAAATGAGCTGCCTATTATGGAGGTCAGAAAAATAACACACAGAGAGGATGGAATGACATCCATTGCTGTTCTTAGAGATGTCTGAGATTTCATGAGAACAAATTACTCCCATTAAAAAAGAACAGAAAAAAAAGGAAATAAGGTAAACATACAAAATCATTTGGGAAAAACGATGTTGGAACCTTTTGGGAACAAATTTATGAATACATTTTCAGATGGACACCAATGCACTTGTTAGGACATTATATAATTGAAATTTATACCCCCTATTTTAAAGGCAAATGTGCAAATTATAGGTTAAAAGCTCATAATAGTTCTTCTGTAATTGTTCACAGGGTGAATCATAGTGGTTCTTCACTAGTGCACTTAAGGGCCACATTTTTAAATATAAGAGTTTTTTTTTAAATACAAATTCCTTGTCTCTAACCCAGGAATTTGGATTCAATGGTCTGGATTAGGGCCCAAAAGTCTACATTTTTAACAAGCACACTAAGTGATTCTAATGAGTGTGGTTTCTCTACAGGCTTAGAGAAATGCTTTAAGGTATGGTAAGGTGCCACAGTTCCTTCTGAATCATTAAGGACGAATGAAATTGTTTATCTTCAAATGACTTTTAAACTTTAGAAAGCTAGTGACCCCTATGTGAGTCACATATAAGAGCTCCTAGTAATCATTGTACTTAATAAGACAAAACAATTTAATCCCCAAGCATGTAGGGTGATTCTGCTACCATACCAGAGTCACCTGTTACTAGGATCAGGTGTAGGGAGACTTGCTATTGCCTGATGTCTACCCACCAGCTAACCGGGGCAAATCTCAGAACATGTGTGTTCTGGTTTCTCCTCCCATATGGAAATCACTAACCTCATCTGCTGGTTCCATTCTGTGTTTTTCCCAATCACACTCCAGACACCCTCAAAGGAGTCCTTTAGCCCTAGTGGTCAGAGGAAAGATCCCTCCTGACACCTTTAAATGTCTCTCTAAGGCTTTCAGAGCAAACTTGATTCTCTCCAAAGCAAACTGGTAACTCAGCACCAACTCTTGCCTTTTAGCCCAATTCCATCATGCCTTCCTCAGACAGAGATCTATAGCTAGCCTCCAGCCCCTCCTTCTCAGCCATTTAGAGCAGTGATTCTCAACCTTGGCTTCCCTTAGAATCATTACAGAAGGAGACCTACCTGGCTTGCCACCACCCAAGACCATGCTTCCATAAATTCCCCAGAAAATCTCCGTCCCCAATAAATATCACCATCATCAACAACAACAGCAAAAAAGAATCATTACAGAAGCTTTTAAAAATCCCAATGCCTAATTCTCAACATAAACAAAATATCAAAGATCTAAATGTAAGAATGAAAATCATAAAACTCTTACAAGAAAACAAGGATATATATTGAGCTTAGCAAGGGATTCTTAGATATGAGACCAAAAGAACAGTCAACAAAATTAAAAATACACAAATTAGACTTCATCGAAATTAAGAATTTTGTGTATCAAAGAATACTAGCAAGAAAGTGAAAAGACAATCTACAGAATGGGAGAAAATATTTGCAACTTCTACATCTGAGTGTATAAAGGTCTAGTATCCAGAATATATAGAAGAACTCTTACAACTTATTAAAAATGACAAGCAACTTAATTTTAAAATGGGCAAAGGACTTGAATTGACAGTTCCCCAAAGTCGTGGAAATGGCCGAGAAGCAGATGAAAAGACGTTCAACAATAGTCATTAAGAAAATGCAAATCACCAGGCACGGTGGTGGTTAACGTCTGGAATCCCAGCACTTTGGGAAGCCAAGGTGGGTGGATCACCTGAGGTCAGGAGTTCAAGACCAGCCTGGCCAACTTGGTGAAACCCCATCTCTACTAAAAATAGAAAAAGTAGGCTGGAAGCAATGGTTCATGCCTATAATCCCAGCACTTTGAGAGGCTGAGGCAGGTGAATCGCTTGAGGTCAGGAGTTTGAGACAAGCCTGGCCAACATGGTGAAACCTCATCTTTAGTAAAAATACAAAAAAAAAAAAAAATTAGCCAGGCATGGTGGTGGGTCTCCCAGCTACGCAGAAGGCTGAGGCTGGAGAATTGCTTGAACCTGGAAGATGGAGGTTGCAGTGAGCTAAGATCACACCACTGCACTCCAGCCTGGGTGACAGAACAAGACTCTGTCTCAAAAAATAAAATTAAAATACAAAAATTAGCCAGGCAAGGTAGCACATGCCTGTAATCCCAGCTCCTTGGGAGGTTGAGGTGGGAGGATCACCTAAGCCCAGGGAGGTTGAGACCGCAGTGAGCCAAGATCACACTGCTGCACTCCAACCTGGGTCACAGAGTGAGACTCTCCCTCAGAGAAAAAAATTGTACATGAATGTTCATAGCAGCATTCTTCATAGTAGCTAAAAAGTGAATACAATCCAAATGTCCATCAGCTAATGAATGGATAAGCAAACTACGGCATATCCATACAGTGGAATATTATTCAGCCATGAAGAAGAATAAGTACTGATACATGCTACTACATGGATGAACCTTGAAATCATGCTATGGGAAAGACAGCAGACACAAAGTCACATGTTGTGTATGACTCCATTTATATGAAATACCCAGAATAGGTCAATCCACAGAAACGGAGAACAGAATTGTTGTTGCTACCAGCTCTGGGGTGGAGATAGAGAATGGCTGCTTAAGGGTCCAGAATACCCGGGCCGTAACTACAGAAGTAGAAAGAGGTGATGGTTGCTCAACACTCTGAATGTATTAAATGCCACTGAATTGTTCACTTTAAAATGGTTCATTTTGTTGCCTGAATTTTACCACAATAAAAAAAAATCCCAGGCCAGACATGGTGGCTCATGTCTGGAATCCCAGCACTTTGGGAAGCTGAGGATGGTGAACTGATTGAGGCCAGGAGTTTAAGACTAGCTTGGGCAACATAGGGAGACCCTGTCCCTACAAAAAGTACAAAAATTATCCTGGTGTGGTGGCTTGCACCTGTAGTTTTAACTACTCAGGAGGCTGAGGTGGAAAGATCACTTGAGCCTGGGAGGTGGAGGTTGCAGTGAGCAGTGATTGTGCCACTATATTCCAGTGTGAGTGACAGAGTGAGACTCTGTCTCAAAAAACAAAAACCTCCCAGTGCTGCACTCCAAACCCATTAAATCTGAATTTCTGGAGTGGAACCCAGGCATCAGCACATCTTAAAGCTGTCTGGGTGGTTTCAATATGCAGGCTAGGTGAAGAGCCATATAGTCGCTGGCTAGTATATGTCCTGCCCTCCCAAAGTCTAGTGGGATTTGGAACTGGTAGCATTTGTCGGTGCATAGACGTGTCAAGGCAACATTCTCTTTGTGTGCATAGAACAGGCCTTTTTTCTTGGCTTCGTGGCTTCTCCAGGCCTTGCCACTCCCCACTCAAGGAGTTAATGTTGCAGAAACTTGCCTGCCCTCCCCCGTCAGCTGCAGCCTGCTTTGTCCTATCAGATGGCCTCTTCCACCAATCCTGAAGCCAGCACACAGTTGGGTGACTTGGGTCCTGATAAACTTCTCTGCATTCTGCTCTGAAGGAATTCTCCTTGTGACCAGGTTCTGCAGTTACCTCTCATGTGGTCTCTGTCATTCGGCATTTGGGTGGCTGCACAGAATCTAAACCTTCTCCTTTCAGGAAGTCCAGCCTTGTGAATCCTGAAAATGCCAACACTGAAATGCATGCCAGTAGCTGAAAATGCCAGACACTCCCTTGCAGCTAGAGTAAGAGTACGTCATTTGACTTGGCCAGTAATAGGAGACTGCCCCAGACTTTGAAAAGAGCTAGTGATGCAGAAGTGCAAGGAGAGTGGGAGGCCTCTGTGGGGGAAGTTGCTGGGGTCTCAGCGGCAGGTGTTCAGTGCCAGCAAGGTCGTTGGTCCAAGCTCTGGGATCCTATGCTCAGCGACACAGCATCAATGTCCGCCAGTTCAGTGTGTGATGGTGGGCTGAGATCTGACCACATGGCTTCTGGCATTTTCATACGTTCTTTTGATTCTGAAATTGGTCAGTGATATGGTTTGGTTTGGTGTTCCCACCCAAATTTCATGTGGAATTGTAATCCCCAGTGTTGGAGGAGAGGCCTGGTGGGAGGTGATTGAATCATGGGGGCAGACATCCTCCCTTGTTCTTCTCATGACAATGAGGTCTCATGAGATCTGGTTGTTTTAAACTGTGTCGCAGCTGGGTGGCATGGCTTATGCCTGTAATCCTAGCACTTTGGGAGGCTGAGGCAGGCGGATCACCTGAGGTCAGGAGTTCGAGACCAGCCTGGCCAACATGGTAAAACCCCTTCTCTACTAAAAATACAAAAATGCACTGGGCGTGGTGGTGCAGACCTGTAATCCTAGCTACTCAGGAGGCTGAGACAGGAGAATCACTTGAACCCAGGAGATGGAGGTTGCAGTGGGCCGAGATGACACCACTTCACTCCAGCCTGGGCAACAGAGCAAGACTCCATCTCAAATGAATGAATGAATGGATGAATGAATGAATGAATGAATAGGTGTAGCACCTCTCCCTTTGCACTCTTCCTCCTGCTCTGGCTGTATAGGATGTCGATTCCCGTCACCTTCCCTGTGATTTTAAGTTTCCTGAGGCCTCCCCAGCCATGCTTCCCATACAGCCTGTGGAACTGTGAGTTGATTAAACCTCTTTTGTTCATAAATGACCCAATCTCAGGCAGTTCCCTATAGCAATGCAAGAATGGACTAACACAGTCAATGCTGTAGGTATTCAGACCTTCCTCTGTTCATCTCCCTGACATCCCCCACTTCCCTACCCAACTTTGGCTTAGACTGTTTGGACTTGGCCTTGGTGGTAGAGGGCACAGAGAAATGCCCTCATGCTCTCTTACATCAGTTTCTGCCAGCTCTGAATCTCATTAGGTGTGGCTTCCCCCTTGCTCTCCAGGCCACCTATTCCTCACTAGGGGACACTTGGGGGACAAGAATACTAGCCTGAATGCCAGAGCCTTGAAGTTCTCCGCAAAAACAGTGCTGCTAGTCAAGCATCCTAATCCACCCAGACCCCTGCTCAGTTCTGTAACCCTTCATTCATTCAGTAAATGTTGTTGAGGCCCTACAGCATGTCACAGACTGTTCTAGGCCTTTGGGTGAAACAGTGAACAAGACAAGGTCCCTGTTCCCATGCCAGTTAGATTTTAGACAGGAAAGACAAATAACCAAATTAATTCCAAATGTCGATGAGAGCTATGAAGACAATCAAAGAGGGGAAACGGTGGCACATGTGAGTGGGTGGAGGGGGCAGGCAGCGCCCTGGCTACATATGATAGTCAGGGGTGCCATGTGAGCTGGGGCCTGGAGCATGAAGCCAGGCAAATGGAGGCCTGGGAGAAGAGCATTTCAGATGACAGCTAACTGAAGGGGGCCACATGTTCTTTATGCTTTATTTTTATTCTTTGATTCAGGGTGTTGCTCTGTCACTGAAGTACCATGGTTTTCAGTACAGTGGTGCCATCTCAGCTAACTGCAACCTCAGACTCCTGGGCTCAAGCAATCCTCCCACCTCAGCCTCCTAACTGAGACCACAGGCACACACCACCACACCCAGCTTGTTTTTTTTTTTCTTGTGGGCACAGGGTCTCACTATGCTGCCCAGACCAGTCTCAAACTCCTGGACTGAAGCAGTCCTCCTGCCTGACCTCCCAAAATGTCAAAATTACAGGTATAAACCCCTGGGCCCCGCCTGCCACGCATTCTTTGTCTCTTCCTGTGGAGAGGCAAGTCTATAGTCCCCCTCTTGAATCTAGCTGGGCTCAACTGCCTTGACCAATAGACCATGGGAGGATTGATGCTGGGACAGTTTCTGGACTGTAAGAGACCAGTGGCTTTCACCTCCTGTTTCTGAGGACCCTACATCTGGGAACCCTGAGCCACCACATGAGAAGCCTGACTCCCCCGCTGCAAAGAACATACTCTTGGAAAGAGTCCCCAAGAGTGCCTGCAGAGGGCAAGGGGTCTAACCTTCCAGAACCTTCCAGACATCCCTGCCGAGAGACTAGCACGTAATGGAGCTGTCTTAGACACTCCAGACCAGACCCCACCCCACGCTCAGTGCCAGCGTGCGACTCACATCCATGCCAAATGGAATAGAAGCACTGCCCAGCTAATCCTTGCCCAAATTCCTTACCCACAAAATCATCATGATAAATAATAATTGTCATTTTAAGCCACTATATTGTGGGGTGATCTGTTCTGCAGCAACAGAAAACTGGGACACAGTCCAGGGGAATGACAATGCAAAAGTCCCAAGGCAGAAATGAATCTCAGATTATTCAAGGGATCAAAGTAAGACCACTCCGCTGAGCCTGCCCAGCTCACCTCCTCCTCCTCTCATAACAAGATGGAGAGGAGGAGGAGGTGAGCTGGGCAGGCTGAGCGGAGTGGGGGTGCGCAGCCTGGCAGCCATGCAGTGGGCAGCCATGCAGTGGGCAGCCATTGGAGGGATTTTAGGAAATGCATGCTGTCTTCTGTGGGGGTGCAGAAGTGAACAGGGAGCAACCAATGAGGTTGCTGCAACTGGTGAATTTCCCTGGGTGGGAGTTTGGCCCCGTGTGGGGAAACTTACCTTAGGACACTCGTTGACTTCCCGACCTTTGTTGTGGCTCAAGCAGCTGGTCCTCTGCCTTGTCTCTGTAACTTATCCTCTGCTTTGCATCTCAGTTCTGCCAGCGCTGCCTCTGTCTGGCTCAGTTCCCTCCTCTTTTTTTTTTTTTTTTTGGGAGTGTTGTTTTTGCTACCCAGACTGGAGTGCAGTGGCGTGATCTCGGCTCACCACACCCCTACCTCCCAGGTTCAAGCGATTCTCCTGCCTCAGCCTCCCAAGTAGTTGGGATTATAGGCATGCACCACCTCGCCCTGCTAATTTTGTATTTTTAGTAGTGATGGGGTTTCTCCATGTTGGTCCAGCTGGTCTCAAACTCCCAACCGCAGGTGATCCGCCTGCCTCGGCCTCCAAAAGTGCTGGGCTTGCAGGTGTGAGCCACTGCACCCGGCCTTCCCCAGCCCTCCTTTTTGGAGCCAGCCTGTCTGCAGACAGCACAAGCCCTGCTTCCCTTTCCTCCCTGTGATGAAATAAACCTGGCACCCATGGAGGAAGCCCAGCGTGGCCCAGTGCTGCTGTGACTGGGGATAAGTCCACTTGATTTAGGTTCAGTGTTAGGAAGCTCCCTCACCTACAGACACCAGCCAAATCCTTCAAAAGGAGCATTATCAATAAGAAAGATGATGTTTTGGCCTCTGCTGCTTGATTCCTGTCTCTCAATTGAATTCAAACTTGGCTGGAGAAGAAGAGCACTGTTTATTAGGACCCTGAATCCCTGACACCTGAGACCCTGCAGTAATAATCAGCGTGGTAGTCACGCTGTTCCCAGAATTGCTTAACACCCTGGTTATTACCTGCCCCTTGCCTCTCGGATGGTGACCACCTGGTCACCAACAGGATCCCACTGGATTGTCACATCTTTCCTGTGCCTAGACTTTTCCTTTGTCATGTGACATACACTTGTCCTAATGCCTGCCCGTCACTTCTGGCTGGATTTCCTAACAGTGTTGCTGGCTTCACAGCCCAGAAGAGACCACTTAAAGTCTAAAAGTGGGTACTAGATTTCCCTCCATCAACACCAACTGGGTCGGCTCCTTTAGCTCTGTCTCCATGTGGACTGCAGTGGGTGCATCATTCACATGCCTGAGTCCCACCCATTGGCCAAACCCACAGCCTGTTGACCTATGAGCTCCCAACCTCGCAACACGGCAGGGAGAGCAGTACAGAGTTTTAGAGTTCTACCAGGTCCCAACTGTGTGTTCTTTGGCGGGTTTCTTAACCTTTCTGTGCCTCAGTTTCCTAGTCAGTAAAATGGGGATAGCGATCATAGAATCTACCTCGTGTTTCTGTGAGAACGGAAATAAGACCTGTAAAACACTCAGCATCATGCCTGGCACATAGTAGGAAGTCCGCAGACATCAGCAGATACTAAGCAAGCCCTCTCTGCCTGCACTTTCATGGTTGGCTTGGAATATGGCTGGAAGGAGGTGATGGAAAAAGGAGGTCAACAGTCACTCAAGAAGAACACAGATTTCACATTAGGACCAGAGACAAGTTCACGGAGAGTAGAGGCTGTGACCTTTCATTTATTCTATCTCCAACATACAGCTTGATGTCTAGCACATAGTAGGTGCTCAATAAATGGTTGCTGAATCATCAGACAATTGGGCATGACTCACAAAAATGCCAGGAATGGGACACTGACCAGAGATGATTTACTCTCTGGTCTCTTCCCTTTTCCCTTCTAAGGGCAGCTAGGGCAGACCCTCCAGGTCAGTGGGGCCCTGTATTTTCAGAAGTGGCTGGAGCGGCGCCAAGCTCTCCAGGATGTCAGCCCCAAGCTGTGCACCCTCAAAGGCAGTAGGCAGTGCCGTTTTCCTGGAGGGCTGGGGCAGGCATTGTAATGAGAAATAGAAACCTGCAAAAAAAAAAAAAAAAAAAAGTGAAAGTATGCCAGGCCTTCTCGTTTGGGGAGCTGGTGCCATTTCCAATGAGCAGTGTGGCAGTGGGAGATAAGGCAGAAATGTGAATTGCTATTGTGCTTCACTCCATAAGCAGTTAGAGGGGTTTTCTGCAGGGCGTTTTGTAATACCAGGTGGCAACAATTATCATTAACTCAGAATGGGTGAACAATCAAGTTTTTTCTTTCTTGCTGGTTCCTGTTTTACTTGAACTTTCCTTGCATCCAACAATGCCCACCACTTGCTATCAACAAAAGCCTGCATGTACGAATGGAGAACACTGAGGACAGAGCCTCGGGCTGCAAGGTCTTGGCTCTACTGCCAGCCACTACTCTGGGCTCTGACCAAGCCATTCTTCCTCTCTCTGCCTCAGTTTCCCTCTTGGTGTCCTGAGTGGTCTCCAAGGCAGGTAGAGGCAATGAGGGGTCTGTCCTGGGGTGCAGCAAGGATCAGTTGATATTAATACTATTTTTTTTTAAAACTGAGTTTTGCTCTTGTCGCCCAGGCTGGAGTGGTGTGATCTCAGCTCACTGCAACCTCTGCCTCCCTGGTTCGAGCAATTCTCCTGCCTCAGTCTCCTGGGTTGCTGGGACTACATGTGCATGCCACCACACCCTGCTTATTTTTTTTTATTATTATTTTTAGTAGATACAGGGTTTCACCATGTTGGCCAGGCTGGTCTCAAACTCCCGACCTCAGATGATTCACCCATCTCGGCCTCACGAAGCGCTGGGATTACAGGTGTGAACCACCACACGTGGCCTGATATTAATACCATTTCTCAGCCCTGGCTCTGCACATTTCCTCCTCTGGGCGATTACCTCCTGAAACCTCTAACACTCTGCCTTCAGCTTTTATATCTCAGGGTCCTGGTAGAACGTCCCACACACAGCATGTGCAAATTACACATTTGTGGCTCATTTAGATAAGATTACTCTCCCCTGAGAACCTTGCACCCCCAATTCCAGACTGGCTTCACAGTCTCCAAACTGTTCACTGATGTCTTCTCCATTCTTGGTCTGAGCGTGTTTCCTGTTTATTCTTCTCAGCCACCCCCACCTCCACGCCTCCTACACTCCCTCAGGAAGTTCCAGCAGTCCTTGTCACCTGGCAGTAACAGAGGCAGGACAACAGCTCCTGCCCAAAGCCAGGGCAGTGCAGGAATTTCCCCTTCCAATGCTGCCAGCAAGGTGTGTGGGTGCAGAGTCGCCCACAGCAGATTGCACATAGGAATTGGGGTGCAGTGTTGGGTGCTGGCCATGCACAGAATCTGGGGCTCTGCTCACCCTGGAGTGATAGAAGCTGATAGAAGCACAGGAAGTTGTGGCTGCAATGAGAGCGGTAGCTTTTCTCCACTGGTCAAGAACAGAAGCCAAGCCTGCCGGTGAGAACTCTGCACCCTCTATTCAAAGACAAATGTGGCAGCTTATCTTCCCTGGGGTCCTGCAGGCTGCTCGACACGCTTCCCTCAGGCCGCCGTGTCTGCTGAAGTCAGCTTGCGTAATACTAGAACTGCTGATCCGGCTCTGTAAAGACTGCTGTTTCTATGCATAACTAAGATCCCTCAAAACCAAGCGCCTATTTAAAATATTTAAATAACTTTTGTTTCATTATAAACATTGAAAAAATACAAAAAGTCAGAAGGAAGACAAAAGTATCCAGAATCTCATCACCTGGAAACAGCCTGCAAGTAGATTTCTCTTTTTCCTCTTTCTGCTGGGTGCATTTCAATGCCATTAAGATGGTGCAGAAGCTAGACATGGTGGTACATGCCTCTGTAGTCCCAGCCACTTGGAAGGCTGAGGCGGGATGATCGCTTGAGTCCAGGAGTTTGGGACCAGGGCAACATAGAGAGACCCCATTTTTACAAAAAAAAAAAAATTAAAAATTACCTGGGTGTGATGGTGCACACCTGTAGTCCCAGCTACTCGGGAGGCTGAACAGAAGGATCACTTGAGCCCAGGAGTTCAAGACTGTAGTAAGCTATGATCGTGCCTGCCCTCCAGCCTTGGCGACAGAACGAGATCTTGTCTCAAAAACAAATAAAACGTTTAAAAAAAGATTCTTCAGTCTATAAAATTATACATCTTACATTTTAAATGTCATTTTTCTAAATGTAAAAGTAATATATATTTAGTATTGTACAAGCTTGAAAAGCTTTTAAAATGCAAAGAAAAATCATGTGAGTTCTGCCCCCCTCCAGAGTGGATCACTGTTAACATTTTGGTTTATTCCGTTAAACTCTGTTTTAACATTACAACAGATACTTGTTCTTAAGTGAATGACATGGAAAGATTCACAAGTCCTAAGTGGACAACCGCATAAATAGGGAGTTCGTTGTGTAGGAAAATACACACATGAGTTGATAAACTAAAATATGAATAGCGGCTGTCTCTTGGTGGTAGGGTTATCTAGTGGTTTTTACTTTCTTTTTCTAGCTTGTCAAAAGTTTCCAAATCTTCCACAGTGAATATGAATTTAGTAGTAAGAAAAAAACCACAAAATTATTTAAGAGACAGATATCCAAATTGACAAGTGTGCTTCTGAGCCGGGTTTTCCTCGCCCCCAGATCTTGTCTCTTCTCACGTGTGTCTGGAAGCCAGCCTCAGATAGAAAGCTCGGTAAGGCTGATGCTGGCAGGGAGAGGAGGGCCAGGCAGCCAGGGCAAAATTCCTTGGCTTCAGGACGCTTTGCCCTAGAGAATCTGAAGGGCTCCATGTCCCTCCAGCACACACAGGACCTGAGGGGCTGGCGCTGTCTCCACAGTCACCCTAGGATGGAGCCAGGATGCGAGAAGGACAGGCAAAGGGGAGCAATGGGGTCACTGCAGAGACAATGGAGGGAAAGGCACGTAGGGAGAATGAGCATTTTGATGCCTGGGAAGAACGAATTCTGTAGGAGCCTTTGATTGAGTAGATGAGGAAAGTAAATTCATATCTTCTATCTCTGCACACCAGCTATTTGTATAAAATAGCATAGTATCTGGGCGCAGTGTCTCACACCTGTAATCCCAGCACTTTGGGAGGCCAAGGCAGACAGATCACCTAAGGTCAGGAGTTCGAGACCAGCCTGGCTAACATGATAAAACACCCTCTCTATTAAAAATATAAAAATTAGCCAAGCATGGTGGCACATGCCTGTAGCCCCAGCTACTTAGGAGGCTGAGGCAGGAGAATCACTTGAACCTGGGAGATGGAGCTTGCAGTGAGCCAACTGGCAGTGACAGCCATTGCACCGTAGCCCGGGTGACAGAGTGAGACTCGGTCTCAAAAAATAAAAATAAAATAAAATAATAGTATGTTCACCAAAAGTATTAACAATATAAAGAAAAAGAGGGACATGATGATTACTGGGAGGCAGATTTGTCAACGGTTTATTCATTTATTTTTCATGTCATACCCTTGGCCTTGTTCTTAGAAACTCTTTCCAAATTCAGGCATTAGGCTGATTGTCAATACTAGTTTATGCTGATTGACAAGTTTTGGTCTCGTTCTGTGTCTACATACACACAGGTATCATTATCTGTACTTGTGCTACTCAGAAAATATGCTGCTTTTTGCAAAAATATTCACCCAGAATTCACTGTTCAAATCTGAAGTCTGTGATTGGCCATTTGCATGCCTGAACACTGAGCATATCAAGCAGTCCTGAGTGCAGGCTGCAGGATGGAGTGTGCTAACATCGTCTACTCAGTCCTAGAGATGAAACCCTTCAGAGTTTCCATGTTACAGTCCCCTGGAGACCTAGGAGCACTACCAACCAGGGTCCCAGGACAGACAGAATCTTGAATACTTGTGACAGGTTATTTTATTACTGACTCATTGCTGTACACGCTCACTGCCTGGTATCAAAAGAAAATGTCATTTGTAACTGATCTCTCTCAGTAATGTTGTATACTTCCTACGAAGAGACCCATTGGTGAGTTCATTAACTGTTATGTAACTGATGCTTTACGTTGCTTTATTCTATTTAGAAATTCTTAGTGAGCTTTTATATAGGTGTTTTAAAGTATTTTAGTGTTTTTTTTTATTTTTAGAACCAAAATAGTTGAGGTTTTTAGGCAGCCAAGAAAGCACTATTATTTTTCCCCTTTAAAAAGATAAGGGTCCCAGGCTCCAAAAGATTGTTATTCAGCACAATCTCAGGAAAGAATTAGATTGAGATATCAAGGGATGACTGTATTTCAGTGAGAAATTGGAAACTGTATTAAGGCTTCCTGGCCAAATGGCATTTTCCCAACCCTTCCTAAACTGTTTTTCTGTCTTCTCACTTCCTATTACAGGAAGCTCCTCCCAGTTTTTATCTCTGTAATTTTTGGGACTCTGGGGCTATATTACGGTCTACCTTGGTCGCTAAGGGCTGATCCCTGCAAGTCCGTTTGACTTCTAGTGGAGGGGTCTATAGGCTGGGCACAAGTAATCAATGATGGTGGTTTGCAGGTTGCACAGTGAAGAACTGAAACAGAACAGAGACTTGACGAGTGCCTGTAGGGAAGGAAAGATCCCCTCCAGCCTCCCAGAGCCACCGTCTCCTCTCTCTCTCACACACATGTGCACACATAGTTAAATAGTGTTAAAGAAACCAGTTGGCCGGGTGTGGTGGCTCACGCCTGTAATCCCAGCACTTTAGGAGGCCAAGGTGAGTAGATCACCTGAGGTCAGGAGTTCGAGACCAGCCTGAACAACATGGTGAAACCCTGTCTCTACTAAATACAAAAAATTAGCCAGATGTGGTGGTGCATGCCTGTCATCCCAGCCATTTGGAAAGCTGAGGCAGGGGAATCGCTTGAACCTGGAAGGCGGAGGTTGCAGTGAGCTGAGATCGTGCCGTTGCAGTCCAGCCTGGGCAACAAGAGCAAAACTCCATCTAAAGAAGGAAAGAAAAGACAAGAGAAAACAAAACAGGACAGAAAAGAAACAAAACAAACCAGTCAATCCTCCTGACCACTGGTAAAGGTCATTATCACAGGCATCATGTGTCAGTGATAGCTGCAATGATCTCACTATTCCCTCATCAACGTGGAATGTTCTAGCAGTATCATTGGCAGAAATAGCCTTAAAAAAAATCACACTAATCAAACAACATCTGATTTATTTTTAATCAAATATTCATGTTTAGACCAAAACTGATAACAGGATTTTTGAATCCCCTTTCCCCTGAAAAATCCTGCCAGTCAACTTATTTTCTAAATACTATGTATGTCATAAAGCGCACTTGCTTCTGTGTAAAATGTTTGCGTGTTAGGTGTTACTCCAAGCAGTGGCAAACTACAACCTGTAGGCCAAATTCGTTCCACTGAGTGTTTTTGTACAGCCTTCAAGTTAAAAATAGTTTTCACATTTTTTAATGGCTGGGGGAAGAAAATCAGAACAGGATTTTATGACATAAGTAAAATTATATAAAATTCAAATTTCAATGCCCATAAATAAAGTTTGGTTGGAACACGGCCATGCCCATACATTTACATATTGTCTATGGCTACTTGTGAACTCCAATGCCACAATGGAATCGCTGCAATGAAGACGAAGAGGCCCACAAGCCTAAAATATATTTACTATGTGGTTCTTCCCAGGAAACGTTTGCCATCTCCTATGTTAGCCCATTGAAATAAGCAACAACAAAAATCAAAATGTTGCTTGCGTGGTCTTAGTAGAATACACATGACCGAGGCAACCATGCCACAGAGCATAAACAATCTCAAATCAAGAATCTGAGTGGCCGGGCACGGTGGCTCATACCCATAATCCCAGCACTTTGGGAGGCTGAGGCAGGTGGATTGCTTGAGCCCATGAGATCAAGACCAGCCTGGGCAACATAGAGAGACCCTGTCTTTACTAAAAAATAAATTTTTTAAATTAGCTGAATGTGGTGGCACATGCCTGTGGTCCCAGCTACTCAGGAGGCTGAGGTCGGAAGATCCCTTGAGCCCAGAGGTCAAGGCTGTAGTGAGCCACGTTCAGGCCACTGCACTCTGGCCTCGGCAACAAAGTGACACTCAAAAAAAGAAGAAGAAAGGCCAGGCATAGTGGCTCACACCTGTAATCCTAGCACTTTGGGAGGCTGACGCAGATGGATCATGAGGTCAAGAGATCGAGACCATTCTGGCTAACCTGGTGAAACCCTGTCTCTACTAAAAATACAAAAATTAGCTGGGCATGGTGGCATGCACCTGTAATTCTAGCTACTCGGGAGGCTGAGGCAGGACAATAGCTTGAACCCAGGAGACAGAAGTTGCAGTGAGCCGAGATCATACCACTGCAGCCTAGCCTGGGGACAGAGTGAGACTTTGTCTGAAGAAGGAGAAGGAGGAGAAGGAGGAGGAAGGGGAGGAGAAATGTTGCTTGCATGATCTTAGTAGAATACATGTGCCAGCCTGGCGACAGAGCGAGAGGAGTAGGAGGAGGAGGAAGAGGAGGAGAAAGAGGAGGAGGAGGAAGAAGGAAGAAAGAAGGAGGAGGAGGAGGAGGAGGAGGAGGAGGAGGAGGAGGAGGAGGAGGAGAAGGATCTGAGAAATAATTACCCTCTCTTGATTTTGTTTACCTGCAGAGAAGCTCAGAGTCACATGGCAAAAGAAGCTCAGTGACATGTGGCAAAAGCTGGGGTCAAAGTCTTACAGAACTCAGAAGAATTCACACACATATCATAGTGAGTTGAAAACTATGTCCAGTGCACTGAGGTACCAGAAAAGGTTACTTCTTTGTTTTCTCTAACTTTTACTTCACTGTGGCTTGAAGGAGAAAAGAGATGAGGTGGGAGAGGAAGAGGGTGCAGCCTTGCCAGCTGAATACAATTCAGTGGCTTCCAGCTTAGCATCGCCTTCTTTGAGTTAGTTTGGTCTCCTTTTGGTAAAATCGTCTTTCAAGATTTCCATCTCCCTCCCATCCTCACCTGCCCTTCCATTAATGTAGGGAGAAGCCACCATGAGCTTAGCCACAGAAGAGGAAGTCTCAGATGCAAGGGCAGGTCTCTTACACAAAAGTCAAAGTTTCTTGTCCCACCTGCTCGTGCCCTCCTCCCAACTCCACCATCTTGGCTCTGACTCCCACTGGTGTTGCAAATGCTCTGAATCTTGACAACGTCCTCCGTAGTCTCCTGACTTTGGTGTCTACCCACAGCCTCTGCCACAGGGTCACAGGTGGCCTGGGTGGCCCCACAGCAAGTGTCCTGGCTCTCACTCAGCTCCCTTCTGCATTCTCCACTAGGAGCCCAGCAATACCTGCAGGACAGGGGCATCTCTGTGCTCTCTGTCTTCACCCTTCATTCCGCCCTTTCTAAGCCACACCTGGGTGGCACATGCTGGAGGCAGCAGTTCTCTGGGACTTGATATTTCCCTGGTCTATACCTGAAAAAGCCAGAAACAAAGCCGCTACTCTGGTATTCCTCCAAACTACTGGGATGTTTCTAACACTGCCCGTCTTGCTGAAGCGAAAACCAGGTACCTGGTTATTTTACCTCTTGCCTCCTCTTCCCATGCAGTCAGTACCTCCCTTATGAAATAACTTGCATTGTCTCTACCGAGGGCTTATATGTATGTCTAAATGCCACCCTATCTTTCCACCTATAAAGGGAGCTTTTAAAATTCAGAAAATAAACATTTTCTCTCCCACAAAGTCTGGCTTTCAAAACTGTTTTTTCAATATGGTATCAACAAAGTCAGCTTTGCAAATCAAAGCCATCAATGACCTTTTTATTCCAGGCACTGCCCACCCTTACCTCCCCTGCAGTTTATGGCTTAGCCCTAATGGCAGAAGGCTAAGGGGGAATATGATTTATGGGGGTATGAAAAACGTGTCCATTCAATATTTCAAAATATTATTCCTGTTACCCTTGCTAAGTGAAAATCCTTTGTAAACATTTTTATTCTATTTTAAAAATATATATATATATTTTGCCTCAGTATAACTCTTTGGAGTCAGCTGTTAACTTAGTTGGCTAGGGCTTCCATAACGAAATAACCACAGACAGGGCATCTTAAACAACAGAAACGTGTTTTCTCACAGTTCTGGAGGCTGGAAGTCCAAGATCAAGATGCCTGCAGGGCTGGTTTCCTCTGACGCCTGGCTCCTTGATTTGCAGATGACTGCCCTCTTGCTGTGTCCTCTGGCGGTCCTTTCTCTGTGCCTGCATCCCTGGTGTTTCTGTTCCTCAATGTCCTCTTCTTGTAAGCACAGATTGGATTAGGGCGCGTCCTAGTAGCCTCAATTTACTTCCATCACCTCTGTAAAGCCCCAATCTCATGGCCGGGTGCGGTGGCTCACGCCTGTAATCCCAGCACTTTAGGAGGCGGAGGCGGGTGGATCACGAGGTCAAGAGATTGAGACCATCCTGGCCAACATGGTGAAACCCTGCCTCTACTAAAATCCAAAAAGTTAGCTGGGTGTGGTGGCACATGCCTGTAGTCCCAGCTACTCGGGAGGCTGAGGCAGGAGAAACGCTTGAATCCAGGAGTCAGAAGTTGTGTTGAGCCGAGATGGCACCACTGCACTCCAGCCTGGGCAACAGAGCAAAATTCCATCTAAAAAAAAAAAAAAAGAAGGGAGATTATCATTAGAGCTTAGACAGAAAGAGAGTCCGGTCCCATTAGACCTGCAGAATCATAATGGTCTCAGGAATCCAAGAGCTTCTAACCCCCCAGGAGATGCTGATGCTGCATTTTAGGACCACTCCATCACCTAAAGCAGAAAAGGGCACAGGTCACATCTGCTTCCTCTGTAATTGTTCAGCCCTCATCTCATTTAAATTCTTTCCCCATGTTAGCTCCCAAGATAGAGAACCTCCCAGGATACACTAACAATATAGTTGACCCCATTTTCAAAACGGCAAAATTATGGCTATCTCTCCAACATTATGAATGAACTGTTTGGAAGAGGGGAAGTCCCCTCTACACCCTTTTTGAAATCTACACCAGTTTTTTTCTGATTGAACTTTCTCATAACCTAAAATTTTACAGGATTTAAGTATGTTGTCAATACAACTCTCCCACGAGTGATCATTTTCACATTTCCTGCAACCAAGAAATAACCGAGATTTGCCTCACACTTGTGTTGCATTTGATTTATTTTTATAACAAGGTGGTACTTGAAATGTGCAAACCAAACAACCTTTTTTTTTTTTGTTTTTGTTTTTGTTTTTGTCTGAGGTGGAGTCTTGCTCTGCCTCCCAGGCTAGAGTGCAGTGGCATGATTGCAGTTCACTGCAACCGCTGCCTCCCAGGTTCAAGTGCTTCTCCTGCCTCAGCCTCCTAGTTGCTGGGATTGCAGGTATGAGCCACCATGCCCAGTTAATTTTTTGTATTTTTAGTAGAGACGAGGTTTCACCATGTTGGCCAGACAGGTCTCGAACTCCTGAGCTCAAGTGATCCACCCCCCTCAGCCTCCCAAAGTGCTGGGATTACAGGTATGAGCCACTGCACCTGGCCCAAACCATCTTTCTATATTCATTCCTATGAGCCTTCTCAAAGCCTGCATTCACCAACATCACACAGGCACGACGTTTTTTTTCAACAGATCT
The DNA here is from genome assembly GCF_009761245.1 of Sapajus apella. Classification (NCBI taxonomy): domain Eukaryota; kingdom Metazoa; phylum Chordata; class Mammalia; order Primates; family Cebidae; genus Sapajus; species Sapajus apella. The sequence goes on from NW_022436961.1 coordinate 28,654,153, forward strand.
AATTGACAGGTGAGTTCTTTTTTTTTTTTTTTTTTTTGTATTTGAGACGGAGTTTCACTCTTGTTACCCAGGCTGGAGTGCAATGGCACGATCTCGGCTCACCACAACCTCCGTCTCCTGGGTTCAGGCAATTCTCCTGCCTCAGCCTCCTGAGTAGCTGGGATTACAGGCACGCGCCACCATGCCCAGCTAATTTTTTGTATTTTTAGTAGAGACGGGGTTTCACCATGTTGACCAGGATGGTCTCGATCTCTTGACCTCGTGATCCACCCGCCTCGGCCTCCCAAAGTGCTGGGATTACAGGCTTGAGCCACCGCGCCCAGACAGGTGAGTTCTAAAGGGAAACAGGACTCTGTCTTAACGTCTTTGGTGATTTTAAATGTGCATCTAAAAAACAAGACAGCCAGTTGGATGAGCTGTGGTATGCCCTTCGCTTAGCAAATACAAACACAAACAGCAGTACTTAGCTTCGCTGATGACATAAGTTTAGCACTATGAACCAGAAGCAGCCTCAAAAACTAGTGAGTTTGCTCCCCAAGCCAGAGCATTGGCTTGATTACTATAATCACAGCATGAGATAAAAATCAGTGTGGTCTACCACATAAGCCTCTGTATATAATATTCTGAAAATGACAAAAGTGTAGAGCTAGAAAACAGATTACTGGTTACCCAAGGATAGGAATGGTAAGGGGAGTGTGAGCAGGACCTTGAGGGCAAGGCTTCCAGAAAGGCACCCTGAGGACCTCCACTGCCGTGCACCTGCATTCCAGCACGGCGTTCCTTGCCATCCCAGCTGTAGGTTAAGCAGGATCAGGTGCATCTTGGGCTTCCACTCCAGAGAGCACAAGCGTCCATGTGGTGCTAATTCTGCAGGCTCACAGAGTTCAGAACTATGGTGCTATGGCAGCCCCTGTCTAGATTTCAAAGAGTGCTGTACACAGCTGGGGGTTCCAGGCCAGAACTTGCTGCAGGAGAGGAGCAGCCACGTAGACTCTCCACTAGGGCAATGCCTAGTGGAGCCGTGGAGTGGGATGGCCACCGAGGCCCCAGAATTGTAGAGCTCTCAGTGGGCAATACCAGCCTGAGAGAGTTGTTGGGTGGACTGAACCCAGTAAAGCCATTGAGGTGGGGCTGCCTCAGTCCTTGGGGACCCAACTACTCCCCCAAGTGTGCCCACAATGTGGGTCATGGAGTCCAAGGAGCTCATTCAGGCACTTCAAAATGTAGTGTTGTTTTCCTTCTTGGGCCTTGGCTAAACTGGGGAGCTGTTACCCCTTTCTTCTTGTCTATTTCTCCCTTTCCGGATGGGAACGTCTATCCTATGCCTGGCCTGTCATTGCATTTTGGGAGTAGAAAACTCATTTGATGTCAAAGGCTCACAGCTGGAGAAAAATTTTGCCTCAGGATGAATTGTGCCTTGAGTCTCACCCTCATGTGAGTTAGATGAGACCGTGGACTTTGGACTTTTGAGTTGATGCTGGAACACATTCATGCGTTGGAAACTTAATCCCCAATGCAACAGTGTTGAAAGGTGGGACCCTCAAGAGATGATGAAGGCATGAGGCCTCTGCCCTCATAAATGGACAGTGTCCGTGTGGCAAGCATGAGCTCATTATTTTAGGAGTGGCACCCTTGTGAAGAATGAGTTAGGCCTGCCTCCTGAACATGTTTTCTCTCTCTCTGTCTCTCTCTTTCCCTCTCTTTCCATCTCTGTCTCTCTCTCACCATGCAATGCCTTCTACCATGTCATGATTGAGCAAGAAGGCCCTCACCAGACGCAGCCCCTCAATCTTGGACTTGCCAGCCTCCAGAACTGTGAGCCATATAAACTTCTTTGGTTTGTAAATTACCTAGTCTGTGGTATTCTATTACAGCAGCACAAAATGGACTAAGACAGACACAGCTTTCACAGGGGTTTCTTCCGGTCCTTGTTCAAGAACCTGAGTAGATTGACGGGAATGTGTGTCTATGTGTGTGTTGTGTATGTGTGTGTGCATGTACCTGTGTGGTGTAAGTTTGTGTTGTGTGTGTGCATGGGGTGTGTGTGTGTGTGTGTGTGTGTGTGCGCTCCTTTCTTGAGTCAGTGTAATGACTCCTGTTCCCTCTGTGGTCCATAGCTCTGAGAAAATATCCCTCACACAGCATTGCTGTCTTTTGTTTTTGCTAGTCCTTCTTTCATGCAAGACTTCAAACTCCTTGGGGCCCATGATGGTGTTTATCTATGTGGATCAGCTCCAAGCACAGAGCTAGAAAGCATTTGGGTGAAGGAATATTGACAGAGGGAGGAAGTGAAAAGACTGCATTATCCAAACATGACATTACATCCTTCATACAGCGCAACAAGCAGGCAAACTCCAAGGCTCCACGTTATAGGCATACACACACACAACACACAATTGGTTTTAGCAACCAAATTTCAGCCCATTTAAAATCTTGTGGTGTTATGTTCTCACTTATAGTGGGAGTTGAAAAATGAGAAGACATGGACACAGGGAGGGGAACATCACCTACTGGGGGGCAAGGGGAGGGAGAGCATTAGGACAAATACCTAATGCACGCAAGGCTTAAAACCTAGATGACAGGTTGATAGGTGCAGCAAACCACCATGGCACACATATACCTATGTAACAAACCTGCACATTCAGCACATGTATCCCAGAAAAAAAAAAAAAAAAAAAAAAAAAAAAAAAAAAAACCTTGTGGTGTTACATGTTCTCCAGAAAGACGCTGGGGCCGATCTAAGGATGTGTGATTAAACAGGCAGTTGGTTAGGAAACAATATCTGTAACACTTCCTGCTTTTTTATTCAGAAGAAATCAATATCTGAGTGCTCCCAGCCAGATTCAGGTTAGTGGGAAGCAAGAATGTGAAGTAAACACAGTGTGGTCCCAAATTCCCATTTATACGATGCTTAGGATTTGTGCTGGAATCAATCATTTCCTTGAAGGCTGAAAATATATCTTCGATTTTAGGTGATTGCCTAGAAATAATCTGATCTCAATTTGTTTGTTTGTTATGCGCATGCCTATCATGAAAGCTAGAAAAAAATAACATTAGCAAGGCCCACCATTGCAGGCAGGTGCAAACATCCCTGCCTGACTCCACTGACCAGACCTAAGAGGAAGGTAGTGACCAAAGAGACAAGAGGTTCAATGATTTGAGAACCCTTGTTTGAGGGAGGTGGGACTGGCTGTGTGAAGTTATAAAGGCAAGGCAAGGTTCATAGCAAGTCAACAGCACCTCACTTCCAAGGATATTCCCTCATGGAGGGTTATTTGTCTGTGACCATAGTAGATAAATGGCTCTCAGCTCCACTAAGCCGAAAGTCCCCTTTTAATAATAAACATTTATATTACTCCCTTTCCTCATCTAAAATAAAATTAATAGCTTATTTATGCTAACCGCATATAATTTTTAATCACCTTATTTCTTAATTCGGAAATAAAAAGCAACGTAAAACATAAAAATATATGAACGCTTACAATGTGTGAACATTTGAACACTCGTTAGAAAACATACTAAAGCGTTAAGTGCTTATGGCCACGTCGAACATGGCAGTTGTAAGTGAAGATCAATACATGCAAATTTCATGGATGATTCAAACACCTCACATGTGGCCTCGTCACTAGTGATGGTAATTTTCAATATGATGAACAATTCTTGGTAAAGCTTTTGATGAAAACTTTGTTCATAATCATAGATTATTTGTCTTTTGTTTCATCAGCCTACATGAGGTACCTGGAATAGGCAAGTCTGAAGAGACAGAAGGTGGATTAGAGGTAGCGGTGTCTGGGAAGGGAGAATAGAGGGTTATTGCTTAATGGCGATAGAATTTCTGTTTGGGGTAATGAAAAAGTTTTGCAATAGATAATGGTGATGGTTGCACAACAGTGCAAATGTAATTAATGCCACGGAATTTAAGTAGTTGAAATGGTAAATTTTTGTTTATATAGATCTTATCATATTTTTGAAATACCAGAAAAAAACCTGCAAGAACTTTGTGTTTATACATAAGGTGGAGTTAGTTCTAGCTCAGAGAATTAATAAGACTTGGTCTTTCACCTATTTGAATGCCCAGTGGGACATATGAAAGTCTGCAAGACAATGCTTTGTGGTAGTGAGCTGCCTCATACTTCATGGCGCTACTGGCATCGCTGGCCAACCCTGCTAAAGCCAGCAGGGCTCCCCCTTATTGTGATAAAAATGCCCTACCAAGTTCCAGTCGTCCCCAGGAGGGTAATATTGCCCATCTTGAGAACTACTGAGACACAGAAAGTGAGAGCCAGGTAAGAGTCTGGGTTCTGGCCAAGTGAACGCCTGCAGTCCTCGTGGGAATTAGAGAGCTCTTCAAGAAACCAGCAGAAATCTAGTTATTTGAGGAATTAACATGGAGGACAAGGAGATGGGGAGGGAGGATACAGCACTGTCCGGTGAAAGTGGCTTCCAGTTCCCATCCCTGGCCCCTGGTTTCTTGGACAGCAAGACTCATTGCAGTCCCCTGCCAGAAGGTGAAGCTAGAGAGCCTCGCACGTTTGCCAGTCCTATCAGTTGGCTCAGGATTTAGGCAGGGCTGACTCAGCCCTTAGAGATGACACAGCAGTGCAGCTAACAGTTACTATTTACTAAATAATTGGCAAGGGCTTTACTATATTTTTTTCATGTAATTTTAGCAACCAATTATAGGTGAAAACAAGTTCACACAGTTGCAAGGAGCCTGGTCAATCAAAAATCATTGACACCTGGCAAGGCACCACCGTCACAGAGATTCCCAACCAAGAAATGCAAATCTCCCACTGGTGCTGAAGTCTCACTTGGCAGCTTTCCCAGTAGGGCAGCCACAGAGCTCCTTCTCCCCTCTGTGCGGGTGCGGGCACTTCAGCTGGGGACTTTAGCTGGGGAGCTGAGTGCGGTCACCAGGCAGTAGAATTACCGCTTCTCCATCAGCCACTGACCCCCTGCCCCCTAACCCTTCTCCTCTTTCCTCCCACCACAAGGATGAGATGGATGCAAATCCTTGAGTGTGCATAAGGTGCACTCAACCCACCCCATGATGCCATCTCAAGGGTTTAAAGCCTGACTTGAGAAACAGAGATGTCTAACCAGATGCTTGGCGATCCCAGCTTCAGGGCCTGGGATCACATACTGCAGGCTGCCAGAATGAAGGTGCTCACAGACCTCTTCTTCCCCTGCATCTAGGGCTCACTTCTTTTTGGTTTTGCTTTTATTCTTTGAGACGGAGTCTCACTCTGTTGCCCTGGAGTGCAAAGGCACGATCTTGGCTCACTGCAACCTCTGCTACCTGAATTCAAGTGATTCTCCTGCCTCAGTCTCCCCTGTAGCTGGGATTACAGGTGCACACCACTATGCCTGGCTAATTTTTGTATTTTTTTTTAGTAGAGACAGGGTTTCACCATGTTGGTCAGGCTGGTCTCAAACTCCTGATATCAGATGATCCACCCACCTCTCCCTCCCAAAATGCTGGATTACAGGGGTGAGCCACCAACCACACCCAGCCTGGCTTACTTCGTGTGTGTGTGTGTGTGTGTGTGCGTGCGCGCGCGTGCGCGCGCGTGTGTGTTTGTTGTTGCTGTTGTTGAGACAGAGTTTCATTCTTATTTTCCTGGCTGGAGTGCAATGGCACGATCTCAGCTCACTGCAACCTCCACCTCCCAGATTAAAGCGATTCTCCTGCCTCGGCCTCCTGAGTGGTTGGGATTACAGCCGCCCACCACCACACCTGGCTGATTTTTTATATTTTTAGCAGAGATGGGGTTTCACCAAGTTAGTCAGGCTGGTCTCAAACTCCTGATCTCAGGTGATCTGCCCACCTTGGCCTCCCAAAGTGCTGGGATTACAGAGGTGAGCCACTGAGCCCAAGCAGGCTTACTTCTTTTTGTATTCCTGAGGCTTTTTGCTGACAGCTGATTTGGGATCTCAGGCACAGAAACAAGACTCAACGACCCTACTGTTACCCTTTCTACCCCTTCACAGGGTTCCTAAGAGCCCACCTGACGCCAGTTTCTTCACCTCCCCACCACCCTAGAGGATCCTGTGATGTCCCATACCTTTAAGCCTTTTTCCACCACACCCTCATCTCCCAGCCCTTATGGAACTCTACTGCCAGTGAGCACTGGCTTCTACCTCAGTTATTTTCCTTCTGTGCCTGAGATCCTGGTGAGCAGAACCAAGTCTTCTGCGTTCTTTAAGCCCTTGCCCATTCTCCACTGTAATTAGTGCAATGATAGTTACATGACACTAATAATTAGGGCAATTGCCTTTTGTTCACACTTTCACAGCATCTCGGTTTGATCCTCACCACAACCTCGCCAGGCAGGTACTATTACTGTTCCCATTCCACAGAAGAGGAAATGTGAGGCCTGAGTCACATGCCCAGAATGCAGCAGAACCAGGTCTTCACTTCGGTCCTCTCACCCCAAACTGCAGTGCCCTCAGCAAGGGACGGAAGCACCTGCTGGGGAAGACTCTGAGTGAGTCTCCTAACAAGTCATCATATAGAAAAGCACAGAGTCCAAAGTACGTTAGCAGTTCCTTTAAAAAGTAGCAAGATGTGTACTTTCTCCCAAAGTATTTAAATAACCTCACAACCATGAACCAGTTGGAAGTACAGGATTTCAGTAAGACTCACAGAGCAGGCATCATGTTTCCTGTTTCACCCAGGGAGCAACAGAGAAGATCATTGTTCTCTAAGAGTCCCAGCTGGGTCTCTGGACAAGAGAGAGTGAGAGAGGCCCTGCTAGGGGTGGCCCAGACCCCTTCGTGCACCTGTGTAGTATTTGGAGCCAAGGAAAAATTATAAAAGGCACAAGACGCTGGGCGCAGTGGCTCACACCTGCAATCCCAGCACTTTGAGAGGCCGAGCTAGGACGATCACTTGAGGCCAGAAGTTTGAGACCAGGCTGGGCAGCATGGCAAAACCCTATCTCTACAAAAAATAACCAAAAAATTAGCTGGGTGTTGTGATGCCTGTAGTCCCAGCTACTCAGGAGCCTGAGGTGGGAGGATTGTTTGAACCCGGGAGGTGAAGGTTGCAGTGAGCCAAGATCCTACACTCCAATCTGGGCAACAGAGGGAGACACTCTCTCAAAAGAAAATAATAACAAAATAAAAATAAATGTTCGTTGTCTATAAATTATCTGGTCCAAAGTTTTTTTGTTAAAGCAGCCCAAACGGACTAAAGGCAACTCCACAGTGAGGCATGATTACTCTTCCTTCCTGAAGCCTTGGGATTATAGGCTGCCACTGTAGAAAAGAAGCACCTTCGCACAGCTTCTAGAAATTCAAGCTGGAAGTTCCCCCAGAGAGAATAGTACGGTCAACCTCATATCCCTGGTCAGGCAGACCCCCATCCCCCACCCACCTCGACTACAACCTGAGTTATGTTCAAAGGAGATCTCAAAGCAGGATGAAGCCTTTCATTACTTTCTTCTAATAATTTTTTATTCTTTATTAAATACATGACATTATAAACAAATTAATAGGCTTCTAAGGAAAGGAAAAATTTGACCCACACCATCAACACTCCATGTTGAAGTGCTTTTCATTGGTTCAAGTTCATATTCGTTTCATTTCATTAGCATGTATCATTTTTATGTGGCTGAAGTCATGTCGTGTAGAGTAAGATGTATACTACTCATCACTTACAGTTACATCCTAAGCATTCTTTTACATTATATGGGGTCCTCACAATTGTTACTGGCTCTGTATCTCTCACAAGAGGTTATATTGTGTAACTCACCCGATCCCTCCTCAAACTGTGTGCTTCCAGATCGCGTTCAGTTTTTCACTGTTGGACCTAATGCTACAATGAACAGTTCAGTGCGTTACTCAGATTACCACTCTGGAGCAGAGTCTGGGAGCCTAAGAGAAGGTTGAAGGTGAGGTACTGGCAATTTTTCAGGCGCCTCTTTCCACAACATGACGTGCAAGGGACATGGACTGGTCCTGGCCTATTGGGAAGAGAGATGGGGGCAGTAGAAAAAACGGAAGATGCTGAGTTGGTTCTACAGCTGGCCTGAGGCAGTGGTACTCATCGTTTTTAGAGAGAAGTCAACCAGTCGAAGTAGCTCCTTCTGAGAAAAGATCTTATGAGGCCTGGGGCAAAGATGGGTCATTTCTTGGTCCAGCCGTTAAAACCACGGTGGCCAGGCACCAGGTAAATACAAAAATGGCCCAGAAGCAGCGTTTTCATGTATGTGGGGCAGCAGAGGCAGAGTGAGGGGCCACCCACCGACAGGTTATGGGCTGAGGACCCCACGGGCAGGCTGGAACAGGGCAGAAGGAGACATGGTCCTTCCTATGTGCAAGACACTGGCAGAAACCTCCAAGAACTGATGGAGAGACTCTGAGGCAGGGGCTTGAGTTTCTCCAGTTATGTGGTTGACCCAGTGAGTGTGTGGACTGCAGGCATCAATGTTAATGGGTTTTCATCTGTACCCACAAGTCAGACAGGAAAGAGTCAAGGGTTTAGATAGTTTTCCTTTTCCGTTATTTTGCTGGGATAGCTTCCCAGCAGCAGGATGACTGGGTGAAAGGGCACCAAAGCTTTTTTCCTGTGGAATTCCCATAGTCAGTTCTCCGCCCCAGCCTCCATGGTCTTCTTGTGTTCCCTGCCCTAGTCCCAGCAATTCAACCACATTTTGGTTTTTATTTTGTTTGTCAGTTCGTTTGTTTTTGAGACAGAGCCTCACTCTGTTGCCCAGGCTGGAGTGCAGCGGTGCTATCCTGGCTCAGAACAACCTCTGCCTCCTGGATTCTAATGATTCTCACCTCCGCCTCCCAAGTAGCTGGGATTGCAGGCATGGACCACCACGCCCAGCTAATTGTTTTGAATTTTTAATAGGGATGGGGTTTCGCCATGTTGGCCAGTCTCGTCTTGAACTCCTGACCTCAGGTGATCAGCCTGCTTCGGCCTCCCAGAGTGTTGGAATTACAGGCGTGAGCCACTGCGCCAGACTTCAACCACTTTTATTTTCTCTTTAGTGCTGCCCCCTCCCTCTCCACCAGGGGGAGCCCCTCCATCCAAGACCACCTCTGCCCCTCACCCTTGAAATATCTGCAGCAACTCTGTGTTATGGAAGTCTTAGTAACAGAGTTGCATGTACTGCTAATACTACTGTGATTTTCTTTATTTTTAGCCTATATGCGTAAGAAAAGCAAATGCTAGATCTCTGAGAGAGTTTCATAAAAATGAAGATGTTGTTTCCTATCCCATTCTCCTTGCTGGTTATTAAACTGGTTCCCTGTTTTCTTACTCCCCTGAAAACAAACCCTGAGCCCATTTCATTTTAAACATCACTGCGAGAGCACAATACACTTGTAACTGAGATATTTAAAACAAGGGAAAAGGCACACAAACATGAAAGTCTTATATCTTACATAGTTTTGAGGGGCTCACTTTTGTTTTTGTTCTTGAGATGAGGTCTTGCTTTGTCACCCAGGCTGGACTGCAGGGTGCAATCACAGCTCACTGTGGCCTCAAATCCCCTTAGCTCAAGTGAACCTTCTGCCTCAGCCTCCTGAGTAGTTGGGACAACAGGCATGCTATTAGTCTGTTCTCGTGCTGCTTACAAAGACATACCTGAGACTGGGTAATTTATAAAGGAGAATGATTTAATTGACTCACAATTCCACGTGGCTGGGGAGGACTCATAATCATGGCAGAAGGCAAGAGCAAAGTCACATCTTACATGGTGGCAGGCAAGGAAGCACTGAGCAAAAGAGGGAAAAGGCCCTTATAAAACCATCAGATCTCATGAGAACACACTCACTATCATGAGAACAGAAGCATGGGGGTAACTGCCCCCATGATTCAATTACCTCCCACTTGGGACCTTCCACAACACGTGGGGATTATGGGAACTACAGTTCAAGGTGAGATTTGGGTGGAGACACAGCCAAACCATTTCAGGCACACACTATAACGCCTGGCTAATTTAAAAAATTTTTTTGTAGAGACAAGATTCTATTATGCTGCCCAGGCTGATCTTGGACTCCTGAGCTCAAGCGATCCTTCTGCCCCAGCATCCCAAAGTGCTAGGATTACAGCAAGCCACATGCCTGGCAATCTCCAGTTTTGATAGTCACAAACCCTCACTTATGATCCCTGATTCTTTCTTGAGATAGGTACTAGCTAACCATCTGAGACATCAGATGCGGTTAACCTGGGTTCCATCTTGAAGACTCAAGGAGTCTATGTTGGCCAGGGTCTGGCTTGAAAAACTAAACACCACCAGTTATGTTAACAGAAAGAATAAAGGAATCGATTAATTGGGTATTACAGGACTGAAAGGCAAATGAGAGATACCACATCTATTAGAAATCAAAACTCCAAGTTGGGCATGATGGCTCATGCCTGTGATCCAAACAGTGTGGGAGTCCTAAGTGGGTGGATCACTTGAGATCAGGAGTTTGAGACCAGCCTGTCCAGCATGGTAAAACCCTATCACTGCCAAAAAATGCAAAAATTAGCTAGGTGTGGTGGCACAGACCTCTAATGCCAGCTACTCGGGAGGCTGAGGCATGAGAATCACTTGATCCCAGGAGGTGGAGGCTGAAGTGAGCTGAGATCACACCACTGCACTCAAGCCTGGGAGAGAGTGAGACTCTGTCTCAAAAAAAAAGAGAGAGACAGTTTGAAAACTGAAGCTCTTGCACTTAGCACCTACATGCAGACACAGAAAGTGCACCTGGCACCTACATGCAGACACAGAAAGTGCACCTAGCACCTACATGCAGACACAGAAAGTGCACCTAGCACCTACATGCAGACACAGAAAGTGCACTTAGCAGGCATTCCTACCAGACAGAGGTTTTGTATTCATATGTATTAGTATGCTCAGGTTTTGTATTAGTCAGAAGGAAACAGGTAACACCTACTGAGGTGAGTTTTTAGAAAACAATGCGTTATGAATAAGGCTAATGTGTAGGTAGGGTTTAGGGAACCCAGGGAGAGATACTCTGGTACCTGGGGCCATTACCTACATAAGCTTGTATGTTTGGATATTTGTCCCCCCAAATCTCACATTGAAATGTAATCCCATGTTGGAGATGGGGCCTGGTGAGAGATATTTGGGTTATGGGGGTAGATCCCTTATGGCTTGATGTTGTCCTAACAATACCGAGTGAATTTCATAAGATCCAGTTGTTTAAAATAGTGGCATCTCCCACCACCCTTTGCTCCCTCTCTGGCAATGTGAGATGCCTGCTTCCTTTAACCTTCAGTGATGATTGTAAGCTTCCTGAGGCCTCCCCAAAGCTGAGCAGATGCCAGCACCATGCTTCCTGTAACAGCCTGTAGAACTGTGAGCCTCTTCTGTATTAATTACTGGGCCTCGGGTGGTTCTTCATAGCAATGCAAGAATGGCCTAATACCGACGTGAAGAAGGAAAGGGAGGAGTATCTAGAATCCAGAGAGGATGGGTTTATGGAGTGGGTGCCTGACAACAGCTGAAGCCTTTGGACAGGGATGCAGCCAATCTGAGAATGTTAGGGAGGCCAGGAGAGTGGATACTCGTACCATGCTCTCTTCTCACTCTTCAATCCCTTGCAAGTACCACCCAGTGACCAAACCCAAGCAGAAGCCAGAGGCAAGGAATCTATTAATGTGGATCCAGTGGTGTGCTGGTAAATAAATATTTAACAAGAACCTCTGAGACACATATGTGTACACACATGCTTACTTGTAGTATTTGCCAGTGTCCACGGTGTAAATATTCCCACCACGGTCACCAAACATGGAGTTAGGAGGAGATGCATACAATCAGTTCTTGCAGGCTCTAGCATTCCACTGAAGTAAATAGACGGGGGTCAGCCTCCCACGGCACAGGAAGAGTGGAGAAGGATGGAGAGGGCAAACAAAACAACCAGTGCTTCTGCAGCTGCTGACATCAGGCCAAGCGTTCTGACATACGGACCAAGGACATCAGGGCCTGCACCTTCAACATCAACATATGTGTCACTTGCAAGGCTAATACAGGATGGTTAAAGAAGATAAGGACTCAGCAGATGAGTAAGGTAGGAGAGAGAGGATGAGACAGGGAGAGAAAGAGAGATATCAATTCCATTCTAGGCTGAGGCTGGGAAATATCTGCACTCTTCACAGAGACCATGTTACCATTCTTCATAGATACCATGTTGTAAGCACAAAGAGGTTGAGGGTCGGGAGTTGTGCTTCTCCATCTTCCATTAACTGGTAGCTCAACAGTATCTTTCAGACAGCTAGGGGTAGATCCCACAGTGAGAGGAAGAGTGGCACATAGAAATGGTGTTCCAGGCAGGGCCAGGACATAATGTGCCATCTGGCATGGAGCCCCAGGTCTCAGGAAGAGTGGCACACTAGAAGTGGTGTCCCAGGGTGGGGACAGTATATAATATGCCATCTGATACTGAGCTGCAGGTCTCAAAGGTCATAATATCCTCCTGTTAACTGCTGGCATACAAGTGGCCACAGAGCCATTAAACGAACTATTCATGACCTTGTGCGGGCCCATGTTGGCTGAGCCATTGCTAAAGAGACTGGGATTCTGTGACATTTAGGACCAGCTCTCTGGGTTCTGGTGCTGTTTTTTTTTTTGTTTGTTTGTTTGTTTGTTTTTTTTTGACATAGTTTCACTCTTGTCATCCAGGCTGGAGTGCAATGGGGCAATCTTGGCTCACCGTGGCAATCTCCGCCTCCCTGGTTAAAGGGATTCTCCTGCCTCAGCCTCCTGAGTAGCTGGGATTACAGGTGTCCACCACCACACTCAGCTAATTTTTATATTTTTACTAGAAACAGGGTTTCGCCATGCTGGTCAGGCTGGTCTCGAACTTCTGACCTCAGGTGATCCACTCACCTTGGCCTCCCAAAGTGCTGGGATTACAGGCATGAGCCACCACACCTGGTCAGTGCTGTTCTTCTATATGCAGAAGCACCCCCAAGTCTCTGGGTAAAAGGCAGGGTGACATAAACGGCCCGTAGCTACCCCCTGCCCACCAGAACCACCACCGCTGATCTGCCTGCCATCACCATGCTCCATGTCAATGTCTCAAGTTCTCCTTCCAAGACTAGAAAAACTGGCTTTATAAATTCTTCTTCTTATGGAATGGCAGCCTCCTCATCCTAGGCTCAAGGCCGCGAGTTCATAGAGATTGGAGCTTAGATAATCTAAGTGAGAAGCACTGAGCTATCCTCCAGATAACCTCCCCTTCCCAGGTCCCACCCCCAGCTTTCATGTGGTAATTAAAACAATGGGTTCTTGGATGGGGTGACAGGGGTTTGGACTTGATGTCCCAGGCAGCAGCACCATGATCTTGCCAGATAAAACTACAGGTGTAGAAACTGGCCCAAACAGAGCCAGGTGCAAAAGATGACCCCTTAACCAAAGAAAAGGACAAAAGTAACATTTCCCTCCCTCTCTTCCACCTGCCCTAGCTTTAACAGTCTCCATTTTCCTGTCACAGTTATGCATTGCTGAACTGGTAATGTGTATTTTTACTAACAACTTCCCCTCCTTAAGATCTGAGGGGGTTTCTAAAGCATCTATCACTGCTGTTTATAGGAAACCAAGGACGCTGGGCAGACCTCCCATCAGAGGATCGTTAAAGGGAATACAGGTGTCATAGCACCTATGAAAATATTCTGGGCTGGACACAGTGGCTCATGTCTGTAATCCCAGCACTGTGGGAGGCTAAAATGGGTGGATCGCTTGAGGCCAGGAGTTCGCGATCAGCCTGGGCAGCATGGCAAAACCCAGTATCTACTAAAAATACACAAATTAGCCAGGCATGGTGGCGTGCGCCTGTAATCCCAAAGTGCTGGGATTACAGCCACCACATCTAGTCTATGGTAGTTATGTTTTATAAAGCTAATACAAATACAACTCCGCAAATATTGAGCCATTGCTCCTAGGCAGAGAAAAAAAAAAAAAGCGTTACATGCCTATAAGCCTCCCTCTGGTCACATGGTTCATCAACTGATCAGTACATAACCTTGCTTTATGCATGCTTCTGGTTAGAGACATTTTATTTAATATATGTTGCTGATTCAGTAACCTTGAACTCATGGCTAATAGCACTATAATTTATGCCTGAATGAAGCTTATCTGACACATGTATTTTCTCAATAAGGTACAGTACAACCTTCTTGTGCTCAAAAACACTAGACGTGTCTTCAGCACTATGCCTGGAGACCATCTAAAACAGTGAAATTACCAACAAAAGGCACAAAAATGCAAAAAAAAATATATGGCACTAAATAGACTACAAAAAGAGTCCTTGTTTACAGTGAGAGCTGAAACAAGAAGACAGATTGTTGTCTTGCTCCACCACAGCTGGGAACATGGCTGTCAGGTTACCCAAATGTTTCACCACTCTGCACATATCTGGGTATGACCATGGAAGCACCATGAGCAGTGATTGATTTTGAGGTTATAAATACATGTTAGTTAGCAGGTGAATTTGCAAGTACAGAATCCACAAATAATGAGGACCAACTGAACACACAATCAAAGAAAGTAAATAAAGCATTTAAACAGATAATAAAAATAAAATACACATTCGAGATACTCAGTGTTTTCAAAGGCAAATGCAAATTACTGAGATAGAATTCATCACGTATCAATCATCAGAATAGATTAGAATGTTGGTAAGCATGCAAATATCTGCTAACTCTCTTGAGAGAAGAGTCATAGTGGATAATCAAAAGCCTTAAAAATATTCAGATTCCTTGACCTAGCATTGGAAATCTAGGAATTTTAATCTAAATTAATAGGCAGAGATGTACCTCAATATTTAATTACAAGAATATTTAGCTCAACAAAATTTATAATAGCTCAAGAGAAATTATAAATAGCCTAAAAGTCCTGTAATAGAGAATTGATTAATTAACTAAATTATGATACCTCTAAAAGGAAGTACTGTGCAGTCTTCAGGCAGGGCGTGGTGGCTCACGCCTGTGATCCCAGCACTTTGGGAGGCTAAGGCAGGCAGATCACTTGAGGCCAGGAGTTC